>NC_090247.1:11253891-11381391 GCF_037325665.1 Littorina saxatilis | reverse complement strand
TGGTCTGCCGTCACACCGCAAACCACTTTGCAAACTACAGATGGCACTGACGTTAAGGAACTATGGCAGGTAAGTTTAACAGCTGGTCATGATTTTTGTGAGCAGGTTCAATGTGTTTATTACATCCGGTATGTTTTACAGTAGTTCATGATGATTACAGCAGGTCAGTTTTACAGTAGTTCATGATGTTTACAGCTGGCTAGTTTTACAGGAGGGGAAGGTTGCCTAACATGGACCACTTTTTTGTTTCTTGCTGATAACTAGCTTGTTTTCTTGCGAAAATGTTTCATTTTGTGTTTGGTAGTCCTTCGTCTCTTTAATTAACCGTCAGGCCAAGTTGACCTTTGATAGACATTCAGCAAACATTGAATACATGTACAGACAAATTCACCACTGGTCCATATTAGGAGCACGGGCGCCTAATATGGACCAGTGAAGAGGCCTTCACAAATCAGTTGTAAAAAGCCCCCGATACCTCAACATAACATGACACAACTTAGTGTGCAAGTCAGACTAATTCAAATATGTTTTAGATTTACCTGTTTCGGTTGATGAGAAGATCATTTGAAGCACAACAGGAAACCGAAGAAACGTATGATCAAAAACAGAGAGAAAATAAATGAAATGATCAATTTCCACGAAAAGATCATTTGTTATATTTTTGAAAACTCAAAGGCTAGTTATAGTTTTTTTTCTCAGCAATCTTCTTAATAAATTAATGAAACAAGCCTTTAGCTTTTATTTTCTTCTATTTGTTGAAGGTGGTCCATACTAGGGAACACGCACATACTTTGAGATGTTGCTGTTATTTTTTGTTTGCAGTAGAAACTCGGGGTCAACACTGCTAAAATGTAACAAATACAGTCTTAGCTGTCATATAAAGCAATGTTTGTATGATAACAGCTTTGGTTGTGGGCAGCAACTAGTCCGTTTTAAGCGTCAAATTTAGAGTGCAAGCAGCCAAAATTGTAAACAAGATAAAAAGCCTAATTGTTTTGAGGTTTGTGTTTCTGCAACTGTTTTGACATTTGCAAGTGACACAGAGAGGGTAACTACAGCGAATGAAGTTGTTTTGAGCGCTCTAGCACCGTTAGTTTATCAGAACAGGAGATGGTCGATATTAGGTAGTGGTCCATATTAGGCAACCTTCCCCTAGTTCATGATATTTACAACAAGTTAGTTTTACAGCAGTTCATGAAGTTTACAACAGGTCATGAGGTTTACAGCAGTTCATAAGGTTTCCAGTTGGTCAGTTTTACAGCAGGTCGTGATGTTTACAGCTGATCAATTTTACAGAAGGTATAATGTTTACACTGGGTACATTTCCTATTATCCTGTCTACAATAATTCAAAACTCACAAGAGCATCTCAAGGGCCACCACACAGTTTACTCGACTGTCAATTGTATCAAGTTACGATCCACTGAGATTGAAACTGCCGGATTATGATAACATCACAATTCCTCTGTCTTTACACCCCCGGTATAGGGGTGTGTATAGGTTTCACTCGATGTGTTTGTGTTCGCAAGTAGATCTCAAGAATGAACGGACCGATCGTCACCAAACTTGGTGAACAGGTTCTATACATTCCTGAGACGGTCCTTACAAAAATTGGGACCAGTCAAACACACGGTTAGGGAGTTATTGGTGGATTAAAACTTTATACAAGGCCTGGTATAGACGGACACCCCCGTTGGTCAAAGGGAAATAACCATTCTCACTGCCACCAACCCATCGAACGCAGAAGAAGAAGAAGAACTGCCACCAACTGAGAAGGTTATTTCCCTTTGACGGGGGTGTAGTTCCTATCGGAGGAATTTCTTGTTGTCTCTGTGTCTGTCTATTCCTGTTCCTCTATCTGTCTCAATGTTATTACAGTGCCTACTGCTGACGATGAGAGTAAGAAAATAGTTTACTTATTGTTTTCCCGCGACAAATCAATGGGCCCCTAGCTAGTAGGTTAGTTAGTTAGTTAGTTAGTTGTTGCTTTTTGGGTCCAGCGGACCATATAGGCCAAATTAGCTAGTATGCCGTACTAATTCGCTGCGGGCATCGCTTGTTGCAGGGTGACCTGGTTCGACCGTGCCAACGCTCACCATCCCCCTCCTACAGTGACGTCAACATGACTGATGTGAAAGCTCGAACACCTGCATTGATGTATGCTGACGTCACGACGTGATAGCAGCCAACAGCCTGATCGTCGACGTTGGAACCACCTGCACTCATCAAATTATACCGCCGACATCCCTGACCTTGTGTATGTATATGTATCTGACGTCACCACCGAAGCTTTGAGTGTATACTGTTAGTTTTAGTGAATGCATTTTTAGACTTATGCTGTCCAGTGTTGTTTTTAAATTAATGTTGTTGATCAGTTTGTATAAAGGATGCGGGTGTTGGTGTACATGGCTGGATTGAAATGTTTCTAAACCGCACTGATGTCATCACAAATTTCCAACCTTGGGCAATTAAAGATTCTGTATCATGTTCTGTATTCTGTATTACTGTGTCTTCAGTCGTGTGTTTGTGTATGTGTGTGTGTGTGTGTGTGTGTCACAGTGTGTGCGTGTCAGGCTGTGTGTGGACGGTGTGTGTGTGTGTGTGTTTATGTGTCAGTGTGTGTGTGTGTTGCTGTCTGTGTCACGGTGTGTGTGTGTCCGAGTCAGTGTGTGAGTGTGCCACGGTGCGTGTGTGTGTGCCACGGGATGTGTGTGTGTGTGTGTGTGTGTGTGTGTGTGTGTCTGTGTGGTTTCTACGTATGGCCGGTTAGTACTGGTTGACGGAATAATGACAGCACTTGTTGACTGCAATGTATTCTGCTCTGTTTCGTTGGTGCAAATAAACAGGGATGTAGCAGTTGACTGGTTCACTAGTTTACATAAAGTGTGTGTGTGTGTGTGTGTGTGTGTGTGTGTGTGTGTGCCACGGTGTGCGTGTGTGCCGTGTGTGTGTGTTACTGCCTGCGCGCGTGTATGTGTGAGTGCTTACGTGTGTGTTCGTGTGTGTGTGTGTGTAGTTATCGGCAACACTGACAATACTCACACGCACGCACTAACGCAGTAACAGAGAAGTGGATGTGTACTGTTCGCAAACAATAGCAGACGCAACGGCTTACCAAACATGTTCTTAGGGAAGTAGCATATATATATCACTTTTGTGCTATCAAGCCGAGAAGTAATTTTCGTAAAAAAGTAAAATAGCACCCAACCTCACATACACAAACACACATACGCGCGCGTGCGCGAACTGGCAATTCAGTTACAATGACATTAACATATTGAGCGAGAGAGAGCAGAGACAGACATAATTCAGGCCGTACGCGTATTACACACACACACAAGCCGCATAAAATGCAGACTGATGGCCACACGCATACACACACACACATCGTCACACACACACACTGACACGGGCCGAGAGGGGGGCAGAGACAGAAAAAGACAACTTGAATAATATGCAAAGAGAGAGAGAGAGAGAGAGAGAGAGAGAGAGAGAGACAGAGAGAGAGACAGAGAGAGACAGAGAGTGCACACCGATGTATACGTACAGTGGTGTCAGTGCGAGAGGTGGAGGAAGTGGGCGTGTCAGTTTGACCCCCCCGTCCGGGCGACCTTGGCGACCTTGGCGTGACCCACTTCTCCGCAATGTATCTAGGTTAGCTGGCTATATGCCCACAAAAACCAGGTCAGGTTTTCAGGCGTGTCGATACAGTAGTGGCACTGCGTTATTCATTATACCTATTCCGTAGCTTACTTAGTACATGTATGAACTATTTGCATGTCACTATTTCGCAGCCCTAACAACTGAATCTTTCATCACAAATGCTTGGTAAGTACTGAACGCAGTCTATTACAGTTATGTTATTGTCTTTACTGCTCTATGACCTGTCACGTCGTACTCACAACCGAATCAGTCATTGCTACTTAAAATGTTTAGTACTGAACTGAACCTAAACTACATGTTTCAGTTGTGCCACGGTTTGGCTTATATTGTTTTATGGGGTCTGTTATTTTTCGTCTTCTCCTCAGTTGCATTTTCCTTTGCCTCTTGTCGTGTTGTTACATAGTTCAAGTTCAAGGCACAGTACGCCTCACGTAAACCATCACAGATACTGTCAGGCTTTTACACACAGTACAAACACCCTTTCGTTTAAACACCCACCGCTTGAGAACATCCTAGGTGCCCTACGTAAAGAGCGAGCAATTTTCAAAGAATTAATTTTGCGGATTGTCTGATCAGACAATCGGACGATGCGTTTTGTCGCTAAAATCTCAGTAAATAATAAATTGACAGGTTATTGTTACACAAACATTCTTAAATCATAAAAGAATTCTTTTTTCAGCAAGACAAGATCAGTAAAATTCGAAGTTTTGAAAGTTTGAAAAAAGAAAAGCCCGAAAGCAGGGTCACGCAAGGTCGTGGTTCTCGTAGCAGACGACGGTTATGCCTATCACCAGTTCCTCTGAACAGTCAAAAGCCATCGCTAGAGTTCGTGTGAATCGCAGCCGTTTGTTGCGTTTAGATTCAGAGGTACATAATAACGTGCTATTGCAGATAAGCTTACAGCGAGTCGCATTGAAATCACAAACTGACGACTACATTGTGTAAAACAAGTCGCGTAAGGCGAAATTACAACATTTAGTCAATCTGTCGAACCCACAGAATACACAAGACTGATTATTTCACAGCTGCAATGAGAATAGAGAACAAAGACGTCTTGGGTAAGCTTACTCACGTCTTCACTGACAAGCTACTGAGGAACAGACGTGTAACTTTGTCATGACGTATTCTTGTGTGACGCGTTCGCGGCTGTTCTATCAGGTCAATGGTTGCGTGTTGCCCCGCCGGTGTGAACTCCTCCTACGGCCAAGTCGTTTTTGTGGTTTATTTCGCATTTAGGTCCCAGGTAACATTATGAAGTTTTAATACGATCAATCGGACCTATTATCAAGTTAGTGTACATCAACTTTTGAACGAACTGCGCCCGGTAGTTTCCCAGCAATAAGCTGTTAAGTGGAGACAGACAGACAGACAGACACACACACAAGTCTGCTGAGCCCTAGTACTGACAAGCGTACTCGGGGATAACGTTGTTATCATTGGCAGTTCGGTAAACGCAAAACGATACACGGCTTGACATTGCTGACTTCACTGTCTGCAACATGACTTTTCATCGCACCACTGGTATTTTGCCAACCAATCGCACTGTTCAGCATTACGGTAAATTACGCGAACAAGGGTAGGAGGAGGATTGGGGATAGAAATCAGCTGTCTCAATGATCCCTCATGTGAATTGTAGGTCACCGATCAATAGACCTTTGTTCGACTCTTTCATCACTGTCTGGCCGGTGTCACGATTTCATCTTTCGCCTGTGCACATATTTCCCCCTCGACATATATACTCAAGACTGAAATGTTGTTTCCTGGTAAAATTAAGAAGTGAAATTATTTATGGACGAAAAGCATGTCAGTTTCTTGCATGTGAAGAAAATTGGTGGTAAATTTTTTTTTATAGATTTCACCCCCAAAATCGAATTCTTCGAAAACGTGTACCGAGTGGTTACGTCCCTTGAGTAAGAAGGGAAACATTTTAGGATGAATCAAATTTCTAAGTTAAATAAAAAAAAGTTGGTTGGACAAATTTGGCCCCATGAATGTAAGGTACACAAGGTCGCTTATCAGTACTATCGAAGGGTGTTTTTTTTGTTCAGTGTAGAGTTTATACTAGATCAACGAGGCCGAGAAGCGAAATATCAACACGGCGAAAGATGAAAACGTCACACCGGCAAAAGTGGGTCACCTACTTTTCGTTCTATCTTGGGAAAATGGCTGGCTGGCCGGCTGTTATCGCGAGTCAAAACGTTGGGGGTTGTTGTCGGGTTTTTGAAGGAGAGAAGACCAAATGCGTTTTTTGACGACACGCCCAAAGTGTAAAGAACATAGAGGACTGAGCGTTCGCTCATAACCCTGCTGCAGTGAAGTGTTACGTCTGTTCCCTTGATCCATGTGTGGTGTCGAGGATTGTCTGCACTTGCATGCAAATGTGAGGAAACTTGGCTGTTCCATTTTCTCTAGGGGGGGTGGGGGTGGGGGAGAGTGGAATATCTAGTGGTAATAAATGAGTTTGTGTCGTTCTACGCCTTATTTTGGCATTATGTGATTTTTTTGCATACGTATTTATGAAATAATATGACTGTTTCTGTGGAAATTTGTAGTCAATAGTTTGAGTCGCATTTGACTGCAGAAAGCTGTTCCGTCCGAACTTAGCCTCGACTTCCGTGCAGCCAGAAACATGGCGGACGAGCGAGGTGTGCCGTCGCAAGAGCAGAAGATGGAAGAAGAAAAGCAGGATTCAGAACAGGACGAGGAGTCTGAGGAAGAGGAGAGTGACGAAGAAGACTATTTTGAAGTGGAGAAGATTATGGCTCGGAGGAAGAGAAACGTAAGTGAACTTTGACGTGTTGTTAAATTGAAAGCTGCTCTGGCATGTGTGAAATGTTGACATTGTTCCCTGGAATTTGCTTTGTAGTCACGTCTCCGTTATTTCAGAGCTTGAAACTGCGGCTGTCAGCAGAAATGGCCAGTGAGGTTTACTCTTAGCAGTCCATCAGTTTGTGTTTGATAGGTACGCACACTATTTTGTTGAGACGGACATGTGCAGTTGTAGTGAAATGATGAAACATGAGGCTGCAGGTATTGCCAGTCAATCAGGGTCACTGATCGCACTCTGGCCTCGGTGCCCTCACCCGGCCAACTTCACATCACGTGACCATTCATTGTCAGTCTTTTTGCTCAAGCCCCGAGGTTTATGAAAATTTATGCATCCTCCCATTTTTCCTTGCTCCTTGCTATAGTCTGTTGTGCGCACTGCTGCAGCAGCGTCAAAGACTGCATGAAAAGTTTGATGATGATGTGCACAGAATGAAGCATCCTCACATAATTCTTGAAGATTATATGCAGTCAGTCCTTAAGTTAACAGGCCCCATAAGACAGAACCACCGATTAAAACTGATTTTGGGTGTTACTATGTGTACTTGACAGTGGCTCAATGTTGACTATCAATGATCATGCCTCTAGTTCTGACCATTTCTACGTGTGACACAAAGTGAGAATAAAACATGTACAACTACAACAGAAAGATTCCAAGTCCAAAACAACTGCAGAGTTATTTCAGTTCTATTATTTCCAGAATTCTTTGTAAGAATTTCTCAGAAAGGAATACAACCAGATTTCTGAACCAAAAGTATATATATTGAAGAAATGAACCTATCCTTTGTCTGCTCATGTGTTTGTGGAATGTTTTTTTGTGTGCCTGCCTAAAAACATGGTTGCAATGCAGTGTGATGCTGGGTCTTTGCTGACAGTGTAATCAGTGCAGTGGAGCAGCATAATGCTACAGCTAGCCTCAGGGTGAACTGATAGTGGTTACAGCCTTGCCCCCCCCCCCCTCCACCCCCATTGCCCTCTCTTGGCCCCGCTCCATAATCTGGGTTCACTGTGATAGTGGTTGCAGCATTGGTTCCCCCTCTCCGTCCCTACCCTCCCTTGACCTTGCTCCATGATATGGGTTCACTGCCCCTGCCTCAGCTGGCATCATTTTTCTACAGCTGTACTGCCAGCTGTGGGGCGTGTGGAGTTTGAGGTGCCTTATTGCTGTACCATGAGATATGCTGAGACTGTGGAGTTTTCCAGATTTAGATTGGGGCTGCTTTATGCTGTATCCTGAGCCCTGTTGAGACTGGAGTTTAGAACGCTTTTCTGCTCAGTGCTCTACCCTGAACTGTGCTGAGACTGTAGAGTTTTGGATGCCTTTCTACTGTAGCCAGAGCTCTACTGAGACTGTAGAGTTGGGGGCGCCTTTACAGGGATGTTGATGTTGTTTGTCATCAGACATGGGAAATACACATAGTCTGATTAACCAACTCAAATGTCTGATTCATAAATGATGTCGTTCATATGTCCTATTAGTATTATACTGTGTAGAGGGCGGATAGCGTCTGATTAAATATTTCTTGCATTTGTCGAAGCTCTTAAATTACACTGCATTTATTTTTTGGAGATCTGGGCTTTGCCAGAATTTTGCATCTATGTACTCAAGAGCACAACACTAGGTGACCCTTTTGTCATTCAGCAACACACAACATAACCACCCCACTGCACCAGACAGAGAAACTTATTTGCAACAACTGTTCCCGAGCATTGGCAACTATTTGTTTGTGACATTCAGTCACTTTATGTAGCCCACTGGCAAGGAACCAGTCTCTGTCAGGAGAGCAATTTCTTGGCCTACATGCAAGATGTTTTTTGGTTTGGGTACACTAAGTCCTTTTCAGAGTTATCAAATGGAACAAATGCACTTGAAATCAGTTTGTTGTAAATCTGAAACGGAAAAACAAGTCATTTGTTAATTTGGCTCATGAATTCATAGGTGAATTACTTTGTTCTGTCTCAGTCTTGTCAAGGGAGGTAACTGTAACTTCCTGTCATTTGTTGAACCCTTCTTTTGATCAATCAAGCGATTTTTTTTGTTATTGGTGCAAATGAGAAGAAAAAAAATTCCTCAAAGTAAAAAGTATAAAAAAGAAAAACTATATTTAAAAACAGACACGCACACAGACACACAAACACAAGACAGAGAGCGTGAGATTGGGAGCCTGTGAAAAACTTTTCTGTAAGTTGAGTGTTTTTATCACTGCAGATTATGGTTGTGTACTGGTTTAAGCGTGTTTTATTCAATTTCTCATCCACACGTTTCAAACAATAACAACATTAAGAACGTTAACAAGCAGATTGCTTATGGACACGTTCTTGAAATGATAATCAATACACATTCCGATAGCAAAACATGGCGAACAAGTGATAGCTTCAACACTTATCTTGATAATCTTTAATTATATTTTATACAATGGTTGTGTACTGTGTGTGTTAGAAGGGGTACCTGGAAGTAAAAGGAGTGTTTTTATCATCACAGAACATATTCGTGTACCGGGTGCGGTGGAAGGGGTACCCGCCGTCCAACGACACATGGGAGCCGGTGGAAAACCTGGAGGTGGTACAGGACATGGTGGAAGACTACGACCGCAGCGAGGAGGACAAGGCGAAGGCCAGGCAGGAGGAACGTCGCATGCGGAAGGTACTGGTGCTACTCTTTATCTTCACAGTGTTCGTAGTACAGTCACAATTATTTTCAACTTGCCTGTAGTGTTTACCTGGCGTTACAGACTGGTGCCTTGTGCTGTGTGCAGATGTGAAGACTTGTCCCTGTAGTGTTTATCCGGTGTTACAGACTGGTGCCTTGTGCTGTGTGCAGTTGTGAAGACTTGTCCCTGTAGTGTTTATCCGGTGTTACAGACTGTTGCCTTGTGCTGTGTGTTGTTGTGAAGACTTGTCCCTGTAGTGTTTATCCGGTGTTACAGACTGTTGCCTTGTGCTGTGTGCAGTTGTGAAGACTTGTCCCTGTAGTGTTTATCCGGTGTTACAGACTGTTGCCTTGTGCTGTGTGTTGTGAAGACTTGTCCCTGTAGTGTTTATCCGGTGTTACAGACTGTTGCCTTGTGCTGTGTGTTGTTGTGAAGACTTGTCCCTGTAGTGTTTATCCAAATGTTACAGACTGTTGCCTTGTGCTGTGTGTTGTTGTGAAGACTTGTCCCTGTAGTGTTTATCCAAATGTTACAGACTGTTGCCTTGTGCTGTGTGTTGTTGTGAAGACTTGTCCCTGTAGTGTTTATCCGGTGTTACAGACTGTTGCCTTGTGCTGTGTGTTGTTGTGAAGACTTGTCCCTGTAGTGTTTATCCGGTGTTACAGACTGGTGCCTTGTGCTGTGTGCAGTTGTGAAGACTTGTCCCTGTAGTGTTTATCCAAGTGTTACAGACTGTTGCCTTGTGCTGTGTGCAGTTGTGAAGACTTGTCCCTGTAGTGTTTATCCGGTGTTACAGACTGTTGCCTTGTGCTGTGTGTTGTTGTGAAGACTTGTCCCTGTAGTGTCCTTGTGCTGTGTGTTGTTGTGAAGACTTGTCCCTGTAGTGTTTATCCGGTGTTACAGACTGGTGCCTTGTGCTGTGTGCAGTTGTGAAGACTTGTCCCTGTAGTGTTTATCCGGTGTTACAGACTGTTGCCTTGTGCTGTGTGCAGTTGTGAAGACTTGTCCCTGTAGTGTTTATCCGGTGTTACAGACTGGTGCCTTGTGCTGTGTGCAGTTGTGAAGACTTGTCCCTGTAGTGTTTATCCGGTGTTACAGACTGGTGCCTTTTGCTGTGTGCAGTTGTGAAGACTTGTCCCCGTAGTGTTTATCCAGTGTTAAAGACCGTTGCCTTTTGCTGTGTGCTGCTGAGAGTATGGAAGACATGTCCCTGTAGTGTTTATCTGATGTTACAGACTTTTGCCTTGTGCTGTTGCAGTTGCGGATGGAAGGAAAGAGGCTGCCTGGGGAGGAGAGCTCCGGCAGCTCGTCCGACTCAAGTGATGACGAACGTCTGTTGAACGAAGACACCAAGTTCTTCAAGATGCTGGAGAAGAACAAGGACATTGTCTTCGGACAGCCCGACCTCTACTCCAAGGTCAAGTCGAGGACGGCGGCGCTGGCCAACAAGAAGAAAAATGCGGAAAACCAGGGGCAAGCGGCCTTGACCAAACGCTCTTGTCAGCCAGAGAAGAAGGACAGCAGCCATGGGCGTGGGAGGCCTAGGGGAAGTGCGGTGCGAGGGAAAGGCTCAAGCAGAGGGCGCGGCAGGCCCCGCCAAAAATTCGTCTCTGAAGATGAGTCATCCGATAATAATGTTTCTCACAAGAAGAGCAGCGGCAAGGGCCGAGGAAAACCACACAAGGACCGCATCCAGGACAGTTCTGATGAGAAAGACGTTGGTAGTGATGGTTCTCCTTCTCCTTCTCCTAAGAAAGGTTCGGGGCGAGGGAAACCTCCCAAGAACCGCGTCCAAGACAGTTCTGACAAAGAAGAGGGTGACGGGGACGGTGCCCTTTCATCCCAGAAGAGGTCAGGCCAAGGGAGGGGGCAGGGCCGAGGGAGAGGCCGACCCAGAAAGAAATCCGTGAGCGACAGTGACGAGGAGGCTGACTCCCATCCTGCCTCTGTGCACAGCAAGGGCAAAGGTCAAGGTCGGAGAAAGAACGCCATAAGTGAGACGGAGAGCTCGGAGGCAAGCTCTGACGATTGTACTCCTCTGGCCCGGTGTGTGGGGACGGGACAGGGAAAGAGTGCCAGCACCGGTCAGCCTGACCAAGACACGACGTCACACCAGTCACCATCTCACAGGGATACTGTGGTCAAGACTGGGGGCAAGCAGCAGGCAGCGGCACAGAAAAAGCGAAAGAAACGTACACAGCGACTGGCGAGCTTGAGCGACTCAGAGAACAGCTGCTCTGTGTCCGAGGCGGAGAAAGGGCCCAGTGCTCCTCCTCTACACGCAAAGACAAGCGGCCAGGAGTCAGAAGCCAGCACTGGCACCCAAGGAATGAACATGCCAGAACTGCTGGCAGAAAGAGGGAAGAAACAAGGTAAAGCATCGGGACAAGAAGCAGTTACATCGGCAATTGAAGTTGGCCCCCCAGACATTGTTTCCATGACAACGGCATCCAGCAGGGGTGATTCGTGTGAGCCGCTGTTTGCCTCACCTGTGACTGTGAGGCCTCGCGCCATCATACCTGTTTTGGAGCGCTTTGCCCAGGATGTGCTGGGTGTGGGGAGGGAGGGCAGGCAGACCCCCGCCCAGGAACGGTCCTCACCGGTCAGTAGAGATATGAGCGGTCAAAGAGACACAGGGAGCAGCAAGTCTGGACCCAGCCAGGAACGGTCCTCACCGGTCAGTAGAGATATGAGCGGTCAGAGAGGCACAGGGAGCAGCAAGTCTGGACCCAGCCAGGAACGGTCCTCACCGGTCAGTAGAGATATGAGCGGTCAAAGAGACACAGGGAGCAGCAAGTCTGGACCCAGCCAGGAACGGTCCTCACCGGTCAGTAGAGATATGAGCGGTCAAAGAGACACAGGGAGCAGCAAGTCTGGACCCAGCCAGGAACGGTCCTCACCGGTCAGTAGAGATACGAGCGGTCAGAGAGACGGATGGAGTAACAAGTGTGGACCTAGCCTGGAACGGTCATCACCAGTCAGTAGAGATACAAGCGGTCAAAGAGACACAGGGAGCAGCAAGTCTGGACCCAGCCAGGACAACAAGGAGACTAGCGGTCAGAGGAAGGGCACTCGGGACAGAGGCGCTGCCAGCAGTGACAGTGATGCCATGGTAAGTGTGACAGTGGCAAGACGTGACAGTGATGTCATGGTAAATGTGACTGTGATGTCATAGTGATTGTTGTGACAGTGATGTCATGGTAAATGTGACTGTGATGTCATAGTGATTGTTGTGACAGTGATGTCATGGTAAATGTGACTGTGATGTCATAGTGATTGTTGTGACAGTGATGTCATGGTAAATGTGACTGTGATGTCATAGTGATTGTTGTGACAGTGATGTGTGGTAAATGTGACTGTGATGTCATAGTGATTGTTGTGACAGTGATGTCATGGTAAATGTGACTGTGAGGTCATAGTGATTGTTGTGACAGTGATGTCATGGTAAATATGACTGTGATGTCATAGTGATGTGACAGTGATGTGTGGTAAATGTGACTGTGATGTCATAGTGATTGTTGTGACAGTGATGTGTGGTCAGGTTCCCTTATTTCTGCACACTATTCTTGCGCAGTTTGTGAGTTGTACATTTCCTTAACTGCTTCCACACAGGTATAAGAGATGGAAAAGGACAGAATTGTATAAATCATGAAGTTGACGGCATTGCAAATTGAGAAAGTGTTCCAAAATTACTTCTGTCTCCTTTTCTCGCCTTCCATTCCTAAAGAAAAAAATGATGTGATTCATTGCTTAGCTGACTGGTTGATTGATTCACTAGTAAATATCTAAATTTGTGCAGTGACCTGTGTTGTTCTAATTAATGCCCAGTCTCTGATTCATAATAAACATGTTCAGTTCTCCAAATCCACTTTTTCTTTTTTATGTCACAAACATTGTTTTGATCTTTAGTATTTTATTTTGCAGGAAATCGAATTGCCTGAAAGGAAACTGAAAGGAAAAGGTTTGGATCATTCTTTTTCATTATGCATATTTCATGTACATTATCAAATCAATGTGGGGTGTGGTGCAGGGATTCGTGGCTTGGAAACGCAGTTTGTCACTTACACTTTTTGACTCACGTAAGTGTAGCCTATGCGATCGTAACTTTGTCTGTCTGTGCGTGTGTTTGTTTGTGCGTGTGTATGTCTGTGGTAGAAACTCTAACATTTGAAGACGTCACATTACATTGACGTCACATTATGACGTAAGAGGGTTAGACGTCACGCGAAGGAAGTACTGAAAGTCTCGGTCATTATTATTTTGAGCGGGCCGAGACTCTGTTGGCAGTCGTGTCCCTGTAAGTAGGCTACATGCAGACAGACAGATCTAGATCTAGTGTCTCGCTTTCTTGCACAGTTTCACCTATGCTCTTTCTGTGTGTGTGTGTGTGTGTGTGTGTGTGTGTGTATGTGTGACGGAGTGATTGAGTTTGTGTTACTGTTTGTCGATTTCTTACGTGAGCCTTGATGGCTTCGCCTCTTGTTTTGTGTTGCAATGAGACATAGCACTTCTGAAGACTTTTCTCTGTTCAAGTTAGTTAAGTTAGAGCGGTACAGTGCAGCCCCCCTTTTGAAACCTCTGAGTTAAGACTCAACTCAACTCCCCCCCCCCCTCCCCCCCCTTTTTTTTAAACCTTGTTTTTTCACATTTTCTGTTCGTATATGTAAAGCTATCTCCATTTAAGATTTGGTTTTGTTTAATTTTTGAGGTCTTAAAAAGTATGCTATAGTGAAGAAAGCAGCATGTTACATTCTCCCAGTGAGGTAATATATTGTACTACGTTGCAAGCCCCTGGAGCAAATTTTTTATTAGTGCTTTTGTGAACAAGAAACAATTGACAAGTGGCTCTATCCCATCTCCCCCCTTCCCCCGTCGCGATATAACCTTCGTGGTTGAAAACGACGTTAACACCAAATAAAGAAAGAAAGCATATTACCAGTGATGTGTTCTGTTTGCAGGAAAGAAGAAAGGTTTGTCTTCACGCAAGCGAAAGCAGGACACAGCCCTGGAGCACAGCAGGGCAGTGACCAAAGGTCAAGCGTCACCCGCCAAGAGCTCCCCTTCAGCGCCCAACAGTCCCATGGACGTGGACCAGCCGGGAGAGTCCGTGCTGGCTAGCCCTCCCCCCACAGAGGCTGATGACACGGCACCACTCACCCTCTCCTTTTCCGCCACAAAAAAGGTGACGGATAAGAAAGTGCCTCCGCTGAAGATCGCCATGCCCATCCTTAAGCCAGAGCCGCCCAAGGTGAAGGCAGAGACCAAGACCCCAGCACACAGTCCCATGTTCCTGGCTGACGTTGACCGCGCGGAGAAACAAAAGTCCAGAGACGCAGTCAAGTCTGTGCGGCCTCAGGCCAGAGACAACTTGGCATTCCCACCAGTCAGCACAGTGGTGACGGGCGTAAGAAGGGACCTGTCCGTGAAGACAGCTCCTGACACTGCCAGTTCCCCCCACCCCTCCCCAACTGTCAAACCTGACCCAGGGTCCAGACTGGGCAGGCCTGACCCCACTTCACTCGACTGCAAGCCGGCCAGGACAGATCTCGCTTCGTTAGATAGCAGGCTGGCCAGAACAGACATCGCTCAATTAGACAGCAGGCAGGCTGCAGACAGGACTGAACAGCTGGACATCAAGAGTGTGGACTCCAGGAAGAGATACCCGCCTGGCTCCAGCAGGGACTTTACTTCTGAGGTTAGCAGAGACTCTGTGTCGAGTGTGTTCAGTCCTACTGGTACTGGCAAAGAGACTGTGCCGGGTGTGTTCAGTCCTACCGGTGCAGGCAGAGAATCTATGCCGGGTGTGTTCAGTCCAAGCGGTACTGCCGGTGTCAGCAGAGACTTGTTGCTGTGTGCTGCCAGCAGAGACATGCCTGGTGTGTACTCCACTAGTAACACCTCCAGTCTCTACTCTACTGGCAGTAGCTCTGGTGTATACTCTGCTACAAGCACCCCCAGCCTGTACTCCAGTGTCAGAGACAGCTTTGTGTCGGGCGCCAGCACCAGTCTTACCAGCGGCAGGGGCACCAGCTTCGCCTCCACCCCTTCCAGAGACCAGTCACACTTCTCAGCCTCTCCTCTCCCCTCGGGGTCAGGTCGTGACCTTCACCTTGCATCGGGGTCAAGCCGGGACATTCACCTGGCATCGGGGTACATCCACCTCAGCTCAGGGTCAAGCAGGGATAGTTCCTACCCTAGTTCTCCTTCTGGTCGAGACCTGTATACGCGGGATTCGCGAGGAGACCCCAAGTACTCTCCTGCGGGAGTAGGTCGCCTGGGGGTCAACTCGCCCATATCTGGCAAGGAGAATGCGGACAGGCCGTACAGCTGGAAGTCTACGTCGTCTGTCACCAAGAAGGGGGAGGGAATGTTGCCGCTGGATACCATTCTCAACTCCTCCCTGTATGCTGCGGACAGCGACAAGTCTCGGCACTTGAAAGGTGAGTGTCTCTCTATGTGTGTGTGTGTCTGTGTGTGTGTCTGTGTATCTGTGTGTGAGCAGGGTTGTTCCCAGGCCTTGGTATTCGGTCACTGGCACATTTTGGTTGTTGATCCGACACATGGATCTACAATCTGATAATTTTGACATGTAAAGAAGGAAGTCTTTTGCCATCAAATTTCTTACTGAGCAGAAAAATTCATTTGGACGTATGCAAAATATATTGCTGGTCCAGGTCCAACTAACCTATTTAGGCTATTATTTTCGAAAGTTGGGACCAACACTCTGTCCCGTCGCGATATAACCTTGAACGGTTGAAAACGACGTTAAACACCAAATAAAGAAAGAAACCAACACTCTGTGCGTGTGTTGTCTGAAAAACTAAATAACCAGTGTTGTTCCCACACTAAGAGGAAAATCAGTAAGATGGACCCAGATAGAAAATATGCACAGGTCAAAATGTACTGGCTTTAAAAAAAATGGTTTGCTAGAAGATCTTCGACATTTCAAAACTATCGGAGGGTTGACCGGTCAGGGGTTAGTACAATGCACCGGATCTAAAACATGTGTCAACGATCGAAGACGGAGGCCTGAGAACAACACTGCGTAACCAAGGAGATCTGCACCGAGTCCTGTCTTTCTGCACTGACCGAGAAGTTGGCAAAACTATGTTTCTATGGTTTCTCTGAAGTGAAAGTCTTTTTGCTGTATCCCTAATGAAACTTTGTGTGCAGGGGGCACGACCTTTCTTCCGTCTTTTGTTTAGATCCACTCTACTTTTGTTTATATCCACTCTACGATAGATACACTTTTTAAAACTGGCAAAACACTGTGTTATTGTGTACTATGTAGGAAACATGAAGGTAAAGATTTATACCTCTGACTTTTGACTTTCAGGCCTGGACGCGGAGTTTGACCTTGCCTTGCAGAGAATTGACCTTGAGTACTTGGAGGTAAGGGGCGCTTCTCATTGATTTTTTTTAAACAGAGTTTTTTCTGGTGGCTACAATCTGCTTTGAGCTAATTAAACTAGATTTGCTTACCTAATCAGTGCTACCCTACATGCCAGAGGACATAATGGGCAGTAAGTATGTTACCTATTCATAATTCAGACATCAAGTGAACATGAAGCAAAGCATCTGATTGCCTTTTCATAACTTTGTGGATCATTAAGCAGAGCATCTGGTCATCTTTTCAGAAATTGCTGCTGCCGCCTGTGACTCCCATGGAGCTAAGCGATGGTAAGTATAGTTTACTGAAGTCACTCACTACTTTGGGGAAAAATTAATTTCTGTTGGTCACTAATTTTGATCATGATGGGGGCAACTAGTGTTACCTGTGTGTGTGTGTATTTGTTGATTTGTCTGTTTGTTTGTGTGTGTGTGTGTATTTGTGTACAACTACAACTGACACAATGCTCGCTGTGTACAGAGGAGCTGTGTCAGGCTGTGATGGACAGCGACTGTTAACCGTGTGTGTTTTGTAGTTTGTAACTGTGTGTGTTTTGTAGTTTGTACGTGTGTGAGTCAGTGTATGTGTTTTGTACACGTGTGTGTGTGTTTTGTACACGTGTGTGTGTTTTGTACACGTGTATGTACGTGTGTGTCTGTTTGTTGTGTGATTGTGTGTGTGGGTGAGTGTTTATTGTGTGAGTGTGTGTGTGGGCGAGTGTCCAACTGACACAATACATGCTGTGTACAGAGGAGCTGCGTCAGGCGGTGATGGACGGCAACTGTTACCTGGTGGAGCGAGCGCTGGCCTGCACCAAGCCCTACAACCTTGACCTTCCCGACAACAAGGGCAACACGCTCCTCATGCATGCTGTCATGAGAGGTAATCGTTGCTGCCATCCCTTCACCGTTCACTTTCAACTTTCACTCCTCTCTGTCCTGCATCAAGTTTTTGTAGTTGTTCAGTGCTGTCACTCCCTGTTCGTGCAGTGGTTTGAGTTTTTCTGTGCTGTTTCTCTTTTATCACTCTTTCCTATGAGTGTCGACTCTTTGTTGAGTTTTTCTGTGATGTTTCTCTTTCCCTCTTCTTAGGAAAGTCTTGGTAATGAGCAGTGTTAGGTTGCAGTGATGTTGTTAGGCATCGGACATCGGACATAGTCCCATTAACTTTCTCAAATATGTCAGATTTATACGGTCAGGTATCAATCAATCAGATGTCCTGTCGTACTTCATAGAGGGTGGTGAGAGTACGTTTAAATTTTGCTTGCATCTCGCTTCATCTTGTTAACACTGGCTGAAACATGTACAGGGTCAGATGACATCATCGTGCACCTGCTGTCACGAGGGGCAGACGCTCAGGTGCAGGAGAACGGCATCACAGCTCTCATGCTGGCTGTGGAACACGTGAGTAACACCTGCAGCTTTTACTTTTGCCTTAGTTAAACTTAAAGAGGTATCATCCAAGGCAAAATGGCTTCAGATCACTTTGAAAGTTATGCGATGAGGTTGAGGGTTTAAATAATGGTACCATGCAGAAAGAGAGTCTTCACTTGCAAAACTCAATGGAAAATGCACTCCTGTGTGAGACTTTGGTTATTTCACATGACAACTGGACTACAATTTGTCAGCTGCCAGGGCCACTGGTGGCACAACTGACCTGTTTTGTGCACAAGCAGAATGTTGTGCAGTATATTTTGTATTTTGTGTTGTAGAGTGTGTTTAGTGCGTTGTGTAGAGAGTGTTTAGTGCGTTGTGAAGAGTGTTTAGTGCGGTGTGTTTAGTGCGTTGTGTAGAGTGTGTTTAGTGCGCTGTGTAGAGTGTGTTTAGTGCATTGTGTAAAGTGTGTTTAGTGCATTGTGTAGTGTGTGTTTAGTGCGTTGTGTAGTGTGTTTAGTGCGTTGTGTAGAGTGTGTTTAGTGCGTTGTGTAGAGTGTGTTTTGTTGTGTGTTTAGTGTGTTGTGTAGAGTGTGTTTGTTGCGTTGTGTAGAGTGTGTAGTGCGTTGCGTTTAGTGCGTTGTGTAGAGTGTGTTGTGTAGTGTGTTTAGTGTGTTGTGTAGAGTGTGTTTAGTGTGTTGTGTAGAGTGTGTTTAGTGCGTTGTGTAGAGTGTGTTTAGTGCGTTGTGTAGAGTGTGTTTAGTGCGTTGTGTAGAGTGTGTTTAGTGCGTTGTGTAGAGTGTGTTTAGTGCGTTGTGAAGAGTGTGTTTAGTGTGTTGTGTAGAGTGTGTTTAGTGCGTTTTGTAGAGTGTGTTTAGTGCGTTTTGTAGAGTGTGTTTAGTGCGTTGTGTAGAGTGTGTTTAGTGCGTTGTGTAGTGTGTTTATTGCGTTGTGTAGAGTGTGTTGTGTTGAGTGTGTTTAGTGTGTTGTGTAGAGTGTGTTTAGTGTGTTGTGTAGAGTGTGTTTAGTGCATTGTGTAGAGTGTGTTTAGTGCATTGTGTTTAGTGCGTGCGATATAACCTTGAACGGTTGAAAACGACGTTAAACGCCAAATAAAGAAAGAAAGAAAGTTTAGTGCGTTGTGTAGAGTGTGTTTAGTGTGTTGTGTAGAGTGTTTAGTGTGTTGTGTAGAGTGTTTAGTGCATTGTGTAGAGTGTGTTAAGTGGTGTGTTTAGTGTGTTGTGTAGAGTGTGTTTAGTGTGTTGTGTAGAGTGTGTTTAGTGCGTTGTGTAGAGTGTATTGTGTGAGTGTAGTGGGGGCCGGATAAAGTAAAGTAAATGAAAATGTGTGTTACAGGCGGAGAGCTCGACGGTGTTCATGCTGCTGGAGATGGGGGCGCACGTCAACACCACCGACCACAGCGGGGAGTCTGCTCTCTTCAAGGTCAGTCTTTGCCACCTCTGCCTTTTTGCTCTCCTTGCTCCCTGCCTTGCTGAGTACAGTGGAAACCTCCCTTTTTGCTCTCCTTGCTCCCTGCCTTGCTGAGTACAGTGGAAACCTCCCTTTTAAGACCTAAAAAATTCCGAGAAAATCAGGTCTTTTAGAGGAGGAAGTCTTATAAAGGAGGTAAATCTACACAGGTTATGAACAGAAAATCTGGAAATCCAAGGTCTTAAAAAGAAGGGAGTCTTAAATCGGGGGGTCTTGAAAGGGTGTTTCCTCTGTAGCAGCTTCACAGAGTAAGACCAGGGGTAAAGATGCTGAGTATGTCACGTGAGAGTGATGTGCTTTGTGGTGAATGACATACTGACGTGGCATAACTCATTTTTAAGAGCTTTTCAGGAGAAGGACAAAAGTGATTATTTTTATAATGAAATAGTGTTTATATTCGTTCCTGGTATGGATAGAAAGATAACAGAATGTTAAATCATGTACAGGCAAATCCGGATAAGACGAAATTGAAGGGACCGAATTGTTATTGTGTCCTATCCGAAATTTCGACTTGGTCATAGTACAGTGGAACCCCTCTCTAGCGACCTTGAAAATGTTGACAAAAATCGGTCCTTATGGAGGGGGGTTCTTACAGAGGGAGGGGGCGGGGCCACAAAGAAAGTCACCTCAGATTTTCTTAAAAAAAGAAAACAGAGAAGTTTGAGTTGCTGACGACCGTTTCCTCAAGCAAACTGCTTCGATTTCATGTTTGCCATTGTCGATGGTGTCCACCAGTTCTGGTGCATGTTTCAATGCAAAAAGAGTTAGTTTCTGAGCAAGCATTTCTTTACAGCAGTCCCTGCAATGATGAAGGCCCTCCGAAAAAGAGAGTGAAAAATCGGCCACCGTTCTCAGCATCGCGTATCTGTGTGTAACCTCTTTCATTGACAAGATACTCTTGTTTCCCTGCAGCCTTGACCAGTGAGTCGCTTACCTAATCTGTGAACCCTTCAGTTGTGTTGCTTTGTCAAAAGTTAGACACAGTCAACTAGTTTTGCTCTGAGGTGAACAGTGCAGCTGGCCTCAATTAGCCGGTGACACCTCTCTGGCCACAGCACCAAACAGTACATGGCTGGGGGGAGAGAGAGAGAGAGGGGGGGGGGGGGGGGTAGCTGGCTAAACTCAGTGGGGTGTCCGGTGTCACTGAAGTCAGCAGGAAGAGCATTGGAGAGAAATAGAGAGGTGTACTCTTCCAAACAATTTCCAACCTTGGATCAGTTGTCAGGGCTTAGGGTAGTCAGTGAGGGCACGGGTGAGGGAGAGTGAGAGCGGTTTGTGTACAGTCCGACTGAAGAGTGAAAAGTCACTGCCACAAGATCGGCATGCAGTCAATAAAGCCAGACAAGAAGAATGATTATGACATGCGGCTCTATCTGCTGGGTTTTTTTTTATTCAAACTGGTTTTCAACGCTTATTCTCACAAAACATCTGCACACCTGCCTCTGTGCTGTGTTTGTGTGGCTGCTTTCGTATGATGTCAGTGCATGGTGAGTGCGTTCACTGCCTTGTCACCACTTCCCCACCTTTTTCAGAATGTTTTCTTGGAGTTGGATAATTCTCCTTACTCCTCGCCCCCTCCTTACTCCTCGCCCCCTCCAAACTTCAGTTCATACTTTATTGCGTGCCGACTGACCAGTCGGTGTGGCGTCCGTGTAGAGAAGAAGGGAATAAGGTTACACAATGCGCTAGTGTTTGACGCCAAGTTTCGTGTTTCGAGTTGCTGTAGTAAATATAGAGTAAACTTTGTCTTTGGGACTGACTTTCTGTTGTGTGCTATCCGTCTTTCGACTTACGTAAGAGAAATCCCATTTCGAGCTCAGGGTACTTTGTACACATAGATAAAGAGGGATAATTCCGGACCAGAATTTCTTTGTGTGCTAAGCGAATTTTTGACTTAACCGTTTGTGAGTTAGCTGGATTTGCCTGTATTGTCAAACATATTTAAGAGAATGTTCAGGGTTCGTACGGTTCATGGAAAACCTGGAAAGTCATGGAATTTGATTTTTAATTTTCCAGGCCTGGAAAGTCATGGAATTTCAATTCAAGTCATGGAAAGTCATGGAATTTAACAAAAAATAAGAAAGAAAAAAAAAAAGAACCTTTAGCACGCCAGCGGCTATTTTCGTCGCCCAGCCAGCAGCAATTTGCGTCGCCAGCACAAGGCTTGTTCGTATGACCAACTTCTCGTTCGTATTTGCATACGAGAATAACGGTATTTTTAACGGCACTTGAGCCAAAGCGAGGCTCACTTCCTTCCGTTATCTCGTCGTGTCGTCTGCGCTGCATTTGAGTCGATTTCGTCGAAGTTTTCTGCTTTTGTTTTTGCATCGATAAAGTACTTTAGCGCTTCGACAAGCAAGATGGAGGATGATGAGTTTGAAACTTTCTTTCGAGTTGTTTCTTGACAACAAAAAGTATGCGGAATTGTAACGAATTACCAAGGAAGATCTTCGCAATGAACTGTGTATCGCGGTGAAAAAAATGACAGTTCAAGTCACAGTGACGGTTACGAAACGGAATTTACGAAAGTGCAGATGGATACAAACAGTGGCTGGTCCAGTTTAGTGAAATGACAGGACCAGCAAACATTACCGATAATCTGACTGCGTAGCAAATGCTTGACTTGCTTGTCGAAGAGACACTGCGTAGAAACTGACTCAAATTCAGTGCAAAGCAAGCCAGTGTCAAAACTGGCAGTGACAAGACGTAAAAAGTTTGCGTGTTCGGAAATGGCGACCTGTGGATCTAGTCATGGAAAATGTTATTGAGGCTCATGGAAAAGTCATGGAATTTTGTTTCTAAAAACCAGTGGGGACCCTGATGTTTCTCATGGAGAATGATTTACTTAGTCGAACGCACAAAAACATCAAAATCGCCAAGAATCGAGTTACGCCAAAATTCGACCAAGACATCGATACGATACATGAGACTGATTGTTGTGTGGTACATCACATATGTTTCATAAGACTGATGTGTTGTGTTTTAGGCGGTGAGACGTGGAGACAAGCAGGTCCTGAAACTTCTGCTGGACCACGGAGCTGACTTCAACTCAACGTCCAGCGCGGCTCTCAGCCCCTTGCAGCTGGCCAAGCAGTGTCGTCTGGCTGACGTGGAAACCACGCTGATAGACCACGTGCAGAGGTAGGCCTTTCTGTCATCTGCATAGTAAAACTTTACACAGAGGTAGGCCTTTCTGTCATCTGCATAGTAAAACTTTACACAGAGGTAGGCCTTTCTGTCATCTGCACAGTAAAACTTTACACAGAGGTAGGCCTTTCTGTCATCTGCATTGTAAAACTTTACACAGAGGTAGGCCTTTCTGTCACCTGTACAGACTCAGAGAAACATTGTACAGAGGTAGGCCTTTCTGTCATCTACATAGTAAAACTTTACACAGAGGTAGGCATTTCTGTCATCTGCATAGTAAAACTTTACACAGAGGTAGGCATTTCTGTCACCTGTACAGAGAAACATTATACAGCGGTAGGCATTTCTGTCACCTGTACAGTGAAACATTATACAGCGGTAGGCATTTCTGTCGTCTGCACAGTCAAACGTTGTACAAAGGTAGGCTGTTCTGTCATCTAGACAGTAAAACATTTGACAGAGGTAGGCCTTTCTGTCATCCGCACAGTAAAACATTTGACAGAGGTAGGCCTTTCTGTCACCTGTACAGTAAAACATTATACAGAGATAGGCCTTTCTGTCATCTTGACAGTAAAGCATTATAACACAGAGGTAGGCCATTTTGTCATCTCCAAAGTAAAGCATTATGCAGAGGTATGCTGTTCTCCTAACCTGCACATTAAAGCCTGATAGAGACATTACCTGTACCTGTCTTGCTGCCTGTGCAGGGTGGTGCTTTCCTTTGAGGAGCAGGTGAACCTGACGGTGCGTGGCACAGCGCGACTCGTGTCCTGCGTGTTTCCTCACCACTGTGTACCGCTGTGCGAGAGCGACACCATCACCGTGCCCTTCAAGTTCCAGCCCTCCGCCCCCTCCGGTCCTGGTAAGTCTCATACACAATACAAACGCTGAACTACACAGTATAGCTAGAGTGTCATTATCACCGTCCCCTTCAAGTACCTCTTCGATCCTGGTAAGTCTCATACACAATACAAACGCTGAACTACACAGTATAGCTAGAGTGGTATTATCACCGTCCCCTTCAAGTACCCCTTCGATCCTGGTAAGTCTCATACATAATACAAACCCTGAACTACACACTATAGCTAGAGTGGCATTATCACCGTCCCCTTCAAGTACCCCTTCGATCCTGGTAAGTCTCATACACAATACAAACCCTGAACTACACAGTATAGCTAGAGTGGCATTATCACCGTCCCCTTCAAATACCCCTTCAGTCCTGGAATGTGTAGAAAGGAAGAAAACTTGCATCGTCCCAGGTTTTGAGATTTACGGAGATGTGTTTGAAGCTGGAGCTTTGAAACTTTGGATACTTCTAGGGTTTGATGACCTCGCGACATGACCTAAGTCTGGTTAACCCTCGTCAATATTTGGGCCATTAAAGGGAAAATTATCAATCTCTAATAATTTTGAAACTAGAGCACATAAATGAAGTCAAGGTCACAGTACAGTCAAGTTTGAGTCAGACAGTAGGAAATAGGTGTGGGAGTGCCTTCCATGATTTTACATGCTAGTGTCAGTGTCAATGGTAAACTTGTGTTTTTGATTCCAGGCATGGGGTGCCTACTGTTCATCGCTCATGCTCGCTTCAGCCAGCAGGACGTCAAGTGTCGGCTGTATGGACAGTGTGCTGTGGACAAGGTCACGCTCAACGGGGTCCTGCAGCCCTGTCTGACCGAGGTAGGCGTTGTGTACACCGTAATTGTTATCACACTGCATTGTCTCACTGAGGTATTACCTACACCGTTATGGTTGGGTCTTGTTATGTACATCGTAATGGTTAGGTCTTGTTATGTACACCAACAATGTTATCACACTGCATTGTCTCACTGAGGTGTTACCTACACCGTTATGGTACGGTCTTGTTGTGTACATCATAATGGTTAGGTCTTATGTACACCAACAATGTTATCACACTGCATTGTCTCACCGAGGTGTTACCTACACCGTTATGGTACGGTCTTGTTACGTTCACCTAAATTGTTATCACACTTTAGTGTCTCACCGAGGTAGGTGTTATCTACACCGTTATGGTTAGGTCTTGTTGTGTACTCTGCTCTGTGGGGTGAGTGACAGTGTCTCACCTAGACATGTCGTGTGTGCTCCTTGTAAGCGTTGCTGTCTGTTGCAGGAGTCCAACTTTGTGCTGATGTGCCACCCTCTGATCCCGGGCTGGAACGAGCTGGTCATCCACACTCGACGCGACGCCACCTCCAAGGCCAAGCTGATCGTGTGTGCCTACAAGGCGCAGCTCATCTACAAGTAAACACCTGTGGTGTGTGCCCAGTTATCTACCTGCAGCTCCCCCGAAAGCGGTGTATGGCTGCCTAAATGGCGGGTTAAAAATGGTCATTCACATTAAAAACCCATTCGTGCAAAAAACATGTGGGGGGTTTCAGCCCATTAACTCTGAAGAAGAAGAGGAAAATCTACCTATAGCCAGCCATCTACTCACAGCCAGCCATATACCTACAGCCAGTCATCTACCTATAGCCAGCCATCTACTCACAGCCAGCCATCTACCTTCAGCCAGTCATCTACCCACAGCCAGTCATCTACCTATAGCCAGCCATCAACTCACAGCCAGTCATCTACCTACATCTGTTCTGTGAGTGATACCGCTGAATGTGGCGTCTACACTGCTGACTATGGAAAAGACTGGTGAATACTGCAGTCCTGGGCCTGTTGTGAACACTGCACGCTGCTTTACGCGGGGGTGATTTCTGTTGGCACTTCCGTACACATTCTGCCTGCAAATGATACTGGTGCAGGGATGGCCAAATATAAAAATTAAATTCGCCGGCGGGGCGAGTCACTTCAAGAAAGTCGCTAGCCTACCAGAAATGTCACAAACCCGGTACATACATGTACTACACAAACAAATTATGACACAATGTTAGTATGAATGAGTGTCAGATTTATTCAAACACTCAAAATAGCGGTGATACGATCAACAACAGGGCTGTGGGTAACGATGAATAGGCTTTCCCTGTTGGTGTCTTTTGAGAGAGAGAGAGAGAGAGAGAGAGAGAGAGAGAGAGAGAGAGAGAGAGAGAGAGAGAGAGAGAGAGAGAGAGAGAGAGAGAGAGAGAGAGAGAGAGAGAGAGAGAGAGAGAGAGAGAGAGAGAGAGAGAGAGAGAGAGAGAGAGAGAGAGAGAGAGAGAGAGAGAGATTTTCCTGTGGCCAAGGACCCCAAACATTGTCTTTCAGGGCGATGTGCATTATTTGTTAATTTGTCAAGACGGTGAGCGCTGTGTGTGCTTCACAAATGTAATGCGCGAATTGGATAGGGTCAGGGTTGTGCTGAAGGGAAACAGCTGGAAATAACCAGTTCCTGAGACTCTGCCAGGAGGTATTGATGTGGTCACCACCCAACTCCCTGTGAATCACTCGCAATGTAGAATTGTGGCCAGCATCATTGATCAACGGACCACCACGGCGGCTAGAAGAGAAAGGAGAGTGAAAGGCAGATAGAAAAGAGTGAGTGAGTGAGTCAGTGCAAAGATAGAGCAGAGTGAGTGAGTGAGTTCACAGACAAATAACGTTTCCTTTCCATCTCTGGACAGCCTGATCATTACACACTCCTGCTCTCTCCCTCACACACATACATACACACACACGCACACGGAGAAAAGATTTATCTAGTTTTGGCATCCGAGATGTATGGCAACGAAAAATATGAAAAAGAGAAATGAAGAAACTTTGGTATACATGTTCTTACTGTTGGCATATTCTGATATGTTACCGGTTGTCTTTTGATAATAATTTTTCTAATGAATATTCTCTGGTGTGTCAAGCAGTATGTAAGAAATGTTAAGTCCTTTGTACTGGAAACTTGCATTCTCCCAGTAAGGTAATATATTGTACTACATTGCAAGCCCCTGGAGCAAATTTTTGATTAGTGCTTTTGTGAACAAGAAACAATTGACAAGTGGCTCTATCCCATCTCCCCCCTTTCCCTCGTCGCGATATAACCTTCGTGGTTGAAAACGACGTTAAACACCAAATAAAGTAAAGTTCTCTGGTGTCCCTACTTCTCTCTCCAAACTTGGGACTAAAAGAAGGGACATAATCACCCCCCCGCGGGTTAGGGGGAAGAATTTACCCGATGCTCCCCAGCATGTCGTAAGAGGCGACTAACGGATTCTGTTTCTCTTTTTACCCTTGTTAAGTGTTTCTTGTATAGAATATAGTCAATTTTTGTAAAGATTTTAGTCAAGCAGTATGAGTATGTAAGAAATGTCAAGTCCTTTGTGCTGGAAACTTGCATTCTCCCAGTAGGGTAATACATTGTACTACGTTGCAGGCCCCTGGAGCAAATTTTTGATTGGTGCTTTTGTGAACAAGAAACAATTGACAAGTGGCTATGTCACACGCATTCCTTGTTTGCCACTACTAAAGCAAACGTGTGCAAGATTGTACGCTTTGATGCCGAAATCAATTTTTTTGATCATGCATTTATTTCTGAAAATGTTTACCTTCACATACATTCAGTCACTACCTTAAACACTTATGTTTTCAGTATTCATTTCAAGTGATCACGAACGTAGAAAAATGGGTATCAAAGTGTTGTTACATTTTGTTGTGCATTCTGAATAGTGTGCCAACAGGCCTTGGTCAGTCAACCACGTTTTATCTGTGTACTTCGTGTTTGACGGAAAAAGAATAACACCAACCCCGTTCTCCTGTACATAACTGAAAGCCACATCTTCTTCTTCATTCAATTTCTGTTTTCAAAAGCTTCGTCAACTTTCCACTTACACGACAAGCTCCCTTTACCAAGCTTCAATTAAGAACCCTGAATACGAAAGGTCAAAACAAAACCATAGGTACTACTTTCACTATCGTCGTCTGCAACGAAAACCGAAAATGGCGAAACGCTTTGCTACGTACACAGAGGACGAAATTTCAAAGAATAGATCGAACCTTACACCTGTGACTAGGAAAAGTTGCATAGACAGTTCCGTGCGGATCTCACCACGTATCAACGTACATCCGATGCTCAGGACCTACAGATAGGTGACGCTTTGGCGATTGAGGCTTCGTCTTCAGCTCTAACACGCACGCAGACAGTCAGGCAGATCTAATCTGCACCAGCGGTGTTGGAAGGTTTTGACTTAGAAACACTCGAATGTTACTTCGACGAGATAAACGAACCAAAAGTCAAAAGTGTGCCCCAAATTCGGAAAATATTCTTTCAAAACGGCACTGTAAAAACCATCAACATCACTGTGAGAAAATAAACAATACAAACACAACCAGTTCCCCTATGGACATTTCGGGTGGACTTTCCCACGACCTGACCTACAAAAATCCTCCGTGTTCGTTCGCGCTTTGCATTCAATCTGTGTTAGTGCGCGTGTGTGTTTGTGTGTTTAGCTTTCGTTGGTATGTGCTGTTTGGTTCAAAATAAGTTTATCTTTTTTCATTGAAAGATTCAGAAACGTTGGTTGATACTTTGTTGAATGCATTCAACCAGAAAAGACACGAAACGCATTGAATCTATCTTCTGCGCGCATGCGTGTGTAGGGTATGTGTAAAAGGGCAATTGTGTTTTTCAGTCTTGTTTTGTGCCTGTTATTTCGTCCCCCAAAACTCATTTCTGTCTTTCTATGCCTATGCTGTGAGACATAATCGCTATTACGAGTTAGTCGTGTGACAGAGTTTTCTTGCACACTCGACTGCTGCTGTCTCACTTCGGCTACTCCGTCGTGAGACATCTACAGTCTCGTGTGCAAGAAAACTCTGTCACACGACTAACTCGTAATAGCGGGTACTATCCCATCTCCCCCCTTTCCCCGTCGGGATAAAACCTTCGTGGTTGAAAACGACGTTAAACACCAAATAAAGAAAGAAAGGGACATAATCCATACCTGCTTTTCTGTGCAAGGGGAAAAAGAAAGTTGTTTCTTGTTTAAAGCTGAAGTTTTATGTATGGCTCTTTGGCAGATGTGAGAGTTTAAGAAGATAGTGCTGAGAATCCTGTACCGAATTCTGTACAGCGAAGGCGGCCTCATGTGTTGACTGTGTGAGTGAACAATTCTGCAGTGTATTTTAAGTGTAGGCCCCTTTTTTCTTCACAATGTTTGTCGTGATACAGCATTGCGTGTTCTATTCTTTATGAAGCTTGCTGGGTGTGGCTTGTGTCACTGTGATAGTGTTGGCATCACAGAGTTAGTGTTGACATCACAAAATTAGTGTTTGTATAGAGAGTGTTGGCATCGCAAAATTAGTGCTGTCATCACAGAGGTGGTGTTCGCATCACAAATTTGTGTTGACATTAAGTTAGTGTTTGTAACAAAATTGTATTGGCTTAAAAAAATCGTGTTGGCATCTCCAAATTAGTGTTGGCGTCACAAAATTAGTGTTGGCAACACAAAGTTGTTACATGTACCACAAAATGATTGTTGGCATCGTAAAGTTGACACCACAAAATGAGTGTTGGCATCAGAAAATACCTTGACGCGCTCCTTGATCTCACTTAGTATGGGGCGTGGTGAGACGGCTTGTTCACAAGCCGGTCTTTGTCTTATGTCGATGTCTGGACACTGCTGGCACAAGCACGGTTCTTCCTATATATGCTTGTTTCAGTGCTTAATGGTCGGCACACATATATGTTGTGTACATTGTGTTGGTTACAAACCTCTATGCTTTGCTTCAAGCATACTGACATATTGAATATGTTGATTTTTGCTTCAATACTTTACTGTTAGCATACAGACTCAAAAGTCTGGTGCTTTCCCCCTGTTTTGTTTTTAAGCCTGTTACGTTGACTCGTGAAGTAAAGCTGCCCTTTTGTTGATGTTAATATAAAATGTTGAAAGTTATGGTAGGTACGATCCCACAGAGTGGTTTAACAAACAGACATGAAAGAATCTGAAGACAAACAATACTAGCACTCCATAAGTGGAAGAACCAACCAACATGTATGTCTCACTGTTTCTGAGTGTTTGCAGGGTGTTTTTACACTGCTTTGCTTATCGTGGCCTGTGTTGTTGTTGTTGTTTTTTTTACCTCAAAATATGAAATGGAGAATTGTGCCATCCATGCATCTGTGTGTGTCTTGGTGACACCATCGCTTGAACACTGCAGCTGTCTGTGTATTTGTGTGAATAACTGATGTTAGCTTGATTTCTCGTGAGCCTGGGTGCATAACTGAATCGGTAGCTTGATGTTAAGCTGCATGTCTCGTGAACATGGATGAATAACTGAATCGGTAGCTTGATGTTAAGCTGCATGTCTCGTGAACATGGATGAATAACTGAATCAGTAGCTTGATGTTAAGCTGCATGTCTCGTGAGCATGGGTGAATAAGTGAATCGGTAGCTTGATGTTAACTCATTCGAGGCGCGTCGGAACTGGAATTCCGACATCTGTGTTTAGCGTTGGCTGCGTGCCGGCACTTGAGTTCCGACGGATATCACGAATTTTTAACGGTGTAAACGGTCCTGCTGACCAAGGGAAACAACCCCTGCAATGAACTTCTATCTCTCTACAGTGGTACCATTCACTGTAAACAGTTCCTTCCCTTAAATTGTTGGGATTAATAAAAATTTTGTTGACGGTGTGCGACCCACGTGTTTTGACTTTTCCAAGATGGCGGATCGTTCTGCTGAGACGTAGTAACTTGAAAAGAGTGCTAGAACGTGTTATTCAGTACGGTTCTGATCTTGACCTCAGTGATGATGATAGTGGAGATGATATTTTAGATTCTGGTGACGATTTTGTGCCAATGGACGATCATTTGGGTGATGATTCGGGCAATGCAAGTGTCGATCATGACATTGTGTATGATGAACCCATGACGTAGAAAGTTTTTTTGTTTTGCTTCAAATTGGATATTTTGCGTGGATATGAAGACAACAAAAGGTATGTACTTTCAAATGTTTCATATATTTTCTAAAAGAGTAAGTTTCAAACTTTGCAAAAACATAAGGTATGTAAGGTTATCTTGTGTTGTTGATTTTTAATATTTTTTTCAAAATGGCTCTAAATCGCGCGTTGGCAGGGAACACAGGGGAAATTTAGCTGCGCCTCGAATGAGTTAAGCTGCATGTCTCGTGAGCATGGGTGAATAAGTGAATCGGTAGCTTGATGTTAAGCTGCATGTCTGGCGAACATGGGTGAATAACTGAATTGGTAGCTTGATGTTAAGCTGCATGTCTGTGTACGCGGGTGAAAACCATGCCTAGATATTGTAGTCGTGTATCTGTGAGCACAAGCTAGGTTTTGTAATCAGCTGACAGTGTGCAGGAAAGAAAGGGTTGTCTGTGTGAGATGAGGTGCAAGTGTGGGTTGTCTGTAAGATGAGGTGCAAGTGTGGGTTGTCTGTGTGAGATGAGGTGCAAGTGTGGGTTGTCTGTGTGAGATGAGGTGCAAGTGTGGGTTGTCTGTGTGAGATGAGGTGCAAGTGTGGGTTGTCTGTGTGAGATGAGGTGCAAGTGTGGGTTGTCTGTGTGAGATGAGGTGCAAGTGTGGGTTGTCTGTGTGAGATGAGGTGCAAGTGTGGGTTGTCTGTGTGAGATGAGGTGCAAGTGTGGGTTGTCTGTGTGTGTGTGATGAGGTGTAAGTGTGGGTTGTCTGTGTGCGATGAGGTGCAAGTGTGGGTTGTCTGTGTGAGATGAGGTGCAAGTGAGGGTTGTCTGTGTGAGATGAGGTGCAAGTGTGGGTTGTCTGTGTGAGATGAGGTGTAAGTTGTCTGTGTGAGTTGTCTGTGTGTGTGATGAGGTGTAAGTGGGTTGTCTGTGTGGTGAGGTGTAAGTCGGTGTGGGTTGTCTGTGTGTGATGAGGTAAGTGTGGGTTGTCTGTGTGATGAGGTGCAAGTGTGGGTTGTCTGTGTGTGATGAGGTGTAAGTGTGGGTTGTCTGTGTGATGAGGTGCAAGTGTGGATTGTCTGTGTGAAGAGGTGCAAGTGTGGATTGTCTGAGATGAGGTGCAAGTGTGGGTTGTCTGTGTGATGAGGTAAGTGTGGATTTTCTGTGTGAGATGAGGTGCAAGTGTGGGTTGTCTGTGTGATGAAGTAAATGTAGGTTGTCTGTGTGATGAGGTAAGTGTGGGTTGTCTGTGAGATGAGGTGCAAGTGTGGGTTGTCTGTGTGTGATGAGGTGCAAGTGTGGGTTGTCTGTGTGATGAGGTGTAAGTGTGGATTGTCTGTGTGTGATAAGGTGCAAGTGTGGATTGTCTGAGATGAGGTGCAAGTGTGGGTTGTCTGTGTGAGATGAGGTGCAAGTGTGGGTTGTCTGTGTGAGATGAGGTGTAAGTGTGGGTTGTCTGTGTGTTGAGGTGCCAGTGTGGTTGGTTAACCTTCACTGTGATTCCTGGATGACTGAAGAGCCACACAAATCATAAATGTCTGTATCTCTGAAGCTATGGGGCGTTTTTTGATCCAGACGTCATGTAATCCTCAAATGCCACAGAAACTTCCTGCTGACCTTGTTAACAAACAAATAAACGATGACGTAATTTGAAGTACGCAGTCTGGATGATGTGGGTCGTGGACGGCCCATAGGGAATTTAAGGAATCCTACGTGTTTATTCCTATTCAGATAGAATGGTCTTACATGACATCATCAGGATTGTGCAAGTCAAGAGCTTGATCCGGTGAAGGTGTATGGGTTGTTTGTGTGAGAACAGACGTGTGCATGGATGAAGACATCCTATTATTGTTGCTAAGCATCATATCAAAACCATGTTGCGATTGAATATCTGTGTGTGTCAGGATGAAAGCATAGTTGTGCATTTCAGCAGAGATGCTATGTGTGTGTGTGAGATGGAGAGAGGGAGCATTGCTATACATGAACCTCAGTTGTTGCACTTGATGAATAAAACTGATTCGTGCAGTTCATGTCATGTGCTTTTGATATTTCCTGTTCAATGTTTTATACATCTGTTAAATGTTTTGTACGTCTGTTATCAACTTGGTTGGCCTAGCTTTGGCTTGCTGATTTACATCACTGTTATGGACTCGGTTCGATTCATTCAGTATTACCACACATTATGTTAGTGTTGCTGGACTGGACTTTTAAGTCGTTTTCACTTTTGTTGTCGATCATGTGTAACTGGCTGTGACTGAATGTTGTTTGAAGACCTAGTCGCTTCATGGATTTATAATTATTGTTGCGCTGCATAAAATAACAACAAAGAAGAAAGAAGGGAAGAGAGCATAATACCATTATGATTCTGTTGATTTGCATATGATTGTTCAAAGAAACTGAAAGAAAAGTATCATTATTTTATGCAAATATGAATTTTTGTTTGTTTGGACTGATGTTGACTTCAGGCCAATTAATTTATTTGAATGCTTGAGATGATGTGATTTGAGTGCTTCAAAGCAAAGAAATACCATTTAACGGCCAGTACTTGTTATGCAATGCTTTTGGTATAAAAAAGAACATATGTCAGAAAACCACCTTTCCAAACATTTTTCCTCTCCACCTTGTCTGTTGTGAGAAATTCTCCTCCAATCAAGCACAAAAAACACAATATATAATTCATTGGTAATGATTTAGTTTTTGTGTAGCTTTATCATATTTCTGGTCCGAGTTGATTATTTTTTCATAACGCCATTGCTGAATATTGTCAAGTCATGCTGTCATTTTTGTGTTTCTGACATGGAACTGTTTCGTAATAAAGTATCAAAACCATGGGTTAGACTTGGCAGATAGTGTGCGATTCTGAGGGGGACAACTATGTAATATCTATAAACCACACCAACATTCTTGCAACACCATCAGCTGTACATCAGCCAAACATCTACAGTAAAAAAGAAACTTTTTTTTCTTAACATATATTTTAATTTCATTTCAAGTAAATCCACCTCCTGCCACCCCCCCTGTTAAAAACAATTCTTTTCACCCTGTCGGTATGGTAGGAGAACTGAAAGATGACAATTCAAGGTTCCAAAGTGCCGGCCTAACACTGATCACTACGGAAGATTCTCCTGATTACGGAGTCAGATACGAAGCCAGGACTGAGGTGCACTAAGCAAATCTGGGTGCCACCCTAACAGGTGAAACGCAGCTGCAGGATGGGATTGGTCTTTGTTGTGATTTCAACCAATCAGACCCCGTGGCTTGTTCCCACCAAGTTTCGCTTCGTGCAACTCAGCCCTGGACAACAGACTCACACCCACACCAACGTTGTACCCAAAAGGCAGTGATACGCTGTAACCGACACACAACAGACTCACACCCACACCAACGTTGTACCCAAAAGGCAGTGATACGCTGTAACCGACACACAACAGTCATATATTTCTGAAGCAGATGTTGATCATGATACCAGTAACTGACACACAACAGCGTGCAGATGTCCAGAGAACACACTGTGTTCACACAACACAGTGACTGGTGCCCAAAGGTGGCAACAAGTATCCATGGTGATGTGAGGTGTGGGTGGAGCCAGGTGTGGAGCGGAGCGGGTTCAGGTGTTCAGAGCACGCCCTGCTTCTTGAGCAGGTCGTAGGTCTTCCTGTTGAGGATGTTGCCCTGTGAGTCCTCGTACTCTTCCTGTCATCAACATCAACATCACTCAGTGTTAACAGTAATCAGTGTTTACAGCATTCAGTGTTAACAGTAATCTGCGTTAACAGTAATCAGTGTTTACAGCATTTAGTGTTAACAGTAATCAGTGTTTACAGCACTCAGTGTTAACAGTAATCAGTGTTTACAGCACTCAGTGTTAACAGTAATCAGTGTTTACAGCACTCAGTGTTAACAGTAATCAGTGTTTACAGCACTCAGTGTGATGCTTGTTTTGCAGTACAGTGGAACCCCCATTTTAAGACACACCCCCCTCCCTCCCCTTTTTAAGACCCTGGTTTCTCAGCTTTTCTCTTTATAACCTCTGTAAATTTATCCCCACTCAGTGTTTACATCCCTCAGTGTTCACAGAACTCAGGACATGACCTCTTTCTTTATCCAAGTGTAAAGGCGAACGACAAGAATAGAAGACCTCTTTCTGATCATTGACCCATGAAAGAAAGACTCATTTCTCATCACTGCTTTTATGATATCTTCTTCTTCTGCGTTCGTGGGCTGAAACTCCCACGTACACTCGTGTTTTTTGCCCGAGTGGAATTTTACGTGTATGACCGTTTTTTACCCCGCCATTTAGGCAGCCATACGCCGTTTTCGGAGGAAGCATGCTGGGTATTTTCGTGTTTCTATAACCCACCGAACTCTGACATAGATTACAGGATCTTTTTCGTGCGCACTTGGTCTTGTGCTTGCGTGTACACACGGGGGCGTTTGGACACCGAGGAGAGTCTGCACACAAAGTTGACTCTGAGAAATAAATCTCTCGCCGAACGTGGGGACGAACTCACGCTGACAGCGGCCAACTGGATACAAATCCAGCGCGCTACCGACTGAGCTACATCCCCGCCCGCTTTAATGATATGATGACGTGTTTGTACCCTCACCTCAAGGTCTGCCTTCCACCGCTCGTCTTCCTTGCCAGACTTGATCTTGTTCCACACTGCACACAAACATGAAACACTGTTCACACCGCACACAACACACACATGAAATACAGGGTAACCCACAAAAATGCCACCCATAAAAATGCTAATAACTTCTACGTACTGCTTCATATTTGGTGTACATTAACTTCAGCTTATGCACGATCAAATCTGTATGTTAATTGATGTGATTTTTGTGCTCTTTTGAAAAAAATATAAAAATTTGGTGATGTACACCAAATATGAAGTAATTCGTTAAACAGATGCAGAAGTTATCATTTTTATGGGTGGCATTTTTCGTGGGTGACCCTGTACCATACAGTGTTCCCACTGCACACAATAGCCAGACACATGAAACAATACAATGTGTTCACACTGTCACCAACTAACTGTCCCTATCTTATCCTTTAAAGTGTAATGGGTTCACACTGCACACAACGCAGTCATATGAACAAATAACTGTCACTATGATGTATTGTACTGGACGCTGAACCTTCTAAAGCTGAAAACCACATACTCCAGATGAGTGACCTCTATTCCCTTCCTCATGCCCTCTATTCCCTTCCTCATGCCCTCTACCCTTCCTCATGCCCTCTACAGACCTAGGAACCCCTGTTTTGCACTCAGAGTATTTTCAAACAAACTTTTCAGAAAAATGAGCGTACTCCACACAGCATTTGAACATCCATGATTCAACCATGCTTCACACGCGTCCGCCACATCGTTAATTAAGTTTACCTATACAGTCGAGATCGCTTTATACGAAAGGAAAGGGACCAATATTTTTTTTCGAGTTAACGTTTTTTCGCGATAACGAAAATGATCAAACTGATCACTTTTTTTTTAAAGCAAGATAAAGAAGATAAAACAGTGCCATACCTTAAAAAAAAAAAGCCTCCGTAGTGCGCGGCGGACGAAGTACACGGTTCAGTCAGAGTCGGCAGTTTTGTCGTCTGCTACAGTTCATTATTTTGTTGTACACTTTAATTCCCCATAAAAAAGATTAAAATCCATTGCAGTGTTTAAAATCTATTGCAGTGTTTATGAATTCACACAGGACGAATGAAATCCGTCAACTTCAACTGTTTGACAGGCTCACTGCACTTTCCGACAAACCGTTCAATTCTTGTGAACATTTAAAAAAAAATTTTACTGACAAAAACTGTAATACTGTGTCAAAATACTGGATCAGCTTCAAGATGGGCTTGTAAATAAAAGTAGTATAGGAATTTTTCTCGTCGTATTTTTTTCCCACTGACCGTACTGATCGTATTCTCGACAATCATGCGTACAGAATACCGCGAAATCGTATGGGTTCCCAGGTCTGCCTCTACCCTTCCTCATGCCCTCTACCCTTCCTCATGCCCTCTACCCTTCCTCATGCCCTCTACCCTTCCTCATGCCCTCTACCCTTCCTCATGCCCTCTACCCTTCCTCCTGCCCTCTACCCTTCCTCATGCCCTCTACCCTTCCTCCTGCCCTCTACCCTTCCTCCTGCCCTCTACCCTTCCTCATGCCCTCCACCCTTCCTCCTGCCCTCTACCCTTCCTCATGCCCTCTACCCTTCCTCCTGCCCTCTACCCTTCCTCCTGCCCTCTACCCTTCCTCATGCCCTCCACCCTTCCTCCTGCCCTCTACCCTTCCTCATGCCCTCTACCCTTCCTTCTGCCCTCTACCCTTCCTCATGCCCTCTACCCTTCCTCCTGCCCTCTACCCTTCCTCATGCCCTCTACCCTTCCTCATGCCCTCTACCCTTCCTCCGCAATGCCCCACGCCTCCCCAACCCAGTCACTACTGTCTCCCACTGTTTGGCTTTTGCCTGTTTCTTAACATAACCCCCCCCCCCCCCAACACCTATCCCCCATCCTCCCTTGCCTGCCCTCAAATCTGCAGGTATTTTCACTCCATTACCCTCCTCCACCACCACCACCAAAACACACAGAAAACAGACAGACACAGACACACACATACACAGTGCACCCCACTGTAGCAAACAACTCACAGGCCATGGCATCCTCAATGGTCGTGACGTTGGCAAAATGCGCGGTGTTGGGGATTCCCAGGCACCTCATCCCGTGGGCGTGTCTTGCCTCCTGCAGAATAAAGTCACATTATTGTTCATTCAAAACCCAATACCTGCACAACACAGACCTGCCAACCTCAAGTGTAGCAATTTACAATTGTTTGGAATATTCAGCGTAGTAAATGGTGTTTAAGTGTACCATTTTCCAAAATGTATTTTCACATCCGCATTTAAGCCACCTTGCACAAGAATAGACATTTTTAATAAAGTTTCATGAGAATGCAGGAACATAACATGCCAATTAGAGTATCTGCAGTGCCACTTTTCTGTGTAGACGATGTTTTATAACCCATTTTGCGACCACTACATAGAGTGGGAAGCAGAAATGATTACTGGGACTCACAAAAAAGAGGAACTGTTTCATGCTTGTGATTATTTGTTTAAGCGTAGCAATCTTTAGCTTGGCGTAGCAATTGCTCTTAAAACATGGCCTGCTATGCTGAAAGCGTAGCAGTTGGCATCTCTGAGAACAACGGTCACATTATTCAGCATCTAGTACTGTGAGCTTCCTGCAGAACTAAGTCACATTACTGTTCATTCAGCATCTACTACTGTGAGCTTCCTGCAGAACTAAGTCACATTACTGCTCATTCAGCATCTACTACTGTGAGCTTCCTGCAGAACTAAGTCACATTACTGTTCATTTAACAACGCATCACATTGGTGTGTCATGCTTCCTGCCCTACCGCAGACACACTAATACGTACACACACAGATGACACCTGTTATCATATGTACATATAAACAAAGCAAACAGAGAAAGAGAGGCGTAACTAATAGCAAAGTGTATATATTTTTGATGCTGTGACCACCAAGCCCTGATCACCCCCCCCCCCCCACCCCATGTGTGTTGTACCTGTCCAAGTGTGTTGTTTAATGTTTTTGTCCCCTTGTTTAGGTGATGTCCTGTAATGTACAGCATATACATGTAAAAAAAAACCAAAAAAACTCCACAAAAAGAGAATTAAATAAAAAATAAAAAAAACTCAAAGTTTCGCTGGAATGCCTTTGGACCCCTGTCAAATTAAGTTGTGTGTGTCTGTGTTGGTGTGCGACCATGCGTGGGTGTGTGCATGTGTATGTGTTGGTGTGCCAGCATGTGTGGGTGTGTGCATGATTGTGTCTGTGTTGGTGTGCCAGCATGCGTGGGTGTGTGCATGTGTCTGTGTTGGTGTGCCAGCATACGTGGGTGTGTGCATGTGTCTGTGTTGGTGTGCCAGCATGCGTGGGTGTGTGCATGTGTCTGTGTTGGTGTGCCAGCATGCGTGGGTGTGTGCATGTGTCTGTGTTGGTGTGCCAGCATGCGTGGGTGTGTGCATGTGTCTGTGTTGGTGTGCCAGCATGTGTCTGTGTGTGCATGTGTCTGTGTTGGTGTGCCAGCATGCGTGGGTGTGTGCATGTGTCTGTGTTGGTGTGCCAGCAAGCGTGGGTGTGTGCATGTGTCTGTGTTGGTGTGCCAGCATGCGTGGGTGTGTGCATGTGTCTGTGTTGGTGTGCCAGCATGCATGGGTGTGTGCATGTGTCTGTGTTGGTGTGCGACCATGCGTGGGTGTGTGCATGTGTCTGTGTTGGTGTGCCAGCAAGCGTGGGTGTGTGCATGTGTCTGTGTTGGTGTGCCAGCATGCATAGGTGTGTGCATGTGTCTGTGTTGGTGTGCCAGCATGCGTGGATGTGTGCATGTGTCTGTGTTGGTGTGCCAGCATGCGTGGGTGTGTGCATGTGTATGTGCAGTCACTTACAGCAAAGTGTCGCTGGAAGGCCTTGGGGCCCCTGTAGGTAAAGTTGCCGCAGATCTCACAGGTGTAGCTGATGTTGAGGCCGTGCAGCTTGTACAGCCAGTAGGGGATGGGCTGCAACAGTCACCAACATCATTAATAACAGCCTCGTTCTCATTTCAATATACTACCGGTCATAAAAAACTAGGCAGCTATGTTTAAGTGCAGATCTTTGTGATGAGCCCGTTTATTGTAAAACCCGTTTTATAGCCGGAAAGGCCATTCATATTCAGCAAACAGATTGATTTTACGTCTCAAAGACACCCTCCAAAATCCATTGCAAAAGCATGGTTCCAGTGATAAAATCAAACAAAAATCAGAAAAGCTAAAACACAACGAGTTTTGCATGTCATTGGAAAGAGCAATCAAATTTGTATCCAAAACACTCAGTTTTGTTCTTCTATGTTGTCTTACAATGGCATTATGGCATGCTGTATGTTGTAGCTCAGTTGGTAGAGCACTGTATTTGTGATCGGAAGGTCGCAGGTTCGAATTCGGGCCGGGCCGGACACGGGTCAACTTTATGTGCAGACCCAGAGACGGAAGCCATGTCCCACCCCCGTGTCATCACAATGGCACGTAAAAGACCTTGGTCATTCTGCCATAAGTGCAGGTGGTTGAATACACCTAAACACGCAGACACCTGGGTAGCGCGACTCCGTTGCTGCTAGCTTTCCACTGGGAGGAAGCGACCCGAATTTCCCAGCGATGGGACAATAAAGTAATGAAAATGAAAAATGAAAATGAAAATTGATGTCTATCCTCTCAGAAGCCATTAATGGCGTTTTTTGAAGCCGTTTTAGCGGGTAATGAGAAAAAAAACCGGGAAATTTCATTAACTGTTCAACGCATGCCAAGTCATTCCAGTACACAGACAAGTCTTGAGCCCTAACCTAGGATCTGGGGGATGTAATGGATCATGTGTACACACCTTGCCGTCCCAGCCCAGGGGCAGGTTCTTGGGGTTGTAGGGGATGTCGTCATCATCGTCGCTGGAGTCGGTGTCAGGGTAGTTCTCCTCCTCGTCCTCCTCCCTCTCCTCCCCGGTCTGCGCCTGCTTGCGCTGCACGTTTTCACGGGTGGCTGCACGCTGCTCGCTCAGCAGCTCAGCGAAGCGATACACCTGGGCCTCCAGCATGGCAACCTCCTTCTGCTTCTCTGCCTCTCGCCTGGCGACACAATGCGGCTGTTACCATGACAATGACAACAGTGCTTTCACAAGCATTTCAATTCTTTAGTGCTTAAAGGTAAACTAACTCAGCTTACAGTTATGGCAACCTTCACTCTGCCTTCTCTTTGCCATGTAAGCGATTGCACTTTTAAAAGATTATATTCATTCACTGTCAGCATGAATAATAATAATAATAGTAATAATAATAAATCACTTTTCTATAGCGCTAGTCACTATTCACAGCTCCAAGCGCTTTACAATTCCAATAAACACCTCACACACACACACACATGATATATACAAATCATGACATTTGAAAATACACTACATGTATCATTCACTTTTACATTAGGCCCCCCCCAAAAAAAAATAGGTCTGTTTACGGTAACATAGGCCAAAAAAATAGGGTCGGTAGGTCGGGATTTTTTTTTTCTCCAAAAAACCATTCCCCCCCCCCCCCCCCCCCCCCAAAATGCCAAAAAAAAGTCTAGGGTCGCGCGAAAAAAATAGGGTCGGTCGGGTTACCGTAAACAGACTATTTTTGGGGGGGGCCTTAAAGTCTATGATTCATTAACGGATTTCTGAGAAGAAATAAGAGCGATGCTGCTGAACAAAAAAATTCTAGTTAAGTGTGCCAGTTTCATGTTTTCACTTTCCTTAGGGCCAAACACAGAACACCTCACAGTGAACATCCACACAAAAGGGAGTGGTCTCAGTACTCAAGACAAGAATGTCCTGTTAGCTGAGGACGCCTGCCATCAAGAGGACACAAACGCCGTCTGACAGTGATAGTGATGGTGACACCCTTGCATCATACAGCCTGGTTCTAAGTGTAAAATACTGCTGTATATTATGCTGTGAATGCACATGGCTGGGTTGTTGCCACTGGAGTTGTCAAGTGTTGTGTTCATGGTATACTTTCAACCTACTTTCATATTCAATGGGTTTTTTCGGAGAAGGGAAGTAACTGAATTTGACTTTTTGCTGACTTGGCCTCAGCGTCTCGGGAGTGACTTCAAACCAAACAAAATTGGGTGAAAGTTGGTGGAAAGTCTGGCATGTGAATGGCACTTAAAGATAGGTGAGAAGATACATACACATGGGTGGGTGGTTGCCAACAGGAGTGGAAAGACAGGACTGCAGAGAAGATGCGTGTGACTGACCCTGACTTGCCAGGCTTGGCTTAGCGAAGAGAGGTGTAAAGATAGGACTATAGGACTAGAGAGAAGATGCGTGTGACTGACCCTGACTTGCCAGCCTTGGTCTTAGCAAAGAGAGGTGTAAAGATAGGACTATAGGACTAGAGAGAAGATGCGTGTGACTGACCCTGACTTGCCAGCCTTGGCCATAGCAAAGAGAGGTGTAAAGATAGGACTATAGGACCAGAGAGAAGATGCGTGTGACTGACCCTGACTTGCCAGCCTTGGCCATAGCAAAGAGAGGTGTAAAGTTAGGACTATAGGACCAGAGAGAAGATGCATGTGACTGACCCTGACTTGCCAGCCTTGGCCTTAGCAAAGAGAGGTGTAAAGATAGGACTATAGGACTAGAGAGAAGATGCGTGTGACTGACCCTGACTTGCCAGCCTTGGCCATAGCAAAGAGAGGTGTAAAGATAGGAATATAGGACCAGAGAGAAGATGTGTGTGACTGACCCTGACTTGCCAGGCTTGGCTTAGCGAAGAGAGGTGTAAAGATAGGACTATAGGACTAGAGAGAAGATGCCTGTGACTGACCCTGACTTGCCATTCTTGGCCATAGCAAAGAGAGGTGTAAAGATAGGACTATAGGATTAGAGAGAAGATGCGCATGACTGAACCTGACTTGCCAGGCTTGGCTTAGCAAAGAGAGGTGTAAAGATAGGACTATAGGACTAAAGAGAAGATGCGCGTGACTGACCCTGACTTGCCAGGCTTGGCTTAGCAAAGAGAGGTGTAAAGATAGGACTATAGGACTAGAGAGAAGATGCGTGTGACTGACCCTGACTTGCCAGGCTTGGCTTAGCAAAGAGAGGTGTAAAGATAGGACTATAGGACTAGAGAGAAGATGCGTGTGACTGACCCTGACTTGCCAGCCTTGGCCTTAGCAAAGAGAGGTGTAAAGATAGGACTATAGGACAAGAGAGAAGATGCATGCGACTGGTCCTGATTTGCCAACCTTGGCCTTAGCAAAGAGAGGTGTACAGATAGGACTAGAGAGCAGATGCGTGTGACTGACCCTGACTTGCCAGCCTTGGCCATAGCAAAGAGAGGTGTAAAGATAGAACTATAGGACCAGAGAGAAGATGCGTGTGACTGACCCTGACTTGCCAGCCTTGCCTGGCTTGGCCTTAGCGAAGAGAGCAGGGTCCAGCTCATCCAGCTTCTTGCCCTTGGTGCTGAACAGTCGCTGTGCTCGCTCCTCCAGGGTCCTGCAGGCAAATCAAACACACAGTCAACACACACAATACTGAATAGACACACACACAGTGAACACACACAATAGACACAGACACAGTGAACACACACAATAGACACAGACACAGTGAACACACACAATAGACACACACACAGTGAACACACACAATAGACACACACACAGTGAACACACACAATACTGAATAGACACACACAGTGAACACACACAATACTGAATACACAGACACAGTGAACACACACAATAGACACAGACACAGTGAACACACACAATACTGAATAGACACAGACACAGTGAACACACACAATAGACACAGACACAGTGAACACACACAATAGACACAGACACAGTGAACACACACAATACTGAATAGACACAGACACAGTGAACACACACAATAGACACACACAGTGAACACACAATAGACACAGACACAGTGAACACACACAATACTGAATAGACACAGACACAGTGAACACACACAATAGACACAGACACAGTGAACACACACAATAGACACAGACACAGTGAACACACACAATACTGAATACACACACACAGTGAACACACACAATACTGAATAGACACACACAGTGAACACACACAATACTGAATAGACACACCCACACAGTCAACACATTTTAAACACTCGCACAGTTGACACACACACAGTCAACAACTCTTCAATACTGGCCGTGGATTTCTACGATCTTGACGTTAAAACATTGGGTCCTTAGTTGCTGCCCTACATGCCAAGCGGCACAACAGGCAGTAAGTAAAGACCATCAAACTTTTCACTTGGACTCATAGCAAACATCGACAGCCTTCAGTAGGTATTGCAATGTGCCACGAGAGCGTGACTCACCCCCCACACTTGAGACCCAGGGCCATCAGAGCAGACTTGAGTCGATCCAGACCAAGTGACGCCAGCTCCTGCAACAGTCATACAGCTGATTGTAACACACAAATACTGTACATAGGTCACACTATTGAAAAATTAATAAACTTTTGTGCAAAGCAAAAAACAACTATACTTGCAACAAGCTCATAGTTGCACAACTAAACTTAGCACTCAGCTGTTTGTCACACAGTTAGGATCAGGGACCCAATGGTGGATTCACTGAAACTGATGGACAAGCTCATAGTTGCACAACTAAACTTAGCACTCAGCTGTTTGTCACACAGTTAGGATCAGGGACCCAATGGTGGATTCACTGAAACTGATGGACAAGAGAGTAGTGCAAAGAAACAATCAGTATGGGAGTGGAGCTTGAGAATCTTAAGGGAAGGGCAGTAACTGGGGTAATGCAATACTATTGACGCCAGACTTACTTCCCATGAAGAGAAAGCGGACAGGTCCAGGTGAGCACCAGCGTGGGTCAAGGCTCCTGTCGCCTCTTTCTGTCAACACAACACACACAGTGTCAAAACAACATACACCAGTGTCAAAGCAACACACAGTGTTAAAAGACGCATCATACAATCAATGCAGACCTGCCATCCCTTGTAAAGCCTCAAATGTAGCAATTTAAAATATTTTGGAAATTTCAGCGTTGCAAATCGTGTTTAAGTGTAGCATTTGATCAAATTCATTCCTGCTTCCACATACTGACCACGTTGCACAAAAACAGACATTTTTTAAAATAAAGTTTCATAGGAGTGCAGGAACATAAAAAAGGCCCATTGGAGAGTACCTGCAGTGCCACCCAGTGCAGACAATGTTTTATGACCCATTTTGTGACCGCCACACAGAGCGGGAAGCAGACATGAGTACAAAGACTCACAAAAAAGAGGGAACTGTTGCAAGCTTGCGATTATTTCTTAAAGCGTAGCAATCTTTGGCTTGGCATAGCAATTGCTCTTAAAATGTAGCATGCTCTGCTGCAAGCAATTGAACCATGTCAGTATAGAAGGACAGACTGTCGACTCACCGGCCATCCTGGCACAATGCCCTCCATCCAGTCACTCTCACACTGACTCTGCACCACCTCCAGTACCTGTGGGACATGTCATCATACATTAGTACGCTGTCACACCACTGTCATCATAAATCGAAAATTTTATAAGTAAATTTTCATTTGATTAATATACTTACCCGAATCACATAAAGCATTGACACAGTCTGAGATGCTAAGGTCTGAAAAGGCTACCCGTCTTAAACAATTTTAAAGGGAAGCAACCCCACCACAAAAAGTGTAAACGGAGCTATGGTAACGACCACACACCCAGGGAGTTACCTCCCATTGGTGTGTACTACGTCACTACCGCTCCTCAACACGTGGTCAAGATCATACGGCTTTAAAGAAAACAAAAAATCCATAAGCATGGTTGGCGGGAGGGAATTTACTATGTGATTCGGGTAAGTATATTAATCAAATGAAAATTTACTTATAAAATTTTCGATTAAATTACATATTCTAACTCCGAATCACATAAAGCAGATAGCGTCAACAAGGCGGTAGGAAAGAAAAATCGAACTCACTCCTAAGTCCTTGCCAAAAACTGGCCTCCTGCAATCATGGCAGGAAGAGCTCTGGAGCCGTCCTGACGAACAGCAGAGATATCTCTCAGATAAAAATTTAAGAAGACATCCTCAGAGCGCCAGTACGCAGTATGCAGTACATCCTCCAGTCTCCTCGACCGCAAAACGGCCAAAGAGGAAGCCCAAGCCCGAGTTTCATGGGCTCGAGCAGAGTCAAGGGGGAAGACAGGCTGCGCCCCCCCCTTGTTCAAACGGCTCCACTCGTACACATGTTTGATGAGAGCCGACACCCACCGGGCCAGAGTCGTCTTAGCAATATCTTTGTGTCTCTCCGTATTAAGGGAGATAAACAAGAGCTTTTGAGCAGCTGATCTAAGCGACTGCGAACGTGCAAGGTAGATGTTAAGGGCTCTGACAGGGCAATTAACCAAATCCGGGTCTCCAGGAGCCAGGATGGTAGACAATGGTTTGACATGAACCAGAGGAGATGCTTGCTCCGGAGCCTGATTTTTCGCCAGAAAATCTGGACGAAACCTTAAGGAAACTGAGCCGTCAGACTCATGTGAAATATCCTCCGGATTTCCAGAAAGAGCGTGAATCTCACTCCCTCTGCGAGCAGATGCCAACAGCAAAGGAAACAGGGTCTTACGCGTCAGATTGGGGAAGCTGGCATCTCTTAAAGGCTCAAAATCTGCAGAACGCAGGAATTCTCAGACCAAAAAGAGATCCCACTTAGGTACAGGAGTACGAGTCCTAACCTCTGAAAGGGACGCGCCCTTAATGACCCCCGAAATGACGCCGCTGACATCAATGGACCGACCTATTTGCCGTAAGGTCGCAGAGATGGCCGATCTCCTTACCCTCAAAGAGAAAGCGGACGCTCCCTGAGAGGACATGTAAGAAAGGTGGTTTGCCACATGCATAGAACGAGGTGCCGAGGCATTCAAACCATGCACATGGCACCAGGATGCCCAGGCCTTCCAATGTGAAGCATAGACCGACGAAGTAGAAGCTCTGTGAGAGCGTTGTACTAAGTCCATAGTCAACTCCGATGCACCAGAACGCCTCAGCGAGGACCGTACAACCTCCACACGTGAAGTTTCAGCAGCTGGGGCTCTTCGTGTGGGATGCCGGTTCGAGGCTGCACCAGTTCTCCTCTCGCGAGCGCGAGAGGAATGGGAGGGCCGTGGGAGAGTCTCAGGAGGTCCGCAAACCATGCCTGAGAAGGCCAAAGAGGGGCGACCAGCAGCAGTGATGGTCCCTCCAGATCCGCCTTCCTGAGTACTCGGCTGAGCAACTGGAAGGGAGGGAAAGCATAAGCCTCCAGGCCCGTCCAAGGAATGTCCAAGGCATTCGTCTGCCAAGCCTCCGGGTCCAGAAATGGCGAGACGAAGATTGGCAGCCTCTTTGAAAACCTGGTGGCAAAGAGGTCCACCAGAGGCTTCTGGACCAGGGCCCAGAGACGAGACAGAGCTCCGTGAGTGATGGTCCACTCTGATTGAAGTACTCTGTCGGAGCGACTGAGCGCATCCGCCAGAGTGTTCAAGCTCCCGGGAAGGTACCTGGCTGTGAGAGGGATTTGGTGTTGCCAGCACCAAACCTGGACCTCGCAAGCCCGGCCCGAGAGCGACGGAGACCGCGACCCTCCCTGACAAGACGGAACAAAGGTCGAAGACTGTGAAGCCGAAGCCAGCCAAGGCTGAGCCTGTTCCGGAACTGCCCCATGAGGAACGAGAAGCGGAACAGGAACAGTGGAAATACCACTTCCTGAAGGAGATGGTCTAGCCAAGACCTGCGAGAGGTGGTACGCTACCGAAGGTGACTGCGCGAACCGGAAGTATGAATCATCATCCTTCGCGAAACGGAAATCGGACATCGCCGACGGGGCAACCGAAGCGGAAGCCAAAGAAGCCGATGTACCCTCCGGAAAAAGTCGTATGATCTTGACCACGTGTTGAGTAGCAGTAGTGACGTAGTAAACACCAATGGGAGGTAACTCCCCAGGTGTGTGGACATTACCATGGCTACGTTTACACTTTTTGTGGCGGGGTTGCTTCCCTTTGAAATTGTTTAAGACGGGTAGCCTTTTCAGACCTTAGCATCACAGACTGTGTCAATGCTTTATGTGATTCGGGTAAGAATATGTAATTTAATGTGTACACTGTCACACCACGGTCATCATACATTAGTACACTGTCACACCACTGTCATCATAAATGTGTACACTGTCACACCACTGTCATCATACATTAGTACACTGTCACACCACTGTCAGTGTCCTCATACATTAGTACACTGTCACACCACTGTCATCATAAATGTGTACACTGTCACACCACTGTCATCATAAATGTGTACACTGTCACACCACTGTCATAAATGTGTGCACTGTCACACCACTGTCATCATGTATTTAGTACACTGTCACACCATTGTCATCATGAATGTGTACACTGTCACACCACTGTCATCATGTATTTAGGACACTGTCATACCACTGTCATCAAGAATGTGTACACTGTCACACCACTGTCATCATGAATTTTTACACTGTCACACCACTGTCATCATGAAATTTTACACTGTCACAACACTGTCATCATGAAATTTTACACTGTCACACCATTGTCATCATGAATGTGTACACTGTCACACCACTGTCATCATGTATTTAGTACACTGTCACACCATTGTCATCAAGAATGTGTACACTGTCACACCACTGTCATCATGAATTTTTACACTGTCACACCACTGTCATCATGAATTTTTACACTGTCACACCACTGTCATCATGAAATTTTACACTGTCACAACACTGTCATCATAGACATTGGTAAACTGTCACACCACTGTCATCACCAACAAGGTACAGATGTGCCTACAAGAGGCGTATCTAAAAATGATGATGACAAAAGAAGAAGCGTCTGACCTCATGCTGGTCGAGTAGCGGTTTGACTTTACTCAGGTAGTGACTCAGGTAGTCCAGCAGAAACACCACGTACCTGAAACACACACAGCAATAACACTGACAGTGAAACAAGCATAGACCTGAAACACACACAGCAATAACACTGACAGTGAAACAAGCATAGACCTGAAACACACACAGCAATAACACTGACAGTGAAACAAGCATAGACCTGAAACACACACAGCAATAACACTGACAGTGAAACAAGCATAGACCTGAAACACACACAGCAATAACACTGACAGTGAAACAAGCATAGACCTGAAACACACACACAGCAATAACACTGACAGTGAAACAAGCATAGACCTGAAACACACACAGCAATAACACTGACAGTGAAACAAGCATAGACCCGAGTAGATGATGTTCAAAAATAACACTGACAGCTTTGTATGGGTTATGATAGAGCAGTGATGGCGCTAGACGTCTTTCAAACCGGTACGACATCATGAGCTTACCACAATGCTCTCACGAAAATCGGTCAACCTGCCAAGGCAACCAGTCAAACAATGACTAAATCAATGTTTATCAATGCCATTGACACGCAGACGTTTTCTGTGGAATAAATTCGGGTTCTTTTTTTATCGGTAGTGGCGAATCTCAATCGGTAAAATACCGGAAATTACCTGTAAACGCGATCCCTGGATCGAGTGAATACCTTTGCTTTTAGTGAGACAACCAATCCACATGTACTCCTTGGCTTTAGCGTTTCAGACACAGCCCTCGCTAGTGACTTGCCTATGGATTGGTTGTCTCAATAAAAGCAAGGGTATTCACTCTTTCAAAACCCATACCAACCCGACAGAGTTGTATCAGGAATTCGTCTATTTAGCACTAACAGAAAAACAAGCATAGACCTGACAAACACACACCAATGACACTAACACTGGACCAAGCTAACACACTTGTGCTGTGTCCATACATCATAAATAGCTCACAAAGATGTTGCTGTCATGCATAGTCATTACAGCTGAGACAAGGCAGTCAGACTCACAGACGTCTCCACAAAACACATAGGGCCAAACAAAAATATATGTTGGTTTCGGGTAACCCGACCGAACCTATTTTTTCCCGCTGACCAAACACTTATTTTTCATTTCTCAAAAAACCCAAAAACTTTTGGCACATTTTGCGGATCATATCGACACTAAGGGAAGTAACCTCATTTAAAATCGACTAAATTAAAAAAAAAAGAAACAAAAAAAGAGAGAAAAAAATGCCGACCTACCATTTTATACACAAAGTTGACATATTTTTTTTGGTCACGTTACCCTAAACCAACATATAGTTTTGTTTGGCCTAGTGGGTAGTAACTGATGTAAAGTTAGAATTTTTCAAAAGACACCTACTCTTTGTAAGCTGTGTTCTTTCTGTCTTTGGGTATCTTGTAGAGATGGTCAAACGTTGACAGGTAAGTGATGTAATCCAACCTCTGAAACACAGAAAACACTGTAAGTGAAACTGTAAAATGACAGTGCTTATGGGAATAGGAAAATAAATATGAAGTTATTGAAGATGAACTACTAATTTACATCATGTTTTAGAGTTGTGCTAGTCTTGTTCTGCAAACATAATGGCAAACCAAGCAAACACTGATATACAGACATATGCATATATAAACACACAGAGACACAGACACACACAAAGACACAGACATACTCTAAGTCTAAGACATACATAATCATGCACACACACACACACCCACAGATACACAAACACAGAAAGACACAGACAGAGCAGAGAGAAGCTGACCTCGATGCCCTTGAGGTTGAGGTATCGGACGAAACATTCATGGAGGTCCAGGTATTTGCCGTAGCCTTCCTCATCACTGAACTCCACCAGGTCTGTAACACAGTCCCTTCAAGTTCAACATCACATAGTGATATGGTCAAATCTTTTAGCAGCAGAAAATGGTTGCATAAATGTCCAGGTGTGTGGCACAAAGTCCCTATATCACAACCATTGTTCTGACCCTCACACAGCTTTACCAGAACCTACTAACACTCCATTCAGCAGAGAGTTTTAGGTTATACACACCATGCTACCCCATCCTTCAGTCATGCAGCAGACTTGGAATGGAAGAGCCTTTAATCAATTATTTACTCTGATTTGTCCCTCTGGTTAATTACTCACTCTGTGATTCGTCGCCCTGGTTAACTACTCACTTTGTGATTCATCGCCCTGGTTCTCCCGTTGCTTGGCCAACTCGTCAAACTCTACAGACATGGGGATACTGATCTGAAACAAACAAACACAAAGAAAACTGATACTGATCTGCAACAAAACTGTCCCTTACAGCAAATTGACCTCTGGCCACACAACCACATGTCTCTGTTAGTGTTAGGCCAACAAAAAAAATAGGTGTGGTTACGGTAACATAGCCAAAAAAAATAGGGTAGGTAGGTAGGCAATCACTTTTTTTTTTTAAACTTTTTTTTTCTAATGTGTACAAATTAAACCTACCGTACTTTCCGGGTGACAAGGCGCTTTGTTATCTAAGACGCACCCCCTTCTTTTAAAAAAAAAAATTGTAATCCAGTCACCCATTGGACGCAGGGGACCAATAGGGCGCACCAAAATGACCCAGTTTTTGCCATGAGAGGTGGTTCCCCTGTCATATCTGAGAGAGGAAACACTTCCTGCATCGGGGTCAGTGACCAAAGGCATTGTGATAGCTGGGTGGCCTTGTTAAAAGACACGACCTTCTTCCCAGGGGTCAATGACCCAGTTTTTGCCATGAGAGGTGGTTCCCCTGTCATATCTGAGAGAGGAAACACTTCCTGCATCGGGGTCAGTGACCGGTCAGTGACCGAGTTTAACAGAGTGGAAATCTGTGTGTGCGGCCAGATCAAAGGCAGGGCAGTACCTAGTAGCTGAAACATGCATTATCACAAGTTGTTTGACTGGTACTCAAGCGGTCTCTTTGATTTTTTTCGTATTTCATGCACGGATTAGGCGCTTCGTTATACAAGACGCAGGGGTCGAACTCGAGGAAAAACGGTACTTGACAGGGAAATAAGTGTGCGACACTGGCGCTTTCATTGCGGTTTTTGCACTGGTTTTTTTGTTGTTGTTTTTTTTACAAATGTAATAAAAAGTTATAGGATCGGCCCCTAAAAATAGGGTAGGTCGGGTTACCGTAACCACACCTATTTTTTTTTTTAGGCCTTACTGCCTGTTGGTCTGCTACTGGTGTATATGCCTTGCCGTGGCGTAGCAGCTTGCGTGCCCTGATGATCCAAAGAGCTATGCCGGCCGGAGCCTTCATAGTGCTCCTGGCAGGTGTAACCACGCCGGACAGGTCTGAGGTGAATGGGGCCAGACTAAGTATACACCCTGGCCCTCCAGGTTGGGGGTTGTGCGAAGGGCTAACAACCCATCCATGGAAAAAAAAATACCCGTTACAGAAACGTCAACAAGAGATACAAGGAACATTTCGGCCCTGGGAGAAGATGGATCTCCAGCTGGAGAGCTTATGAAGCACGGTGGCGAAAGCCAGATGCCTCTGGAAACCACCGAGCCGACGACCATCATGTCGACCAGGACCACCACCACTCTCGGGACATGGAACGTCCGGACCATGTTTGAAACCGGCAAGACTGCGCAAGTGGCAGCCGAGATGAGGAACTACAACCTGTCCATCCTGGGAATCAGCGAGTCACGATGGACAGGCTCCGGACAGAGAAGACTCGTTACTGGAGAGATGCTGCTGTTTTCGGGCCACGAGGAAGAGGGTGCTCCACACACCAGAGGAGTGGCCCTGATGTTGTCCAAGACGGCACAGAGAGCGCTCATTGGATGGGAAGCCCACGGACCACGGATTCTCACCGCTACCTTCAGAACCAAGAAGCGGAGGATTAACCTGGACATCATCCAGTGTTACGCACCCACCAACGACACTGAGGAGGAAGACAAAGAGGAGTTTTACAACCGAATGGCCACCATAATCCAGAAATGCCCAAGTCGTAACATCACCATTGTCATGGGAGACTTGAACGCAAAGATCGGCAGTGACAACAGAGGCTATGAGGAGATCATGGGGCAACAGGGTTTAGGAGAGATGAATGACAACGGAGAGAGGCTTGCAGACTTCTGTGCTACAAACAACCTGGTCATTGGAGGGAGTCTCTTCCAACACAAAAGAATCCACAAGGCCACTTGGATATCACCGGACCTGTCGACGGAAAACCAAATCGACCACGTGTGTATCGGGAAGAAGTTCAGACGATCACTTCAGGATGTCCGCGTGAGGAGAGGAGCAGATGTTGCTTCCGACCATCAGCTCCTAGCTGCCAGACTGAGGCTGAAGCTGAGAAGGAATTGGACAGAGGGTTCCAGCCAACGTCAGCGATACAACACCACGGCCCTCAAAGACAACACTAAGATGCAGGATTTTAAGATCGCTCTCTCCAACAAGTTTGAGGTCCTGCAGGAAATACTCGAGGAAGAGACTATAGACAAGCAGTGGCAGGGAGTGAAGGAGGCCGTCACATCAACCTGCAGAGAGGTGCTTGGTCCTTTAAAACGCAGCCACAAAGAATGGATCACAGCAGAGACAACGAGAAAGATTGAGGATAGAAAGCTGAAGAAATCAGAAATCAACAACAGCCGCACCAGAATGGGAAAAGCAGAAGCACAGAAGAAATACACAAGCGCAAACAAAACCGTCAAAAAGAGCATCAAGGCCGACAAGAAAAACTACATGGATACGATGGCAACAGAAGCAGAGGAAGCCGCCTACCATGGAAACATGCGGGACCTTTATGCCACCATCAAGAAGCTGTCCGGAAAGTTCAGCAAGCCTGAGAGACCTGTGAAGGACAAGGAGGGCAAGTCAATATCTGATGAAGCAGGACAAAGGAAAAGATGGATGGAACATTTTGAGGAGCTGTTAAATAGACCAGCTCCACGGGATCCACCAGACATCCCAACAGCCAACGGAGACCTCTTCATCAACTGCAACGCGCCGACAAAAGAGGAGATCAGCCAGGCCATCAAACAGTTGCGAAACGGCAAGGCGGCAGGACCTGACAGTATCCCAGCGGAGGCGCTAAAGGCTGATTTGGCGACCAGCGTGGAGATGCTCTATCCCCTTTTCTTTAAGATCTGGGAAGAAGAACAAGTCCCATCAGAATGGAAAGAGGGGTACCTCATCAAACTGCCCAAGAAAGGAGACCTGAGCGCCTGTTCAAACTACAGAGGGATAACACTGCTGTCTATCCCAGGCAAAGTGTTCAATCGAGTGCTACTGAACAGACTGAAAGATGCTGTCGATCCTCAGCTGCGGGACCATCAAGCAGGATTCCGAAAAGACAGGTCATGCACGGACCAGATAGCAACGCTGCGCATCATCCTCGAACAGTCACAGGAATGGAACTCGCCTCTTTATGTCAACTTTATTGACTATGAGAAAGCGTTTGACAGCGTTGACCGACAAAGCCTCTGGAAACTGCTGAGACATCATGGAGTGCCAGAAAAGATCACCAACATCATCAGGAACTCATACGAGGGTTTGACCTGCAGAGTAGTCCATGGCTGTCAACTAACAGATGCCTTCCAAGTGAGAACAGGCGTGAGACAAGGATGTCTACTATCGCCTTTCCTGTTCCTACTTGTGATTGACTGGGTGATGAAGGCATCCACAGCCCAGAAGCGGAACGGAATCCAGTGGACACTCTGGACACAGTTGGATGACCTGGACTTTGCAGATGACGTGGCCCTTCTTTCCCATACCCAACAACAAATGCAGGAGAAGACCAGCACTGTGGCCAACAACTCCTCTCGATTTGGCCTCAACATCCACAAGGGGAAGAGCAAGGTCCTTAGGACAAACGCAACAGCCAACACGACCCCCATCACGCTGAATGGTGAAGCACTGCAAGAGGTAGACAATTTCACCTATCTCGGAAGCGTTGTCGACAAGCAGGGTGGCACGGACGTTGATGTTAGAGTCCGGATTGGCAAAGCAAGAGCAGCTTTCCTTCAACTGAAGAACGTATGGGCATCAGCAGACCTGAGCATCAACACCAAGCTCAGGATTTTCAACACCACGGTGAAGTCAGTCTTGCTGTATGGAGCCGAAACCTGGAGAACTACAGTTGCCATCACAAGAAAAATCCAGACCTTCATTAACACCTGCCTCAGAAGAATCCTCCGAATTCGCTGGCCTGACACCATCAGCAACAAAGACCTTTGGCAGCGAACAAAACAGTTATCCGTAGAACAGGACATTCTGCAAAGACGCTTCCGGTGGATTGGCCACACACTCCGCAAGACGACAACCAGCATCACGCGACAGGCCCTCACATGGAACCCGCAGGGCAAGAGGAGACGAGGCCGGCCAAGAAACACCTGGCGTCGTGACTTGGAGGCAGAGGTGAAACACATCGGCTACACCTGGAGACAACTGGAGAGATTGGCCCAGGATCGGAGTGCCTGGCGAGCTCTTGTTGGCGGCCTATGCCCCGGACGGGGTCAAAGGCATAAATGAAAATGAAATGAAATGAACTGCCTGTTGGTCACAGGTTATTCCCTGTTAACCCACAGGCAAACAAGTCACTGCAGACCTGTGAGCTGTGGGAATGTTTTCCTCACAGATGTCTTTGCACTGTCTGCTACAATTCAACGAAAAGGACTTTAAGCTGTTCCCGTCACAACGTGGGTTCAATTTGCCTCATTCTGTCACTCCTTATGCCCCTTATGTTCTTTATTGAGCTACACCTACAGATGCTTAATGAAAAACTAAATGAGATGTGTACAGTTAACTTGTTCAGCGTTTCACATCATATAAAATTAGAGGTTCCACACCCCCTGATGCCCAAAACACATATAAATGCTAATCAAGCTCGACAGCACCATTAAATGCATAAAACTTCAGTGCCACTACGTCACCTCATTGGGATGCTTTGCGTAGAACTTGTCGATGGCAGTCAGCCGCTGCCGGAACTCGACGTACTCGTTGGGGCCTGCTAGGGCCTGGATCTCCTCCTTGCGAATTCTGCACAACATACAGCGGTGTTTACACTGGTGTGCTAGGGGAATAAGCACAACATACATCATTGGTCAGTGTTCAAACTGGTCTGCACAACACACAGTGTTTGCACTTGTCTGATCAGAATAACACACAGCAGTGTTTTACACAGTAGATTTACACTTGTCTGCAGCGTGTTTTTACTTTTTACACTTAACTGCACAATACACCGCAGTGTTTTACACTTTCATGATGAACACAATACACAGCAGTGTTGACACTGTTTAGCCACAGGAGATAAACACAACATGCACATCACCACTGCTTTCACTTGTCAACAAGCAGGGCAAACACACACATCACTGTTTTTCATACCCGTATCAGCAAGCGGGCCATCCACACACACGCTCATGGCACTTTATCTGCTTAATGTAACACCGACCCAGCGAACATTAAGGAACAACATCTCCAGCCAAGGAGAGTGTGCACTTCTGACTTACCCATCTTTGTCTTCATACAGATCTTTCAGCTCTGAAGTCACCTCCAGATATCTCTGCACGCACAAAAACACCAGAATCATTGTAACATTGAACGCACAGAAACACCACAATCATTGTAACACTAACAGTAAAACTGAAACCAAGCACAACATTACAAAATGCAAATAAAACCAACACTGTATGACCTACAAATAAAAACTTTCTCCACTGAAGACAAGATGGAAGAAAGAATTTTGCTAAAAACTTAGACCTAAAAAGAGGAGACAGAAAGACAACAGAGCATTAGTGAGTGAGACAAAGACTGCAAGAGATGGCAGAGAGAAGATGAACAAAAGGAACAGTATGTAACTGTACGACTCGGAGAGAGAGAGAGAGAGAGAGAGAGAGAGAGAGAGAGAGAGAGAGAGAGAGAGAGAGAGAGAGAGAGAGAGAGAGGGGAGACAGACAGACTGAAAGAGGAGACATTAATAGCCAGCAAGTGAGACTGAGACACTGGGAGAAGCTATCCCTTATTTTTTTTCTTCTCAAAATTCCTCCATCACAATTCACATCAGCAACTGGTCTTATATTTGTTCAAGAATAAATTAATAGAAAGATTAACAGGGAATAAAATACAAAGGTAAAACTTACATCCAAAAGAAACTTCATCCTTGTGTCAGAGTTGATCTGTTCTCTGGGCTGGAAGTAAAGAAAAAGTTTATTTGCAAAAATACATAAACAAAAGCTAACCAGCTGAACAAACTAGCAAACTGAAAGAAAAGCAACTTTACCAAATCTCCAAGTCCAATTAAAAACAACAACAGCAGATGATTTTTGTATTCTCCACTTAAATTTTTGTGAAATGATCACATTATAATTTATACAATTTTACAAAGTGGCTCGGGAACCCATGAGTTGGTTACCGCACACAGCCCCCAAGCTTGGGAACTGGCAGTGGCTAGTACTAGTAGCTCTCAAAATAAACCCTACTTTGTTTGCCTTCCCTGTCACTGACAGAAAGCTACATAGTAGTAGAGTCGGTAGCATTTTGGACCATGGCCCCAGAGGTTGGGGGTTCGAGCTGAGCTAGCAGCGTAATTTAATTTTGTTTTAACTTTTATGTCAACCTTCTTTTCTTCTACTAGTACTAAACCCTTCTTTCTTTCATTTCCTTGGATCTGGATCTGGATAACCCGCCTGGGTTGGTGGTTGGCGGGTGCGCCACAGAAGCCGACGACGACTATCAACTACTTGTCTTTTTCTTCATTCAAGATTTTGAGTGGTTTATGAAAGAGGGGTAGGGAGTTATGTGAAATAAACAAGGTCGACTGACGACAGTGACCTCCTACCTTTAGCTGCCTGCCTGTTGTACTTGTAATAGTAGTAGTAGGCTAGTAATAGTATAAATTACTAGGTACTACCTACTAGTACTACTACTACTACTACTACAAGTACAAGTACAAGAGGCAGGCAGCTAAAGGTAGGACGTCAGCCCGCCTGGTTAATCTCATATAAACTCCCCACTGACTACCCCCCTTCCCCTCTTTCCAGCCCGTATCAGTCTATCACTATCAGTTATTACGAATGTTCCTGGATATTTTCGGAACCCTTTGAACACTTTTCGCCCTTTCTGCACCAATCATTTTGATACGACATTTGTCATATAATGATATAGTGTAATTCAAATTAGAACTCGGATACGTAGGATTCACGTTCTCTGCCGGTATCGTGGAAGTGGTAGTGATTCCGTGGTGGATGTACACATCGCTACCTAACCGTTGAACAGTAACTATTTCATCATTATCCGCGCAAGAACAAATACCATAAATAACATACAGTTTTCTTTTGCAGAAGGGATTCCTTGGTCATTGCTTCAGTCAGTCTTTCCCGTTCTTCATGATAGCGGCGTTGTTGCTCCAAAAGCGACTCCATCTTGAAAATAAAGTGTACAGAGCTAGTCGTGCCGAGTTGCGCTTTTTTTCACGCAGGCTAAAGTGAAGTCCTCACCAATGTGACAGAAAAGATGTTTTGGTATAATCAAAGCTAACCGGGTTTTGCTGTTTTTGTTGTTGTTGTCTTGACCAACTGTGCAACAAGTCATTGGAATTATGTGGAGCGTTTGCTGAATGTTTTGTACAAAAAGACGGTTATGGAGCTTCTGAAATTAGTCAAATATCATCAAAATCCTACTCTGTTGTAACTGACCACACATGTACATCGTGTCAATACTGCCTTAACGCTAACTAAGCCATTTGCCTTCTGTATGATTTCATCAGCAGTTAATTGTGTGTGTGCAGCTTTATTTTAATGTGTTAATTTGCTAGTGCCCAGCCTTTTATCTGGCATGCTTTGTTTTAAATTAAAAGTTCAAATTAACTCCAGAAATATATTGTGGCATGCGTTTGTCAAGAGAGCCAAATAGCTGATGCTGTACAAAACACTTTTGTTTTATGCGATAAAGATAGTCCTGCTATATGATGATTGTTTGTAATAAAAACACTCGTTCTTCATTTTATTTTATTAGTGTAGAGCGTTCATTTCTGGCATGCTTTCTTATAAACAAATTTAAAGGTTCAAATCAACCTCAAACACAAATTGTTTCCAATATCTATCCAGAGAATTTTTGAAAATATTAAATGTTCCTGATGTGACTATGTTGGACGGTAAATTATTCAAACTTCTACTATAAGATTCTGTGTAATGAATAATGTTACCGCACAGGAGGATTGCATGCCTTCACTTTGTAAAAGCAAGTGTTTTAAAAGCTTAATTAAATGACCTAAAATAGGTAAAGAACAAGCACTCTTATATAATTGAGGGTTAGGTTGGATTATTTCCACAGAGTTCATTCCCTTGTTTGTGTGTGTGTGTGTGTGCCCCCAGGAATTACTTTTTGTTTTCTGAGAGAAGCGTTGCCCTGAAGCACATTCACTCACTTTGATTTAATGAATTGACATAATTAAGTGCATTTTGGAGAAAATCGTACCGTGTGCGTCTAGATCAAAATACAGTGGATTCCCTGGATTCTTCAGTTATGCCTGTTAAACTACCCCCAAATTACCCCTTTTAGCTTTTCCAAACAAAATATTCTTCTGGGAAAGTGCCAGCAGAGACATACATATTATATTTGTGTCTCTGGTGCCAGTTAATTTTTTTTAGAAAAGAATTATAAACAGATGAATCAATAGTATCCCTGTAAAATGAAAATATTGAATTGAAATAAATAAATATTGTGAAAGACACTTAATAGCTTTTTTCATATTTTGTTTATGAACAATTTTTGCTTGTAAAATTAATTGTAATCACAGAGAAATTTAATTCTATTCTAAGAAAAAGTGACTGGCACTTTCCAAGAAGAATATTTTGTTTGGAAAATGTACAGCCTGGAGAAGAATGAATGTCTCTATCTGGTGAATGCCAGTCCCAGAGCCTGCAGTCACTGTCTCTCAACATCAAGACACACACACACACACACACACACACACACACACACACACACACACACACACACACACACACACACACACACACACACACACACACACACACACACACACACACACACACACACACACACATGCATACGCTACACTGGCTTGAAGACTAATTAATTCATACTTCTCAAAGTCTGCCTATATAATCAAGTGTTTCCATTTGACACAGCTCCAGCCAGAAGTCTATATTCTGGCAGATACCACACTGAATGATGAAACAAGCAGATACCACACTGAATATAATCAAGAACTGGCAGATAACAAAGTGAATGATGAAACTGGCAGTTACCACAAGTATCCATATCAACTAGCAATTTCTTTTTCCCTTTGTTGTGAATGGTCTGCTTCTGTAGAATCTGAGCAACCTGTACTTAGCTGTACTTACTGTACTTAGCTGTGAATATTGCTTGTGTAGAATGTGTTCAACCAGTAAACTTTGTTGTGAATATTGCAGCTCAGCAGAATGTGTGCAGTGCTCATTAGGCCAAAAAAAAAAAAAAGGTCTGTTTACGGTAACCCGACCGACCCTATTTTTTTCGCGCGACCCTAGACTTTTTTTTGGCATTTGGGGAAAAAAAAAAAAAAAAAAAAATCTTTTGGTTTTTTTCGTGCAAAATAACGTAAAAATATGGTTTTTTGGAGAAAAAAAAATTTTAAAAATAAAAATCCCGACCTACCGACCCTATGTTTTTGGCCTATGTTACCGTAAACAGACCTCTTTTTTTGGGGGGCCTTACCTGTAGCTACCAGGTATAGACATAAGCCACATCAACAACTACCATGCGTTTCCTTCCACACACACACAAACACTTCATTTTGTTCCAATCGATAATTTTTTTTTATACATTTCTTTTTGTTAACATCGATATATTTCATTTTAGCTAAACTCAATAAAATTCTTCATTTTGTTCAAATCAATACATTTAATTTTTGTTAACATCGATATATTTCATTTGAGCTAAACTCAATACAATTCTTTTTTTTTAAAAATCAATACATTCCCTTCTGTTAACATTAAAATACTTAATATACATGTTTTTTTGTAGCTACCCTTGACCTGCCTGAGATCATCTGAAATCCTGCATCCCTCTGTTGACATCCTGAGACAACTCTGTTAGCAAGAAATGTAAATGTTCTCTACACACACAGAAAGAAATGTGAATGTTCTCTCTTCACACACAGAGAACACTTGTCCCTGGCACACACAACTGGTTAAACAATGGATTACAGACACAAGTTTTGTTTGATCGGCACTGTTCACGGTATCCTGAGACGACAGAGAATGAAGTCGGTATGAGTGACACGCTCACACGACGGCTGGCAGCCATTAGGACGGCTCGCGAGCGTCTGCTACGCCGGCTGGGACCCTGACCTCCCAGCCCTCCATGTTCTTGGTCACCACCACCTGGCAGCCCAGCCGCGACCTGCAACCACAACCACCGTTATTTCTACAATCAACACAACACAAGAATTGTTATTTCCAAAATTAACCCAACAATACAACCCTTCATTCAACTATCAACCGCAACGCAAGAATTATTTTAATAATTAACCACAACATAACAACCGTTATTTCTATAATCAACCACAACACTCTTTATTTCTACAATCAACCAAAACACCCGTTATTTCTACAATCAACCAAAACCATCGTCATTTTTACAATCAATCACAACACAACCGTTATTTCTACAATCAGCCACAACCACTGTTATTTCTACAATCAACCACAATCACTGTTATTTCTACTACCAACCACAACCATCCTTATTTCTACTATCATTATCAACCACAACCACCCTTATTTCTACTATCAACCACAACACAAGAACCGTTATTTCCTCAAAAACAACAGGGACATGTGACCACAACAACAAAACAACCATTATTTTCAGTATCTATATCACAACCATACTTCGCAATTGTAATAATCTGAATTACTGGTACATAATGTACTCTGCAAAATAAAAAAAATAAAAAGGAAAGCATTGCTAAGTTACAAAGTTGCTGCATGTTCATACTAAGTTACGGATGTGATTGTTTTATGTACATTCTTAGTTATTGATGTGATTATTTAATCAGGCATGGGAATTGAAAGAAGTAAACAAGTCGCGTGAGGCAAAATTACTACATTTAGTCAAGGTGTCGACCTCCAGAATGAAACTGAATGCACTGCATTTTTTCACCAAGACCGTATAGCATCGCAAGTCCAGCTCGTGGAAAAGGCAGTGAAATTGACAAGCCAGTAATAGCGCGGTAGTGGTTAAATAGCTGAGCAGGATAGCACGCTTTTCTGTATCGAGCTTTCTGAGCTTATTTTTAATCCAAACATAACATATCTATATGTTTTTGGAATCAGGAACCGACAAGGAATAAGATGAAATTGTTTTTAAATCGATTTTGGAAATTTAATTTGAATCATAATTTTCATATTTTTTATTTTCAGAGCTTGTTTTTAATCCGAATATAACATGTTTATATGTTTTTGAAATCAGACAATGATGAAAAATAAGATTGAATTATTTTGGGATCGTTTTATAAAAAAATAATTTTAATTACAATTTTCCGATTTTGTATTACCAAACTCATAAATTAATTTTCAAGCCTCCAAGCTGAAATGCAATACCAAAGTCCGGCATTCGTCGAAGACTGCTTGATCAAAATTTAAATCCAATTGATAAAAAAATGAGGGCGTGACAGTGCGGCCTCAACTTTCATGAAAAGCCGGATATGACGCCATCAAAGACATTTATCGAAAAAAAGAAAGAAAAAAACGTGACTAAATGTAAAAAGGCTGAACATTTCTAAGTAATAGCAATTGAAGACATGAGGCATTAAGTTGACAGCGCGAAGCGCCAAGGTGATGGCGCCTAGTCTTACAAAGGGGGTCCAGGGGCATGCCCCCCGGAATTTGTTTCTTCTCCAAATGGTGCAATTTGGTGCCATCTGAGCTCCAAGTTTGCCATTAAATTCAGGGTTTAGAACAAGAGTTTTACAGAAATTTTTGTTGCCATCTCCATTTATTTTTTGGCGAACACTTTTGCTTTTTCGGCAGAATTTTTTATTTTTTTGTGTGGAAATTTGCCTTTTGGGGGACAATTCCAATGCCTGGTTTTATATCCATACTAAATTACTGAAGTGGTTTGTTCATGTTCATACCAAGTGATTTTTTCATGTCCATATTATGTAACTCACGTGTCCTGCAGGTCAAAGGCCAGGTCGAGCATGTCAAGCTCCTCGTCAGTGGGAGGTTCAGGTAGCTGCGCATAATGTTCGGGTTTAAGGATCAGGTGGCAAGTGGAGCACGCTAGAGTTCCTTCACACGCCCCTGAAATTCACACAACATGTTGATCATCAGATTTATCATCAAGTTTTTCCTCACGCGTCCATGGACTGTCTATCACACACACAGAACAATGACAGAGATCATATGATGGGTGCCCACCTCCCTCCCACACACACCCACACAGAACAGTGACAGAAGTCAGAAGATGGGTGCCCCCCCCCACACACACACCAGTGACAGGTCAGAAGATGGGTGCCCGCCCCCCCCCCCCCCACACACAGAACAGTGACAGACCAGAAGATGGGTGCCCCCCCCCACACACACAGAACAGTGACAGACCAGAAGATGAGTGCCCCCCCACCCCCACACACACAACAGTGACAGAGGTCAGAAGATGGGTGCCCCCCTCCCCCCACACACAGAACAGTGACAGGTCAAAAGATGGGTGCCCACCCCCCCACAAAACAGTGACAGAGGTCACAAGATGGGTGCCCCCCCTCCTCACACAGAACAGAGGTCAGAAGATGGGTGCCCCCCTCCCCCCACTACAGAACAGTGACAGAGGTCACAAGATGGGTGCCCCCCCCCCCCCCACACAGAACAGTGACAGGTCAGAAGATGGGTGCCCCCAAGATGGGTGCCCCCAAGATGGGTGCCCCCCTCACCCCCACACAGTGACAGGTCAAAAGATGGGTGCCCCCCCCCCCACAAAACAGTGACAGAGGTCGCAAGATGGGTGCCCCCCCCCTCCCCACCCAGAACACTGACAGGTCAGACAATGGGTGCCCCCCTCCCCCACACACACAGAACAGGGGTCAGACAATGGGTGCCCCCCTCCCCCCACACACAGAACAGGGGTCAGAAGATGGGTGCCCCCCTCCCCCCCTCCCACAGAACAGTGACAGAGGTCACAAGATGGGTGCCCCTACACACACACAGAACAGTGACAGGTCAGAAGATGAGTGCCCCTACACACACACAGAACAGTGACAGGTCAGAAGATGGGTGCCCCCCTCCCCCCACACACACAGAACAGTGACAGGTTAGAAGATGGGTGCCCCCCTCCCACACACACAGAACAGTGGCAGAGGTCAGAAAATGGGTGCCCCCCCCCCACACAGAACAGGGGTCAGAAGATGGGTGCCCCCCCTCCTCACACAGAACAGTGACAGGTCAGACAATGGGTGCCCCCCTCCCCCCCACACACAGAACAGAGGTCAGAAGATGGGTGCCCCCCTCCCCCCACTACAGAACAGTGATAGAGGTCACAAGATGGGTGCCCCCCCCTCCCCACACAGACAGGTCAGACAATGGGTGCCCCCCTCCCCCACACACACAGAACAGGGGTCAGACAATGGGTGCCCCCCTCCCCCCACACACAGAACAGGGGTCAGAAGATGGGTGCCCGCCTCCCCCCTCTCACAGAACAGTGACAGAGGTCACAAGATGGGTGCCCCCCCCCCCCCACAGAACAGTGACAGGTCAGAAGATGGGTGCCCCCCCACACACACAGAACAGTGACAGGTCAGAAGATGGGTGCCCCCTCCCCCCACACACACACAGAACAGTGACAGGTTAGAAGATGGGTGCCCCCCTCCCACACACACATAACAGTGGCAGAGGTCAGAAAATGGGTGCCCCCCACACACAGAACAGGGGTCAGAAGATGGGTGCCCCCCCCCACACACACAGAACAGTGACAGAGGTTAGACAATGGGTGCCCCCCTCCCACCCACCCTGACACACAGAACAGGGACAGAGGTCAGACAATGGGTGCCCCCCCCACACACACACACAGAACAGTGGTCAGACAATAAGTGCCCCCCTCCCACCCACCCTGACACACAGAACAGGGACAGAGGTCAGACAATGGGTGCCCCCCCCACACACACACACAGAACAGTGGTCAGACAATAAGTGCCCCCCTCCCACCCACCACGACACACAGAACAGGGACAGAGGTCAGACAATGGGTGCCCCCCTCTCCTACACACACAGAACAGAGGTCAGACAATGGGTGTCCACCTCCACACACAGAACAGCAACAGAGGTCAGACAATGGGTGCCACCCTCTCCTACACACACAGAACAGAGGTCAGACAATGGGTGCCCCCCCTCTCCTACACACACAGAACAGAGGTCAGACAATGGGTGTCCACCTCCACACACAGAACAGCGACAGAGGTCAGACAATGGGTGCCACCCTCTCCTACACACACAGAACAGAGGTCAGACAATGGGTGCCCCCCCCTCTCCTACACACACAGAACAGAGGTCAGACAATGGGTGTCCACCTCCACACACAGAACAGCGACAGAGGTCAGACAATGGGTGCCACCCTCTCCTACACACACAGAACAGAGGTCAGACAATGGGTGTCCACCTCCACACACAGAACAGCGACAGAGGTCAGACAATGGGTGTCCCCCTCCCCCCCCCCCACACACAGAACAGCGACAGAGGTCAGACAATGGGAACCACCCTCCCCTACACACACAGAACAGCGACAGAGGTCAGACAATGGGTGTCGCCCTCCCCCCCCCCCCCCACACACACAGAACAGCGACAGAGGTCAGACAATGGGTACCACCCTCCCCTACACACACAGAACAGCGACAGAGGTCAGACAATGGGTGCCACCCTCCCCTACACACACAGAACAGCGACAGAGGTCAGACAATGGGTGTCCTCCTCCCCCCACACACAGAACAGCAACAGAGGTCAGACAATGGGTGTCGCCCTCCCCCCCACACACAGAACAGCGACAGAGGTCAGACAATGGGTGTCCCCCTCCCCCCCACACACAGAACAGCGACAGAGGTCAGACAATGGGTGCCCCCCTCCCCCACGCACACAGAACAGCGACAGAGGTCAGACAATGGGTGTCGCCCTCCCCCCCACACACAGAACAGCGACAGAGGTCAGACAATGGGTGTCGCCCTCCCCCCCACACACAGAACAGCGACAGAGGTCAGACAATGGGTGTCCCCCTCCCCCCCCCACACACAGAACAGCGACAGAGGTCAGACAATGGGTGCCCCCCCCTCCCCCCACACACAGAACAGTGACAGAGGTCAGACAATGGGTGTCCCCCTCCCCCACACACACAGAAAAGGGACAGAGGTCAGATAATGGGTGTCACAGACTCACACACACACAGAACAGTGACAGAGGTCAGACATGTGGTGCCCCCTCCCCCACGCACACAGAACAGGGACAGAGGTCAGATGATGGGTGTCCTCCTCCCCCACAGCACAGAACAGGGACAGAGGTCAGATGATGGGTGTCCTCCTCCCCCACAGCACAGAACAGGGACAGAGGTCAGATGATGGGTGTCCTCCTCCCCCACAGCACAGAACAGGGACAGAGGTCAGATGATGGGTGTCTCTCACACACACACACACACACACACACACACACACACACACACACACACACACACACAGAGTAACAATGGTCAGATGATGGGTGCCACACACACACACACACACACACACACACACACACACACACACACACACACACAGTAACAATGGTCAGATGATGGGTGCCACACACACACACACACACACACACACACACACACACAGTAACAATGGTCAGATGATGGGTGCCACACACACACACACACACACACACACACACACACACACACACACACAGTAACGATGGTCAGATGATGGGTGCCACACACACACACAGTAACGATGGTCAGATGATGGGTGTCACACACACACACACACACACACACACACACACACACACACACACAGTAACAATGGTCAGATGATGGGTGCCACACACACACACACACACACACACACACACACACAGTAACGATGGTCAGATGATGGGTGCCACACACACACACACACACACACACACACACACACACACACACACAGTAACGATGGTCAGATGATGGGTGCCACACACACACACAGTAACGATGGTCAGATGATGGGTGCCACACACACAGTAACGATGGTCAGATGATGGGTGCCACACACACACAGTAACGATGGTCAGATGATGGGTGTCACACACACACACACACAGTAACGATGGTCAGATGATGGGTGCCACACACACACAGTAACGATGGTCAGATGATGGGTGCCACACACACACAGTAACGATGGTCAGATGATGGGTGCCACACACACACACACACACACACACACACACACACAGTAACAATGGTCAGATGATGGGTGCCACACACACACACACACAGTAACAATGGTCAGATGATGGGTGTCACACACACACACAGTAACGATGGTCAGATGATGGGTGTCACACACACACACAGTAACGATGGTCAGATGATGGGTGTCACACACACACACAGTAACAATGGTCAGATGATGGGTGTCACACACACACACAGTAACAATGGTCAGATGATGGGTGCCACACACACACACAGTAACAATGGTCAGATGATGGGTGTCACACACACACACAGTAACAATGGTCAGATGATGGGTGCCACACACACACACAGTAACAATGGTCAGATGATGGGTGTCACACACACACACAGTAACAATGGTCAGATGATGGGTGCCACACACACACACAGTAACAATGGTCAGATGATGGGTGCCACACACACACACAGTAACAATGGTCAGATGATGGGTGCCACACACACACAGTAACGATGGTCAGATGATGGGTGTCACACACACACACAGTAACAATGGTCAGATGATGGGTGCCACACACACACACAGTAACAATGGTCAGATGATGGGTGTCACACACACACACAGTAACAATGGTCAGATGATGGGTGTCACACACACACACAGTAACAATGGTCAGATGATGGGTGTCACACACACACAGTAACAATGGTCAGATGATGGGTGCCACACACACACAGTAACGATGGTCAGATGATGGGTGTCACACACACACACAGTAACAATGGTCAGATGATGGGTGCCACACACACACACAGTAACAATGGTCAGATGATGGGTGTCACACACACACACAGTAACAATGGTCAGATGATGGGTGCCACACACACACACAGTAACAATGGTCAGATGATGGGTGCCACACACACACACAGTAACAATGGTCAGATGATGGGTGTCACACACACACACAGTAACAATGGTCAGATGATGGGTGCCACACACACACACAGTAACAATGGTCAGATGATGGGTGCCACACACACACACAGTAACAATGGTCAGATGATGGGTGCCACACACACACAGTAACAATGGTCAGATGATGGGTGCCACACACACACAGTAACGATGGTCAGATGATGGGTGCCACACACACACAGTAACAATGGTCAGATGATGGGTGCCACACACACACAGTAACGATGGTCAGATGATGGGTGCCACACACACACAGTAACAATGGTCAGATGATGGGTGCCACACACACACAGTAACAATGGTCAGATGATGGGTGCCACACACACACACAGTGACAATGGTCAGATGATGGGTGCCACACACACACAGTAACAATGGTCAGATGATGGGTGCCACACACACACACAGTGACAATGGTCAGATGATGGGTGCCACACACACACAGTAACAATGGTCAGATGATGGGTGCCACACACACACACACACACACACAGTAACGATGGTCAGATGATGGGTGCCACACACACACACAGTAACAATGGTCAGATGATGGGTGCCACACACACACACACACACACACACAGTAACAATGGTCAGATGATGGGTGCCACACACACACACAGTAACGATGGTCAGATGATGGGTGCCACACACACACAGTGACAATGGTCAGATGATGGGTGCCACACACACACAGTAACAATGGTCAGATGATGGGTGCCACACACACACACAGTAACAATGGTCAGATGATGGGTGCCACACACACACACAGTAACAATGGTCAGATGATGGGTGCCACACACACACACAGTAACAATGGTCAGATGATGGGTGCCACACACACACACACACACAGTAACAATGGTCAGATGATGGGTGCCACACACACACAGTGACAATGGTCAGATGATGGGTGCCACACACACACACAGTAACAATGGTCAGATGATGGGTGCCACACACACACACAGTAACAATGGTCAGATGATGGGTGCCACACACACACACAGTAACAATGGTCAGATGATGGGTGCCACACACACACAGTAACAATGGTCAGATGATGGGTGCCACACACACACAGTAACAATGGTCAGATGATGGGTGCCACACACACACACAGTAACAATGGTCAGATGATGGGTGCCACACACACACAGTAACAATGGTCAGATGATGGGTGCCACACACACACAGTAACAATGGTCAGATGATGGGTGCCACACACACACACAGTAACAATGGTCAGATGATGGGTGCCACACACACACAGTAACAATGGTCAGATGATGGGTGCCACACACACACACAGTAACAATGGTCAGATGATGGGTGCCACACACACACACACAGTAACAATGGTCAGATGATGGGTGCCACACACACACACACAGTAACAATGGTCAGATGATGGGTGCCACACACACACAGTAACAATGGTCAGATGATGGGTGCCACACACACACACAGTAACAATGGTCAGATGATGGGTGCCACACACACACACAGTAACAATGGTCAGATGATGGGTGCCACACACACACACAGTAACAATGGTCAGATGATGGGTGCCACACACACACAGTAACAATGGTCAGATGATGGGTGCCACACACACACAGTAACGATGGTCAGATGATGGGTGCCACACACACACAGTAACAATGGTCAGATGATGGGTGCCACACACACACAGTAACAATGGTCAGATGATGGGTGCCACACACACACAGTAACAATGGTCAGATGATGGGTGCCACACACACACACACACACACACACACACACACACACACACACACAGCAGGCACCAGGGCCCTAACACCTGACACCAGGGCCAAATCCACAAATCAATAATCTCAGCTGTACACACATTTGTTGATCCACAACTGCCAGGCATGTTGTGTTCAAAGTGCTTGGTAACTTGTTTGTTAAATGCACTACTTTCCCTTGTGTCCCCAGTGCAAATAGTTAAACAGACATAGGAAACAAAACAAAACAAAGAGCAGAAGTGACTAAGTAAGTCAGCAGTGCAATGCACATGACATTGAATCTAAGAAATGAGCAGAGTGCAGCCCCGCAAATTACTTTGTCAGTGGAGCATGTTGCCTGAACCAAACCAGCATGAGATTCAACCACTTGACTTGAGGACACTTGCTGCCATGGCCAAAGGAAAGACATTTAGTGCAGCAACAGTGGAACCCCCCTTTTAAGACCTCCTAAAATCTGAGAAAATCGGGTCTTAAAAAGGAGGGAGTCTTTCTTTCTTTCTTTGGTGTTTAACGTCGTTTTCAACCACGAAGGTTATATCGCGACGGGGAAAGGGGGGAGAGGGAATAGAGCCACTTGTCAATTGTTTCTTGTTCACAAAAGCACTAATCAAAAATTTGCTCCAGGGGCTTGCAACGTAGTACAATATATTACCTTACTGGGAGAATGCAAGTTTCCAGTACAAAGGACTTAACATTTCTTACCATACTGCTTGACTAAAATCTTTACAAAAATTGACTATATTCTATACAAGAAACACTTAACAAGGGTAAAAGGAGAAACAGAATCCGTTAGTCGCCTCTTACGACATGCTGGGGAGCATCGGGTAAATTCTTCCCCCTAACCCGCGGGGGGTGAGGGAGTCTTGAATTGGGGGGGGGGGGGGGGGGGGGGGCTTAAAAGGGGGTTCTACTGTACTACCCTAGTGAAGCAGTCTGTGGACTCTTGCTGCCAAGGTCAAAGGAAACACAAGGTTAACTATTGATCAAATAGACTTAAAAACAAAGATGCATTTAAAAACAGTAAGCTTGCAAACACATTCAGTGAGTGACCATTAATAATTAAACGCCTTTATTTCTGCATTTAAATCCCTGACTGTGGCTGAAGAATTAACGTTTAGCATTGATCTTGTCATTACGCCTCTTGTCTGTCGCGTAACAACCATATTTTATGATTTCAAGGCATTTCTTTTTTTACAAAGTGCCCCCATGCTTGTTATACAATGAAATGCTAAATTGATACTTACAATGTCATGCTGTTAAACATGTACAATGAAATGCTATATTGACAACGACATGCTTTTATACAATAAAATGCTATATTGACAACGACTGTGCTTTTATACAATGAAATGCTATATTGACAACGACATGCTTTTATACAATGAAATGCTATATTGACAACGACATGCTTTTATACAATGAAAGGCTATATTGACAACGACATGCTTTTATACAATGAAATGCTATATTGACAACAACATGCTCTTATACAATAAAATGCTATATTGACAACGACATGCTTTTATACAATGAAAGGCTATATTGATTATAGCGACATGCTGTTATACGATAAAATGCCATACAATGGAAGCCCCCTTTTACGACCCCCCCCCCCCCCCCCCCCCCTTAAAACTCCCTCCCTTTTATGACCCAGTTTTCTACGATATTTTGTTTACTACCTCTGTAAATTGACCCCCTTTTGTTAAGACTCCCCCCTTTCTAAAACATGATTTTTTTAAAAGATTTTTGGTGGTCTTCTTCTTCTTCTGCGTTCATGGGCTGAAACTCCCATGTACACTCGTGTTTTTTGCACGAGTGAAATTTTACGTGTATGACCGTTTTTTACCCCGCCATTTAGGCAGCCATACGCCGCTTTCGGAGGAAGCATGCTGGGTATTTTCGTGTTTCTATAACCCACCGAACTCTGACATGGATTACAGGATCTTTTTCGTTCGCACTTGGTCTTGTGCTTGCGTGTACACACGGGGGTGTTCGGACACCGAGGAGAGTGCACACAAAGTTGACTCTGAGAAATAAATCTCTCACCGAACGTGGGGACGAACTCACGCTAACAGCGGCCAACTGGATACAAATCCAGCGCGCTACCGACTGAGCTATATCCCCGCCCGTTTTGGTGGTCTGAAAACGGGGGACCCACTGTATTCATAGCGACATGCTTGCTGTTATACAATGAAATTCTATATTGACAGTGCCATACAGATTACACAATATTATTTTTTTTAACTCACATTGAGAATCCCAAGATTTTTTATTGTTTGGTGGGGCACTCACAGCCTCGACCCCCTCAGTGCCGAATAAACAAAAAAAGTTGCAAGAGATTTCCAAGGTGAGTTACGTACAAATCATGGTGTAATTTATTAAGTACACTCTTTTTGCGGTAATGTGTGTGTTATTGTTTTTGGACTCAGCACCAGGTCTATATTCACATCTCATATGGGGACTCAGGAAGTCTTGTTAACAATGTGTGTGGTAGGTAGGGCTGCGCTTTAAAGTACGTAGTCCGACCATTTAGTTGCATAATTCTCCGCTTCTATTTTATCAATCAATCAATCAATATGAGGCTTATATCGCGCGTATTCCGTGGGTACAGTTCTAAGCGCAGGGAATTTTTTTTTCTTTCAATTTTTATTCAAGGCGCAGGGATTTATTTATGCCGTGTGAGATGGAATTTTTTTTACACAACACATCATGCATTCACATCGGCCAGCAGATCGCAGCCATTTCGGCGCATATCCTACTTTTCATGGCCTATTATTCCAAGTCACACGGGTATTTTGGTGGACATTTTTATCTATGCCTATACAATTTTGCCAGGAAAGACCCTTTTGTCAATCGTGGGATCTTTAACGTGCACACCCCAATGTAGTTTTACCAGTCAAACATGACATATTTTGGAGAAGAAAAAAAGAGGCAATGTTTTTGAACATTTGACGTCACTAATGCCAAGGGGGTCTCTTGGCAAAACGAAATTGTGTTGCTTGAAGTTTAAGTTTGATAATTGCAGACGTTAATTCGCATCTTGTGATTGTTTACAGTGGACTTGGCGTAAAGCAAAATCAAATAGTCACATACTGATAAGGATACAGAAAGTAAGTGCTTGTTGTGGAATTCTTTTCATCGTTCACTATCATAATTACTTGCTGCTCTTAACTCTCACAAGTACTGTGGAACGTCATTCTTTAAGCTTTCAAAGTTTCTTTTTTGGGGTGCATTTTAGTTGTAAACAGACAAAATGTAAGAAATATTTTTTTCTCCAGGACCATGATAACAAATATAGATGGCATACAAATATTTCAAATGTTATGAGACTGGAAATTTTGGTTCAAACCATTGAAAAATGGATCCCATAGGTGGTATTTTTGTTTCCGATCTTTGGTATTTGAAGATTTTTGCGCAGCTAAAAAAAACCATGTGGAGTGAATTATGACAACAAGTGTGCATGCTCATTTTATATATATTTTTTTCTTCTCCAAAGCTGTACACCACCTTTAACTTATACTGAAATTACAAATGACATGTTTGACCAGATAAGGAACATGAATTGCAGTCAAAGAGTGAAAGAGTACTAAATGTTGTTTAACAATGAAATACTATTCTACTAGGTACGAGTGCAGTGCGTTCTTACAACATGAGTGCAGAGCTATTCTACAGAAAGAGTAAGTGTTATACTATAGTGTGTTAGTGGTCTTCATATCATTCCTTGCACCTTACAGCAAGGCCCTTAATAAACAGTACAGACTGACTACATTTGTATAAATGTCGCTGAGCTACTGACCAAAGCCATCAATGTCGACATCGTTCTCTATGACAACATCAAGCAAGTTGTCTCCCACTTTGGCTGGGGTTTCAATCCTTTCCCCATCTGGCATGAGAAAAGTCAAGGTCACTCTGAAAACACACAGCAACGACGCCACACAGTCAGTGATATTTACCATATCATAATCATATGCAGGGTAGCGTAATATAACCTCAGACACAACAACAAGTCTTTCACTGCACACACTGCTGGGATTATGCTGACGGTGACACGGACATGCACCATCTCACTCTACTTTTGTCAGGGATGGGCGAATTGTCTGCCTGATCACCAGGGGCGACTAAAAAATCCGCTGGGCTAGTAGAAACCGCCTGCAGGCAACTCGCCCGGCTGGTCAGTGAAAATGATGGTCAATGCAACACTTTTGATTGTAATATCGAATTTTAAAGCTATAAATACTGCAGATCAACTGTGGTATATAACAATTGTACTGGGGCAGCAAACATTCAGCCGGGCTAGTGACTTTATTGTAGTTATACTCACCCGGTTGGCAAGTTAAAACTGTGAGATTTGACCATCTTAATTGAAGTGGAGTTGTGCATGTTAGGGGGTACACTGATGTAGTTAGTGAAGTGTTTTCACAGGGCTATACTGATACTTAATTGAAGTGGGTGTGTGCATGTTAGAGGGGTACACTGATGTAGTTAGTGAGGTGTTTTCACAGGGCCATACTGATACTTATTTGAAGTGGGTGGGTTCATGTTAGAGGGGTACACTGATGTAGTTAGTGAGGTGTTTTCACAGGGCTATACTGATACTTAACTGAAGTGGGTGTGTGCATGTTAGAGGGGTACACTGATGTAGTTAGTGAGGTGTTTTCACAAGGCTATACTGATACTTATTTGAAGTGGGTGGGTTCATGTTAGAGGGGTACACTGATGTAGTTAGTGAGGTGTTTTCACAGGGCTATACTGATACTTAATTGAAGTGGGTGTGTGCATGTTAGAGGGGTACACTGATGTAGTTAGTGAGGTGTTTTCACAAGGCTATACTGATACTTATTTGAAGTGGGTGGGTTCATGTTAGAGGGGTACACTGATGTAGTTAGTGAGGTGTTTTCACAGGGCTATACTGATACTTAATTGAAGTGGGTGGGTTCATGTTAGAGGGGTACACTGATGTAGTTTAAGTGAGGTGTTTTCACAAGGCTATACTGATACTTAATTGAAGTGGGTGTGTGCATGTTAGAGGGGTACACTGATGTAGTTAGTGAGGTGTTTTCACAGGGCTATATTGATACTTAATTGAAGTGGGTGTGTGCATGTTAGAGGGGTACACTGATGTAGTTAGTGAAGTGTTTTCACAAGGCTATACTGATACTTAATTGAAGTGGGTGTGTGCATGTTAGAGGGGTACATTGATGTACTTTGTGAGGTATTTTTCACAGGGCTCTACTGATGTAATTAGTGGGTGTGTGCATGTTTCAGGGGTACACTGATGTACTTAGTATTTTCACAGAGCTATACTGATGTAATTAAAGTGGGTGTGTGCATGTCGCAGGGGTTCATTGATTGATGTACACTAGTGATGTGTTTGTACAGGGCTACACTCATGTACTTTGTGGGTGGGTACATGTTACAACTTACAGGGTGAGTTAAATTTTGAGATTTGGCCATCCCTGTCAGGTGTCAGGTGTCCAAAGGTCGCGGCTGCATGAATATCAATGTTTTGCTTCTTGTCAAAAAGATGAGGGAGTAGTCAAGGTTTTACGTATCAAAAATATCTCCTTACTTTCACCTTGACCTTACATTTTCTTTGAACTCTGGGGAGTAAATTGAAAATGAAATAAAGAAAATTCTTTCTTTCTTTCTTTATTTGGTGTTTAACGTAGTTTTCAACCACGAAGGTTATATCGCGACGGGGAAAGGGGGGAGATGGGATAGAGCCACTTGTCAATTGTTTCTTGTTCACAAAAGCACTAATCAAAAGTTTGCTCCAGGGGCTTGCAACGTAGTACAATATATTACCTTACTGGGAAAATGCAAGTTTCCAGTACAAAGGACTTAACATTTCTTACGTACTGCTTGACTAAAATCTTTACAAAAATTGACTATATTCTATACAAGAAACACTTAACAAGGGTAAAAGGAGAAACAGAATTCGTTAGTCGCCTCTTACGACATGCTGGGGAGCATCGGGTAAATTCTTCCCCCTAACCCGCGGGGGGTAATAAAGAAAATAAAGGCTAAGTCAGTGAATAGATTATATGCATTCATGAGCAAAGAAATGGGGGCAGCAGTATTTTCAGACCATACTTTGAAAAGAAAGGCGGAGGCCAGTGGTAAGGGTCACGTCAATGGAGTCAGCTCCCTTCCATGTTCGTGTCAACATAACCCATTGTCAGCAGTGTGCAGCAGTGTGTGAAAGGTAAACAAAGCAAACTGGAGACACACGGGATGAAAGAATACCTTCCAATTCAACGTCATTCTTAATGGCTACATCAAGAAGTGAATCCCCCACACAGGCAGTAACCTCAACTCTCCTCCCATCTCCCTCCACGAAATATAACACTACCCTGAAAATAATCATAGTACAATTGTCAAAACATATAATATACCTGTGATTAGCCACCATGCCATTGAGAAGATTATAATTGAATAAAAGTATTGTATTTCATACAAAACTAGTATTTTGAGCATGCTTTTTCTACTGCACATTCATAAAACTACCACGAAACCCCCAAAAAAAGAATGATACAATATCAGTGTACGAAATAAACATCAAAACAAAATAATTTCATCAACAAAAGTGTATTTAATTCAGCAGAATTAAAATCTGATGCCTTGATTTTAACCGCATCTCTGAGGAATTCATGCATTGATCAGCAATTAGTTTTGCAGTCTTTCCTTACTTTGAACTGATCTTAAATTTAGATTTAGCACCGGCTAGACATATATATATATGCACTCGGAGTGTATACAAGATTCGACCCCTGTATACACTCCGACGTTTAACTACCGGTCGCAAAGCGAATCTGCCATTCGACGCCACTTTGCGATAGCAACGCAGAGCAGTTGCATGATTATCAGACTTCAAACAATCTGATGCTGCATGGCCTTTGCTATAAGGTTGATTGCATTCTCGGAGTGTGCATAAAAGACTAGACAATCGCATCAACACTCGGAGTATCATACAACGCCATCTTGCGAAGGAACGTAGTACATTTTTGATTCATAGTATCCAAGTACGTTAGGGACAAACACACACACAAAACTGATGCTACACGGCAGTTTATTGTCGGAGTTTGGAACACACTTGGAGTGTGTATCGACCTAGAAATGGTTGCATACCATGTGAGTATATCATTGCCAGCCCTGTATACACTTTGAAAAAGAGATGGTGGAAGTCAATACCTCAGATTGATTTTTCATTGGCTACTTCCTAACGACTTGTAAGGGGGCATTTTATTGGCTTAGAGTTGTAACAGAGCTTTTCATTGCCAGAGTGTATACAGACCTATCTATCGATCCTGTATACACTCGGAATAGCAATTGCCATGTTAGATTTTTTTCTCCAAAACAAGATGTTATAGTATTACAAGCCAGAAACGGGTGAGCTCCATTTTGAAATGATGACTTTATGATTATTTTATTAAGTATACCGTCTTCTTCTTCTTCATCACGTTCATGAGGAAATTCCTTTACAGGGCAACGATCCTCATTTTGGTTGGTGCGCCTAATTTCCCTAGAGTGAAAGATAAGGCAAAAAAAAAAAAAATAGGTGTGGTTAAGGTAACATAGCCAAAAAATATAGGGTAGGAAGGTAGGCAATCACCTTTTTTTTTTTAAACTTTTTTTTCTAATGTGTACAAATTAAACCTACTTGACAGGGAAATAAGTGTGCGACTCGAGCGCTTTAGCTTTCATTGCGTTTTCTGCACTCGGTTTTTTTTGACAAATGTAAAAAAAAGTTATAGGGTCGGCCCCTAAAAATAGGGTAGGTCGGGTTACCGTAACCACACCTATTTTTTTTTTAGGCCTAAAGTGGATAGTGCCCCTACGAAAATCAAAACAGTGGTGGGTTGGTAGGCAAGCTATTGCTTTTTGCTATTTGCCGTGGCGCCTGATTTCAGGCCCTGGGCTGAGGGGTTAGTCTACCACCCAGCGCTACCTAGCGCAGCAACTGGGCCCCGACGAAACAATACAAACAGGACGAACAAGATGGAGCAAGAGTGATAGATTCTACCTATACCACTGGGACTAAATTCTTGGTCAGTGCATGCAATGATGCATCATGTGTCTGAAGTTATAATTGCCATGACAGAATTATGTTCCGACATCTTTGTTTAAATTCTGTTATATCTTCAAAAGTAACTGCTTTCAGATCAGATTCAAATCAGTTAATCTTTTACGGCCAATCTTTTATTTATTTATTCTCGCCCCCTCCTTACTCCTCGCCCCCTCCTAACTTCAGTTCATACTTTATTGCGTGCCGCGGTGTGGCGTCCGTGTAGAGAAGAAGGGAATAAGGTTACACAATGCGCTAGTGTGAGACGCCAAGTTTCGTGTTTCGAGTTGCTGTAGTAAATATAGAGTAAACTTTGTCTTTGGGACTGACTTTCTGTTGTGTGCTATCCGTCTTTCGACTTACGTAAGAGAAATCCCATTTCGAGCTCAGGGTACTTTGTACACATAGATAAAGAGGGACAATTCCGGACCAGAATTTCTTTGTGTGCTAAGCGAATTTTTGACTTAACCGTTTGTGAGTTAGCTGGATTTGCCTGTATTATTTTTAGTTGAGCTAATAAAGACCGCCTCTCCTGAATTACCTGAACAAATTTAAATGAAAATTATTAAACATGTTCTGCTCATGGTGTATTTAAATACATACATGTATGTATGCCATATTTAGTAGAATCATGGCACTCATTCAGCAAGCCATAGACACGCTGTATCTTGATACAGTGACATGATGTATGTATGATAAGATGTGACATGACTGATAGATTCTAATCTTCATGCCAGCAGCAGTGTTACTGTTAATACATGTAGTGTCAAGAGCATTCTACTTTTCAAGATCACATTGGTCTCAGAACTATACATACTTCAAAATAAAAAAAGTTAAATGTATCCCATCTTCACATTCTGTACGTGTAGTCGTATTGCACGCTCAAAATCACTGTAAAATTAAAATAAAAGCATCAAATCGATAAAAGATTCTTCTTACACTTCTGATGAAAACTTGGTTTAGTAATACTAATACAGAAGTCAATGAATGTCAGTACACACTTACTGTAAAAGTAAAACTAAGGGTGCATGAGAACTTACGTTTCTTTCTTGAGGCGAGGCACAGATGAACAGAATCTCTTTTTCTGATACTGCAGGAAGTTTTGACGCCTGCTCGGTAAAAATGCTGGTGCCGTTAGGCAAGCCGATCGGTTGGCCAACAGAAATTTGGGACAGACAGTCCGCAGAAGTTTCGCACAAGTTACAGCCATGTTGTGTGGTAAGGGCAGACGACAGACCAGACTGAAGGAAAGGACTGAGACTAACCAATCGCACGTATGACCGCGGGATGGACTGTTCTCACTAACGGGTCCGCCTAAACTACGCGCCAGCACGCGCTAGCACGCGCCAGCACGCGCTACCTTGAACCATAGCACTTATATACTTTATTTTTATATTTCTAGTTAGTTCATCGTCCATTCTCACATAATACAAAATTTCAAACTTCAATGATGAAAAATACGGAAGTTATGACGAGTTTAAGGAGAGCTAATGCACTACTCTCAAATCCGACGATTGTCGGACATGGAGCCACGGCCTTAGGATAGCTCTCCTATAGAACGCGTCTTAGCTATCGTAAATTTTATCACTGAAGTTTGAAATTCTATATAATGTAAGAACTGACAATGGAATGACTAGAAACATACAGATAAATTATATAACAGCTATGAATCTCAGTAGCGTCCACTTAAAATTGGTAGCGCGCAGTTTTAGTCACTGCCGGATTTTGTCGGATTTGAGAGTAGCGCATTAGCTCGCCTAAAACCCGTCATAACTACTGAAATGTTCAACACTCAAGCTTGAAATTTTGTATTATGTAAGAATGGACAATGAACTATGTAGACTATAAAAATAAATTATGTAAGTGTTATGGATCACTGGGTAGCGTCTACTTCAAAGTGGTAGCACGCTGTTTAGTCAATCATAGAGAAATCGTCGGATTTGAGAGTAGTGCATTAGCTCTCCTTAAACTCGTCATAACTTCCGTATTTTTCATCATTGAAGTTTGAAATTTTGTATTATGTGAGAATGGACGATGAACTAACTAGAAATATAAAAATAAAGTATATAAGTGCTATGGTTAAAGGTAGCGCGTGCTGGCGCGTGCTAGCGCGTGCTAGCGCGTGCTGGCGCGTAGTTTAGTCGGACCGTCACTAACAAACCTCAAAAAGAGGCTGGAAATGTTACGCTGTTCTTATGATCTTGGATGAAGGTTTCAAACTGAGCAGAACTGTTTCAGCAACCGTGCTCTTTTATTTCAATTATTTTTACTCTTGCCCGTTGATGACTGGAAATGTTCATGCTAAGCCTATAATCGCAATTTTGAGTTTTAGCCAATTACACATCTCGTTCAGACAGATGCTAACAATCCCTTTTCGCTCGACTTCAAGGGGGCTTTAAAGGGGAAATAACTCTTAGCAGCTTTCGATTGCAAAAATGGCTACCATTGAGTCAGTTGTTGAAGACAACAGCCGGGAAATTGAGAAGCCCATCGACCGAGAAAAGGTTCTTACCAATTTTAATCATTTTGATGACATGTTTTATAAAATTTTCATTCAGACAAACTTTGCTTGCTTTTTACATGTACTGGTATTACTGGTATGGAGGTCTCCCTTTTGCGTACTTCGGAGCGGTGTCACGTGATACGCAGAAATGGGTTGGAGGGCAAGAAGCGGAACGGCTAGTAGCGTCAGTGCGCCGCTCGATGATTCGGGAGTGTTTTAATTGAATAATGTCAAAATCAGGAACAAAAACGGTCGACCAGCCAAAAGAGAAGTACATTACATCATTGAGTGACGTTGCTAAAGTGCGATACTTGGAGAAATTGACCGAAGCTCTTTAGTTTCAGACTACATATAATTTCTGCTTCAGTGTGTGTGCATGAGTTTTCATTTTGTTATTATTCAAGAACTTGTAGTTCTATTTCTAACTTTGTATGTTTATGTGTGAAGCTCTTTAGTTTTAGATTACCTATTATTTCTGCTTCAGTGTGTGTGAGTTTTCATTTCATTGTTATTCGAGAAATGGTATTTCTAACTTTGTATGTCACGTTTGGAGAAGCGATTCTTTTTTCCTTTTTGGGATCAAGTCTGGTGTCTGCTTTAGTGCTTACTTTGATATTACCTTAGAACATTTATTGTGAACCTGTAAATGTGTAATGTGTGTGTGTGTTTTTTGTTCTTCTTTTTTATTTTTTCTATTTCTTTTTACTTTAGTGCTGCTGAAGACAGTAACTAAAAATTTCCCTGAATTCAGTGTTACGTGTTTTTTGTTTTTAATTTTTATATATATGTTGACAATGACAGTTCAGTTAAATAAAGCGTTGAACACATTATATGTATTTTAATTTTTACCAATCTGTCACTCTGTGAATGTGAAGCTGGTGTGAGTGTGATATTTAACACATTACTTTTGATTTGTACCTAATCTCTGCCTTTGTTAGCTCCAGTAGGTGTGTTTTCAACAGTTTTGTTCAATTTTGTGAAACGTTACTGTTTTGAGACAAACCAGACACATATTTTTCCGTTTGGGACAGCTGGGCTCAACATATTAACTTTGTTGACTAAACAAAGGAGCCATTACACAGATACACACTCATTCTGACAATCACTCACCAGATTCTTCACAATTAAGAAATGTCTCAGATAAGACACACGCAAGCTTAAAAAAAAAAGTCTTAAGAACAAAAACGTTACTGCAACAACAATGTATTTATTAGTTCTTACTAAAAATCACATGCTTCAATAAAAAAAAGCATAAACTGTACAGACATGCTAACCAGCACTGATTAAGGCACACACTTGGAGTCAAAAAGCTATGGCATCAACATAAGCAGTGTTGAATCTGTTTCAAATTGCACACTTCAGTCAAAAAGCTATGGCATCAACATATGCAGTGTTGAATCTGTTTCAAATTGCACACTTCAGTCAAAAATCACATGTCTGACAATGAGTGAATTAGTGTTTCCAATCAATGAACGGTAACTGTTTACATATAAAAACTGACAAAAAAGTGAAAAAAAAGAAAAGAACTGTACACACACACACTTGGCATCAGATCTCAAAATCAAATAAGGAATAGTGTTGAGTCTTGAAAATGCTTTGAATTATACACACTTGAGCCAGGAAGCAAAAAAAGGAACTACACTCATGCCAGCCAGCACAAGTCATACAGATACTGTACACAAGTCAAATCAATACTGTGTTTCAGGTTTGGCATCCACATAAACAGTTTTGTTTCTGTTTTAAATCACACACTTGTCAATAAACTATACAGACATGCTAACCAGCATTGAATAAGGCACACACTTGAGTCAAAAAGCTATGGCATTAACATAAGCAGTGTTGAATCTTGTTTCAAACTGCACATTTCAGTCAAAAAGCGAGTGAATCGGTGTTTCAATCATTAGCAAAATTAATACTGCTGTTGAGTAAATCTCGGTGTCTTCCTCCAGCGTCGACTTTCGGAATTCTGAAAAATGCAAGAGCATTTTCTTTGTTGCTTCGGCTTGTGCAACCGATTATGCAACAAGTATTCACCATCTTGAATGAAATTTAGCCAAATCGTCGACGCAAATACGGAATCGCCGCAGCGAAACTTCGCGATCGGCACCACGCTTCCATGTTTTCGCTAAGCGGCGCGGTGGCTTCTTGCCCTCCAAGCCCCGGTGCGCACGAAGTGATGACGTCAATAGGGAGACCTCCATAACCGAGGGCCGGGTATAATTAAAAGCAGAGCGGCGCGTGCACCACAATCACAATGATTAATCAATGTCACAAAATGTGTACCCCTCGAGTCTAATAACATAACATAAGCAGCTTATTACTATTAGGCTTTTCAGCCTTTGCGGTAATGTTGAACTTTAGCGTTGTAAATTCATAGCTCACAATCCACTGGAATGTATTGTAAGCATCAAGAATGAACTGAACAGATGCCTTTCTTTATGATTTACAATTACATGGCTTTTACTTAAAATAGAAAAAGAAAAAAAAATGGGAACAGCCATTTTTTCGAAGATGGGAACTTAACTACGTTGATATTACAGATGCATTTTCTCATCAGTTTTATCAATCAAATGATCAAATTAATTAGGGTAATCAGAATCTTGAACTTTAGTGTGTTCAAACTTCAATTCATAGCTCACAATCCAGTGGCATTTTTTACTTATTTTTGATAAGCGGGCCGGATCCCTGTAAATGTAATCAAGCCAAAGAACATTTGTCGTGAAATTAATTGACGGATTGAGCTACAAACTTAAAGGCATATGTACGCGCTCCCGTGTTTACAAAGTGTAGTTTGCCCATAATCGATGTCAAACGCACCATAAGACCATATAATGACGATATGTCACCATGCGCGGACCATAATACATGCATTACAGCTTGTTCTAGCCTCTGAAAAAGTGAGGATGTCAACAAAGCCGCGGTGTTAGCTCCCTTGCATCAACGTTACATGTGTTGCCAAATCTATAAATAGGACGATCCAGATCAAAATGAAAATTAACATATCTCAACATTGAAGGGGTCCTAGACCACAATATTTTGCAGGGAACTTAATTTAGCATGTCTCCAGCTGTTGGTAAAGCAATTAGCGTGTATAGTCATCGAGTACATATGCCTTTAAGCATGATTAATTAATTTGGTTGTTTGATCGACAAAAATGAGGCGGGAATGGCTAAGTTGTCAACCAATTAAGGGACATCACTACTTAGGCAGGGATGTCGTTACGCATCGGACATAGACCGATTGAAAGGCTCAAATGTCAGATTTACTTAGCCGCATGGCGGTCAGATGTCCTATCTTTTTGAACTGAGCGCTGTCATTGTCCGATAAGAACTTCATTCCTTCGGACAGCGTGATAACTGATATTCCATATTTTCCGTTCAAGATACACATTTTCGAAAAGCGACCGAAAAGCGAGCCTATCGCCTACAGGTGCACTGAAGTTGTGCCGTGCTGATCTTGCGTTTTCGGGAATTCCGAACCGTTTGCGATATGAGCCGAATGGGTACACCCGTCTGCAAAAAGTTAAAATTAGGAGTACGGGAGACAACTCCAACTGACTATAAGTCTTGCGTCTGCTTTTGGTTTCAGTTTGCGACATTTTGACGAAGCGCATTGAATTATGCCACCAAAATAAAACTAAGGCCTGCCAAAGATCAAAAAAAGCTGAAGACCTTTGGGTTTTCAACGGCATAAACAGGTGAAAACACGGCGAGCGTCATTCTTGAAAATGACAGTGCCAATGACAGTGTTGCCGCTGAAACTAACGCATGCACGGAAAGAGAGGTTTTGACTTTTGTACTTGACATGGTGTCGGCACGACAGGAAATTCGCAGAAACGGTCTTTTAATTATTCATGGCTGACCCTGTTTGGTTGGTTAGACATTGACAGCAAAGAGACCATACTGCTTTGTCCAATCTGTGTTGAAACGGACTTTAAAAAAAAAAATCTCAGTATTTCATTTTCTAGTCAAATCATGCAGTTTGTGAGACAATCAAAAAAAGAGTGCTGAAGGTTTTGGTTGCTTTTTAGATGTTTGTTTCTTTTTGTGTGTGTCCTATTTGGAACTAAATTAATAAAACAATATGCAAAAATGTTCGGTGTATATGTACTATATATATATATGTGTGTGTTAAAGTTAGGAACTTTAACCTCTGTAAATTAGGCAGAAAGGGTCTAAGTCTACCAAAAATGAATGCATTTTTTTAGCAGGGTTCTAATATCTGTCTGGAAATTGAAAATTGTTACTGACCTTGATGCTCTAGAGTAGAAACTGTGAAAGCAAGACACAGACTGTGACAGAGCTACATAGGGGCGCCAAGATCTTGAATGAAAGTAACTCTTCAGACTTGATGATATAAAGCAGTGACACATTTAACTGTGTAGACAGTCTTTGCATGGCATCCCATTTATGATTTGTTTTCACTCCTGTAGTAAACCAAGAGCATGGGTATTTCAAGTCTTGTCTGCAACAAGAAGTTATTGGATGATCGGTTGCGTAAATGGCACTGCAAAACTTTGACTTTTACTCAGCTGTAACACACAGTGTAAAAATGTGTGTTTTTTGGTCTCAGCTCCACACAGCAGTTTAAGGGGCTACTGCTAGTGTTAATAAATCATTGCTACTAATTATGCTTCCAGCTATCGCCATTAAAAAGTTGAATAGCACAAACACAATATTAAACAATACCACACACACATCGTCTCAAACAACTTTTCTTCTCAAGCATTTCTCAAGATCTTGCTTTGATTTAAAAAATAAAAATAAACAAATCGCGTAATAGCAAAATTACAACATTTAGTCAACTGACGAACTCAGAATAAAACTGAACCCACTGCATTTTTTTCAAAAAGACAAAACAGTTTTGTCGGTGGCACAAGGAAATCGCTCACTTTTTTTGTGCAACACGAAGTGAAACTGACAAGCCAGAAAAACGCAATAGCCTATTGCAGGTAAGGCCAAATAAAAATATATGTTGGTTTAGGGTAATCCGAACAACCCTATTTTCTCCTGCCAACCCTAAAACTTTTTTTTCATTTATAAAAAAAACACAAAAAACTTTTGGCACATTTTGCAAACCATACTGAGACTAAGAGAAGTAACCTCCTTTAACAATCCACAAAATTAAAAAAAGTATAAAAAAAAATGTGATTACCGACCCTATCTTTTTTGGTCACGTTACCCTAAACCAACATATATTTTTCTTTGGCCTAAGCAGGACAGAGTGCAATCTATATGCTTTTGGAATCGGGCAATGATAAAGAATAAGATGACATCATTTTTGGATCGATTTCTCAAATTATAATCATAGCACTAATTAAACTATTTTCGTTAATTGGGATTACATTTTAAGAGTAAACATGACATGTATATATTTTTAGATTCAGAATTTAATGAAGAATACGATGCAATCATTTTAAAATCTGTTTGCAAAAAAATCGATTTTAATGACAACTTTAACGAGCAAACTCATTAAATAATTTTTAAGCCTCCAAACTGAAATGCAATACCAAAGTCCGGGCTTCGTTGAAGATTACTTGACCAATATTTCAACTAATTTGGTTGAAAAATGAGAGAATGACAGTGCTGCCTCAACTTTTACAAAAAAAGCCGGATATGACGTCATCAAAGACATATATCACAAAAAAGTCTGGGGATATCATACCCAGGAACTCTCATGTAAAGTTTCATGAAGATCGGTCCAGTAGAATCTCTGAATCGCTCTATACAGAAACACACACATACACCACGACCCTCTTCTTGATTCTCTGTCGATGTTAAAACATTTAGTCATAACTTGACTAAATGTAAAAAGCACCTCCACTGCTGGCAACAACAAACAGGCTATAGATAACATGATTGGTTAGATCATGATCCATAAACTGATCCATAAACGTTTCAGGCGCTCTTGCAATGCTCTCTGTGTGCTGCCTCTTTAACACTTGTACTAAAACTGTAGTACATGTACCAAGCAAGTCAAACTAACCATAACAGGGGAGGTAATTGGATTTTGTGCTACTTGGAAACCATAGGTTCGGTTGCCTCCCTTGGTCCAGACCGATGAAGCAATACTTCTTGCAAAGTTGTGTTAATTTTAACTTATGATTAAGGTTTCTGCAGGTGGGGGGGGGGGGGGGGGGGGGGGGGCGGTGGTTTGGTGGTTTAGGCACTGTATTCATTGATGATGATGTGTTGACTGTTGGTGCTACCTGTTTGTGTAATCAGAGATTGTATTCATGGATAAATGATGTGTGACTGTCACCTGTGTGTGCAGACACTATTCGTGGATTTATAATAATTGTGTGACTATTACGTGTGTGTGTGTGTGCAAGGGCGGATCAGTTGCTTTGTAAGGGGGGGGGGGCACTTTGAATCGAAAGTGAATGTGATGGGCGCGAAGCACCCGAATTTGCTAGGGCCGGGGGGCCGGGGGCATGCCCCCCCGGAAATTTTTTTTGCCCAAAGAAGCAAAATGATGCCATCTGGTGCCATTTGAACTTAGAAATGGTCATAGAATCAGCATAGAAAAATCTTTTTTTTTCTTCTTTTTTTTTTTTTTTTTTTTCGGGGGGGGGGGGGGCACGTGCCCCCTGTGCCCCCCCCCTCGTCCGCCCCTGGTGTGTGTGTGTGTGTGTGTGTGTGTGTGTGTGTGTGTGTGTGTGTGTGTGTGTGTGTGTGTGTGTGTGTGTGTCAGAACTGGGAACCCATATATGATCAGTACGGTCAGTGGGGAAAAATACGACAAGAACAATTCCTTGACTACTTTTTTTCACAAGCGCATCCCGAAGGCGATCCACGTATTTTGACACATGATTAGTTTTTGTCAATAAACATTGAAAGAAGCATTTATTTTAAATATATTGGTAAACTTAATTAACGATCGTGTAAAGCATGTTTGAATCATGGATGTTCAAATGCTGTGCCTGTGGAGTACGCTTATTTTTCTGAAAATACACCAAGTTTGTTTGAGAATACTCCAAATGCAAAACAGGGGTTTCCAGGTCTGGTGTGTGTGTGTGTGCAGACACTGTAATCATGGATAATGATGTATGAGTCTATGACTCAGACTGTTATGTGTGTGTGTTGTGCAGACAGTTTTCATGGATAATGATGTATGACTGTTACACTTGTGTGTGTGCAGACATGTCCACTGTTGCTGCGCGTGTTCTGCAGTATGGGACGTCACCACTCTCTCATGGAGTACGCCCGCGGCAACACGCCCACCAATGAACTGCAGATCTACACATGGTCAGTGAATCACAAACTACACACTCAAACAACACATTACACAGCACAAACACCACCAAGTTGCAGATCTACACATGGTCAGTGACTCGCACACTACACACTCAAACAACACATTACAGTACACAACACAAAACCACCAAGTTGGGTAAAGTGATTTTTGAGTCACTTGAGAAAAAGTGACTCTATGTAATCGGTCAGTGTTAGTCTGTCCGGCCGGCCGTCCGTAGACACCACCTTAACGTTGGACTTTTCTCGGAAACTATCAAAGCGATCGGGCTCATATTTTGTTTAGTCGTGACCTCCAATGACCTCTACACTTTAACGATGGTTTCGTTGACCTTTGACCTTTTTCAAGGTCACAGGTCAGCGTCAAAGGAAAAATTAGACATTTTATATCTTTGACAAAGTTCATCGGATGTGATTGAAACTTTGTAGGATTATTCTTTACATCAAAGTATTTACATCTGTAGCCTTTTACGAACGTTATCAGAAAAACAAGGGAGATAACTAGCCTTTTCTGTTCGGCAACACACAACTTAACGTTGGGCTTTTCTCGGAAACTATAAAAGTGACCGGGCTCAAATTTTATGTGAACGTGACTCATTGTGTTGTGAATAGCAATTTCTTCCTGTCCATCTGATGCCTCATATAATATTCAGAACTGCGAAAGTGACTCGATCGAGCGTTTGCTCTTCTTGTATAAAAAAAAATGTTGTTACTAAATTCGTTGGCCTGAAACTAATACATCAATACTGAGAACCCTGGATCAGTCATCACCGAGAAGGGTAAGGCTTCACTATTTTATTTATTTATTTATTTATGTTATTTATTTACGAGGATTTATATCGCGCACGTATCTCACCACACAAGGCGACTCAAGGCGCATGTTACCTATTAATGCCGAAACCAAGACTGAGATGGAAACCTGAAGACTGAGACGGTTCGCGCAGCGCTGGTCAGTGGGAATCAAGTGGTTTTGTTTGAATATTAAAATGTGAGTGATGAGAATGAAGGGTGGGTAGACAGAGGGTGGTGTTAGTCATAAGTTGAAGCAGCAGGGTATGAGTGTGTCAGACAGTACAGAGTGGGTACCTGGGGGCAGTTCCTGTGGTGAGTGCAGAGAGACAGGGACAGCAACCCGAGCAGGACCGGTGCCAGGAGCAGACGTCGCTGTGAGGCCTTGAAGCGGCCTGCTCCTCTCTCCATTAAGTGTCGCCTTTCACTTAGCATTGGCTTGACATCAATCGTAACCCGACCCCTTCCGCCACTCTCAGTGTTGGGGCTTGGCACCGCACGAACTACATGCTAAAGAAAGAAGACGCGGTAAAGAAAAACGTACTTTGAAGGACTATATGGGTTTGGCGTCAAGTGAGAGAGTGAGAAGTTGTTAGGTATTCGAGTATCCCCCCTCCTCACCCCACCCTTCCCTTCTGCCACGTCTGAAAGGAGTTGTGGGTATGCCTTGAGGTGTCAGGTTTCGGGTCTCATGCAAATGAGGCCATGACAGGGAAAAAGTTATGGGTTTGCACCCAGGTTTGGCGCGACTGAAAGCAGGGGCAACTATGCAACCACTGGTGCACTGATCCATTGTGCATGTGGTGTTTGGCCAAAAAAAAAAAATTGTCTGTTTCTGGTCACCCGACCGACCCTAAATTTCGGCGCCGACCCTAAACTTTTTTTTTCCAAACTCAAATTTTTTTAATTTTTTTTGGTGGTAAAGGACAGGGTGAGAAAATGAACAACAAAAACGTGTGAAAACGAAAGTCCGCTGACGATTTGTAAATGTGTTGAGTGTCTTGTCTCTATGTATAGTGAATCCAGTCTCTTTGCGCGATTTTTAAAGTTAGTTTTATTGGTCTACATTTGGGGTTAAAAAAAAAATAAAAAAAATAAAAAAATCCCGACCTACCGACCCTATTTTTTTTAGCCATGTTACCAGAAACAGACAATTTTTTTTGGGGCCTTATTGGAGGCATAGTCTCACGGTGTGCTGCAGGTCTCTGTGAAAAGGGACACTTTGATGGGCGCTGCCAGCACCCACCACACCAACACCTACCACACTGACTCACAGGTCTTGGTGTCGCAGCGCCCCTTGGATTACGTATCCCTTACTGTGTGCATTGGTTTAAAAAATATTTTATTCAGAAACATTAACAAAGCAATTTAGTTTATGGTTAATGAAGGAGCACAACAAGACAAGCTTATGAATGTGCTCTGAGAGACAAAAGAATAAATAGGCGGACGATAATATAAATTCATAATATTCAAATCCATTTCCCACGGTGTTACGACGACGGTTGACCATACATGCTGCAACACTGAAAATACATCAGCTAAAACGTGCAAGTTTTATTTATTTCTCAGCATGTGAACGCAAATAGGGGAAGGGCTCCTAATATGGACCCCTTTTTGTTTCATGCCGATAACTAGCTTGTTTTTTTGCGAAGAAGTTTCATTTTGTGTTTGGTAGTCCTTCTCTCTTAGGTTAACCGTTGGGCATAATTAGAGTGAAATAGCTCTGATAGACATTCAGCAACAATTAAATTCAGAAACAGTCACACATGGTCCATATTAGAAGCCTGGGCGCCCAATATGGACCAGTGAAGCGGCCTTCGCGAATCACTGTAAAAAGCCCCCTATACTTCAAAATAGCATGATTCAACTTAGTGTGCAAGTCAGACTAATCAAAATATGCTTTAGATTTATCTGTTTCGGGTTGATGAGAGCATTATTTGAAGCACACCACGAAACTAAAGAAGCTTATCAAAAACAGAGTGAAAATAAGTGAAATTATTAACTTCCACGAAAAGAAGACTTTTTGTTATATTTTTTTGGAAATCTCGAGGGATAGTTATAGGTTATTTTCAGCAAGCTTCTTTGTGAATTAATGAAAATAGCCTTTAGCTTTTATTTTCTTCGATTTGTTGAAGGTGGTCCATATTAGGGGACTCACACACTTACTTTGAGATTTTGCTATTATTTTTTGTTTGCAGTAGAAAATCGGGGTCAACACTGCTTAAATGTAACAAATACGGTCTGAGCTGTCATATAATAATAGCAATTTTTGTGTGATAAAAGCTTTGGCTGTGGACAGAAACGAGTCCGTTTTAGGCGGCAAATTTAGAGTGAACGCTGCCAAAAGTGAAAAAAAGAGAAAAAGCCTAACGGTTTTGAGGTTTGTATATCTGCAACTGTTTTGACATGTGCAAGTTATCCAGAGAGGGTGAATACAGCGAATGAAATTGTTTTGAGCGCTCTAGTGCAGTTAGTTTGTCAGAACGGTAGGTGGTCCATATTAGGAGCCGGTCCATATTAGGAGCCTTTCCCCTACTGTCAGTCAGACAATTTTAAAAATCACCTTTGAAGGGTTTAAAGGCAAAAAGGCCGTGCCTATAAAGGCCAGCGGTTTTTGGCCCAATTCCACATTCTCGTTTTCTGTTTCCCAGTGTCGAGTTATGACGACAGCCAAACCTTCACGCACACAAAAATCACCGGTGTTTTGTTCAGCAGTTTACGGCTTTGAAAACTTGCCTTGGGCGATTGTGCATCGTATTTTGTTCCGATGTAATTTCAATTTGTGTTGACAGCATTCGGCAAATAGTGCTGTTGAAGAGAAATTAGAATACAGATATAAATATATATTGCTGTTTTGATTGACACGTGGTGTCATTTGGGATATCTCATTGGATAGTCTCACTCCGCCCTCTTTCTGTCATCAGGCCCTATAATTGCTACGGAAGTGTAACACTAGGGAAAATATTCACAACAAACTGCACGTCGTTGTCATCTCTTCCACGCAAAGTGTTTTTCCCCCCACGCTGGCCTGATTAGTGCAACTCGGTGTGTGTGTGTGTGTGTGTGTGTGTGTGTGTGTGTGTGTGTGTGTGTGCGGGCTTGTGTGTGCGGGCTTGTGTGTGTGTACGCGCGCCACAGTATAGCTCTATATCATGCTGTGTCGACAGGATGGACGCCACGCTGAAAGAGCTGACGTCACTGGTGAAGGAGGTGAATCCCGACGCGCGGCGCAAGGGCACGTTCTTTGACTTCGCCATCGTGTACCCCGACCCCCGCAACCCCACATACCGCCTGCGTGACATCGGCACCACGTGCAGCGGCCGCAAGACAGCGGATGACGTCTCCACCCTCGCCTCCAAGAAGTTCACCATCGGCGACTACCTCGACATCGCCATCGCCCCGCCCCGCGGTGCCGGACAACCGCCTCCTGGCATGATGAGGAACAGGGGACGACCCTACTGACCGCATTGACATAGCTCACCCCTACCCCCGCTCCCAGACATTCCCCTCTACCCCAGCCTTCAGGCAGGAGGAATATGGGACGGCCCTACAGATAGCATTCACATTGCCCCCGCCCCAAGTCGTGTGTGTCATTATTTGATCAGTTCATGTCAGGTTTAGTAACCCATGTTCACCGAAAAGTACCTGTCCTAACCATCGCTCATCGTTTCGTCATTACAGAACAAGTGTCAATATGTCGCACCACAGGCTGCTACAATTTGTGGGATTTCATCAGATGTAAGCAGGTCTGTGGAAACGAGTACAGATGCTGAGTGTCAGTTTTTAAAACTCATGGAACTGTAGTCAGTGACAGAGTGTCAGTGTTTTGAGGCTCTTACCGACCTGCAATCATAGTGTTTCACGTTGCCTATCATCCGCATCGTTCAGTGACTGAAAGGCGGGAGAATGAATAGTGGAAGACGGTCCGTGTCATTGCGTCAGCTGTCTTTTTATTGATTGCTTGCTTTTAACTTCTTCGGTACACTTAGGAAATGCAAATAAATGTTGAAGGCGTTCATGTAGTTCACTGTGTGTTCAACGTATGAATGTTTATGATACCACGTAAGTGTGAAATCCAGATGAGTGTTCACCTTTGCTACAACTGTGGCACTGTGCGCGCGAGAAAGCGGTGTGTGTGGATCTCTCTCTCTCTCTCCCCCCCCCCCCCCCCCCCGCTCACATACACTCACCATAAACACACGCACACACAAACGCGTTTACTCACTGACAGTGACAGACGGAAGCAGTGGATACTCACCAATGTTCAAAGCCTGAAATCAATAATACTTAGGCAGGCATCACACATGCACCCAGCATAGAGGATATATACTTGTGGTGTCAAGTGATTAGTGGTAATCAGACATGCACTCACCATTGAGGATAGATACCAGTGGTGTCAAGTAGTCACTGGGCATCAAACATGCACCCGGCATTCAATGATGATACAAATTGTGTCAAATAATCAGTAGTCGCCGAACAAAACAAACATGCACCCAGCATTGAAGGGAATGTACGGGGTCTGCAGCTCATGTGGTGTTCAGCAAAAAGATACATGTGAACAATATAAGATGTTTGATGGGTTATTGACAGACCAGCTTTTTTGTCGGTCCGAGGGGGAGCATATCGTCTTTTGTTTCTTATTTATTGACCAAGGCCGAAGGCCGTGGTCAATAAATATGAAACAAAAGTCGATATGCCCCCCGAGGACCGACAAAAAAGCCTGTCTGTCAACAAACCACCAAACATCGTTTTTGTCATCATTTTGGTAGTGAGAAAATAAGTGCACAATCAACCCAGGGAGCCATGCTTTGAAACACGGGTTCCGCGCTGATAACCACACGAGTCCCGGTTTGATAACCACTGGCAATCAAAGCTGGCGTGTGAAAGCAACTTTCTGTGTTTTTGAGTTCTTGAATGTTGGGATGAATATGTCAGGTTTGAGGATGCACAGTTCTGTAGGTTCATCTCGGTATTCCACCCCCTCGGCTTTCTGTTGTAAATATTAAGCTGAGTGATCGAATGTGGAAGCTACGTTTGGTCAAAGATCACAGAAGATTTGCGTCGTGCAGCGAAGGAAAGAATTGCGATCTTGTTTCCGACTCAGTATACCTCTTTGTTTTTCATTAGACATGTCATTCTGCTTGCTCGGCTTTGTTAGATGTTTGCATATCTTGTTGCTATTTTTTTTGGGTCTTTATTATTATTATTATTATTCTTATTTGTGCTTCGTTTATCGATACAGCGTCTTGTGCACGGGTCAAAATGTGTGTGTCAGGGGTCGTTTTACTTGAACTTGACGTTCGTGTTTCTCCGAACGTCTGTGTATCGAAACACAGATATGCACGCACTCCATGACTCTGTAAGAAGACAAAACATATCGCTAGGTTTCATTTGTTTTTGATGAATGTATGACCTTTCATGAAGTAGTTTTGTTTTTTGTTTACTTTTGCCAGTTTGCCAGTTCGTTTTTGGAACTTGCAAATCAGTGTCGTGTCGTCTGTTTAGGTCTGGGGAAACACCAATGAAAAGAGCCGAAGAATCCCCGAGCGTTTTTATTGGATTCGTTTTTGATTATCCATGTATAACCTGCTTTCTGCAACTGTGGTAACCGGGGATTTATTGCCTGGGGAACATGAGATTTATTTCCCAGGTGCTTGTGAATGAAAAATCGCGAAAATGATGACAAATGTGTATGTTGTGCATGTTCCGGGGCAATGCAACTTGTGTGAGCCACTAGCACAGGGGGGTGACGATCGAGCCTGACTTGCACTGTGGCCACGTGTAGTGGGAGTCGGGTGTCCTGCTGATAACCATCGCCACCCGGGTTACAAGTAGCCTGCGTTCAGGGTAGATGCAGAGCACAGCTAAGTGACACTCTACCCCGATAAATACCCTTACGGTGCAGTCAAGCCGGGTATCAAGTTCTACCCGGGGTCGGAAAACGGGTGGACTGCCGGGTAAGCTGACCCCTTTCCCGGCAGGTAACGAAGGGTGTGCATGTCACGGAGCGTTTACCCCGGGTGTCGGCTGTCGTGTAACGGCCACCCTGCTTTGTCCTCGACACTGTCTGCATGGCGGCCCCCACGTGCTGCACGCACTCTGTCCGATAGACGTGCTGGTGCTGGTGTTTTATTTTTCCTTGTTTTTGTTGTTGTTGGGGGAGGGGGGGGGGGGGGTAGGGGGCCGTGTTCTAGGAACATTAGGGTAAGCGGACACTTGGGTTCCTTACATATTTGACATACACAAAAATCACTGCACGTGAACTGGTCCCCTGCACGAACTGTTTCAAAGCGCTCTTCGGGTTACAGATTGCGTCTGATACCCTGAGAGTATGCAAATACTGACAAAAGTTGGACTGGGTGGTGATGGTGGGGATCCACAGGCCTCTGGTTGCATGTGTTGATACAAGCACATTGATTTTTCGAGGAGTTTACTCGGTCGTTTTACTTTTAAAGGCACAGTGCAGCTCACAGCCTACGTTTTGCGTTTTTGTTGCAGCTGAGTGCATTTACAGTTCAAAAGACCTCCTATGGTAGCAAAACAAACCCAAAACTACCCAACGACGACATCTGTGAAGCTCGACAGTTTCTTGTTAACGCGAGTGCATAAATTAACCTAGTTATTACGTGGTGTTTGGTCGGAGTTCGATTCAACTGAGTGATTCCGGCCTCTATTTTGTTTTACATAAACTCATGATGACGTCTGACATAGTTTGCTAATGACGTGTCTTTTTGTGCATGATGTGGTGATCTACCTGATCTAAATTTAGATTCAAAAATAGGTCAAGACCAGCCGGGTCCGAGCACGAAATTAATTCGTAAAAAAATCGCAGTTCTTGACTCTTTGGGTGGAAGTCAATGAAACTTGGTAGTTCTTCTAACGGATAGCTGCCTGAGGAATGACGAAAATCCCCAGGGGGCTCCGTGCACCTGGATTTGACAAGTTCAGTACCTTTAACAAGACACAGAAAACAAGCAAGGTAACTATGTTATAGGAACGTTGAATTGTGACAAAACAATACGATACAGTCACTATATCGTATTGTTTGTATCGTATTGTTTGTATCGTATTGTTTGTATCGTATTGTTTGTATTGTATTGTTTGTATCGTATTGTTTGTATCGTATTGTTTGTATCGTACTGTTTGTATCGTATTGTTTGTATCGTATTGTTTGTACCGTATTGTTTGTATCGTATTGTTTGTATCGTATTGTTTGTATCGTATTGTTTGCATCGTATTGTTTGTATCGTATTGTTTGTATCGTATTGTTTTGTCACAATTAAACGTTCCTATAACATACGTACCTTGCTTGTTTTTATATTTTGAACGTCAGGTTGGCAATCGATTTGTTTTTGGATTTCTAACAGGACACGTTTGCTGGGGAATGTCACAAGCAAACCCATTATATATTCAGTCTTCAATTGTTAAAATGACACCATCACTGATGTGACCAGGCATTTAACCTAGGATTAGCGCACCCTTCTACTCGGACACATACTAAACATCAACAGCGTGGCTGCTACCAGCCTGTGCCTATAAAAGTTTAAAGAATGTTTGCTGAATTCGTTGGCGGATTGAACTAGGTGTCGAATTTAATTAAACAAAACATTCTTACTCTGCAGACGAAGCAGCCAGAATTTGTGCTAAGTTTTCAGGTGGAAGAATGCTCTTATTCAGTGTAAAAGCCTGGTCAGATGTGTGGCGGTGTGCATGAAGGGGTGCTTGGGAAGGAAGGTGTCCGTAAGAAATGAAGACCCTCCCCCCAAAAAAGTGTCGGTAAAATACAATGATTTCCTGGTACCTTTTCGTAAGGCTTTAAACATAAACGCGTTCCGAAAGGAACCTGTAGCCGAAGTTATTAGAACGACCCGGCCACCAAGCAAACACTCCTAGCAACCAACTCACCACAGCAATAGAAGCAGCAAGCAAGCAAGCGACACGACAAACGTGACGACGACCATCAGCGTATTGTGTCAGTGGATGTCACAGCCAGACTGGCAAATGGCTCACTTTCTCTGATGACTTCAATCGATTCTTTTATAGATGAGATGTCGGAAACTTGATCGCACTGCCTGATGGATACTTGGCCACACTGTAAGATAACCCGCAGATGGTGTGATAATTGTCACCATGCCGACTTGTTGGTGTAGTCTCGGCTTACCTGTGATCACCGCTGGTAGTGTCTGGCTGGCCCTGACCTGTCTGTCCATACCGTAATGATACCTCTGTGTGTGAGTGTGTGTGTGTGTGTGGGGGTTGGTGTGTGCGGTATATGTGTGTGTGTGTCACGACGGTGTGCAAACTATTTGCCCTGGCTAGAAGCACTGACACAGAAGAACCTGTCAATCCACTGCCTTCGTCCCCACGATATCGGCGGCACTATTGTTATACTGTAGCTTTACAAGAGACCTACTATTTGTTATGGCTTCACATGAGACCTCTTGGCATTTTCCTGTTTTTTCTCTTTGATGTGCGCGTATGATAGTTTGTGTCGACATGACTACAGAACTTGGATACTGAGGGAGACATTTCGTCACAGGGCAATAACTGGTTTCAGGGCCTTATCGGTTTACTGATAAATAGTTTAAATTCTACAGTAAAAACGTTGACTGTTTTTGTTCTCAAAGGAAAAATAAAATGTATACTCAGGGTTGCCTTCATTATGACGAGAAAATTACCCCACAGAAATTATGGTCCAGCTGGCGGACACGCCCCGTCCTGATGCTGCCGCTGCAGAAGCCGTCTCGCGAATTCCGAAAACTAGTCTGTCGGGTTGAAGGTGTGACCAACGGCGCTTGCGAGAGGTGTGTCGAAAACACCGTGACGTGGTGGACGGGAGCACGTTTGAAGTTATTTGCCAGAGGAAAAGCAAGGGCATTCACTCTTTCACAACCCATACAAACCAGACGGAGTTATTTCTGAACCTCGTCTATTGAGGGCGACGCCGGAGCTCTACTATACTATTCAGCGACATAGGTGTGAGCGGTTCAGAGTTTCCCCTCTTCGATCTCTGTTATTACATGTACTTTTCTTGCTGGACCTTCAAAATAGGTCAGCCCTGTCTGATTTTCCATTCGTATTATTTGCGTTGACACTGACTACGTATTCGCGTTGTATGTCTCTTCTCAAATGAGAGTATCCCACTCCTGCAGTTTTCCTAGATCAAAAGCACTCGGTGCAACGTTTCTGTTTTTATTTAACATAGTTAGGAAAAAAAACCGTATACTTTCAGAGTTATTTATTTATTTATATTTATTATAGGTAGAAAAAAAAGAGAATAAAAGCATACTTTCAGCGTTATTTTTTTCTTTTTGTATTCGGTCAAGTGCGGTATAGTATACTGCGCCTTGCCTGCCTGTCTCGCATTGAATGGCGGGCAGAAGCACGCAGAGCAGGCAGGACGGGAAAGGTGATAGGAGTATTGACATGGCATGACAGGCCAGCACGGCACACAGGGCGGTGTGTGTTTAGCGTCAGGTTACCGGCCCGCCGGGCATCGGGTTGTCTGTAACCATGCCTTGCCCGCCGTCCTCGACACGGCTCAACCTCCCCCCCGTCACCCCCCCTCTCTACCTACCACCCCCAAACAATCACATACTTGTCGTCGCCCGTAACCCGAGTCAACCAGCCGCCCCGAAAAGCTTCGTTTTTGAATCCGTCATTCGATCCCGTGCTATTGGTGAAGATGAAAATGTGAGTCAGTGAACACCACACTCTTGTGTTGGCCGGGAAAGTTTTGGACTCAGCACGGAGCGGTTTGTATGAAACACTGCGAGTGCTTACATCACAGCATGAAAAAAGTGTCCATATTGGTTTCAAAATAAAGGATGCTATTTCAGTTAAAAAAAAAATCTATAGCGCCTTTTACCACCAAACGGCGCTTTACACATTACATTTGACATTACAATTCAACATTGATCGCATTATGAAACGTGGAAGGCAATGACACAGCACTTGCAGAACTTGAGACCCTTCCTTCCCGTGTGAGCCATCGTGCATACTGCCACGTCAGTACAGATTTACACAGGTTAAAACCACGCCCTCACGAAGATACCAAAATCACAGACTTGCCCAGAAGTTTAATGTGACAGAAGATACACTCATGCCCTCCCCCCCCTCCCCCACCCACCACCAAGACACCAAGCATCAACAGGCTTGCTGCTTCCCGCGCAGGGTAGGACCTTGTTGCTAAACTTATTTCACAGGACATCATGCAGGGGCGGATCACATCATTTTTAGGGGGGGGGGGGGGGGGGTTCCAAATTTCTTTTAGGGTCAGATCAACTACGCGAAGCTTTTTGTTGAGGGTCCGAAGCCCCTCCCCCCCCTCCCCCCGGAAAATGTTGATAGAACCCCAGGTAAATGGAGCAATCTGGTGCAACCTCAGCCAACAAAGTACCCAACTTCCTGAACACCGTCAACTAGAAGACAAAGCCGCCCGGCTTCTAGGGGGGTCCGGGGGCATGCCCCCCGCCCCGAATTATTTTTGGATAAAAACAAGGACAATAGAGCAATCTAGGGCAATCTGAGCTATCATTTTTTCTTATTTGCAAATTGATTTCTTTATTTGTTAATCATGACTTTTTGTTATACTTTAAAAAAAAACCCAACAATTTAGGCTTGGGGGGGGGGGGGGGGGGGTTTCCGGAAACCGCCCCTGGACACACGCGTTAGTTACATAATTAATTCAGCAGCTAGGACACGACCATGATGGCTGACACGCAAATGTCTAGTTTGATGTTGACCTCGCATTGGTCACACACCGTCCGTAAAACTTTACATTAATATGACAGGAATGATGTATGTCAAGCGCTACGTTGTACATGTCAAAAATAAATTTCTCTCGACCCGCAAGGCAAATAAGTAAGAAGTGGTAAAAGTTTGCACATCCGTAACATTGCTTGTGTACAGGGTACATTTTCGCAACGAACATTTGATTACAACGACACCCGGTCTAGTGGCATTAATTGTGTTGGTACCGGCCAAAGGTTTCGAGTAAGCCGTAGTCAGGCTTTGTGAAGTATACTCTTCTTTCAACTTTGTAAGGACCGCTCAGTGACCTATGATTCGATGACGATCACTGGGCTGCTAAATACAAAGACCTGCTACTGCTAGTGATCTATACTATTGGCTGGTTGCTTTCGCCGGAATCTGGCGGTGGCGCAGGCTCTTCAAGGTTAAGAGCAAACATCAACTGCAATAGTTTGTTAACACTATAAAACTATATGTTATGCTTTCTCTTCTTCGATTTCTTGCGTATTATGAATCAAGAGGCTAAAGATCGAATATTAGACTTACTGGTTGAACAAGTTTGGGCAAATACATGTGAATTTTTGGGCTTGTCTGTAGCTCCTCTTGACGGCGAGAAAAGGCAATCTCCGTGCACAGTGTCTGCTTCTCTTGGTGGCGACAAAAGATAATCTGTGTGTGCACAGTTTGAAGGACCTTTCGTTCAAAGAATGCCTCTTGACAACAAACCAACAGTAGCTCCGTAACTGTACGCTTTACAGTTACGGAGCTACTGTCTTTTCCCCGCTGTATTTTATTCTATTTTTTTATGTGGGCTGGACAACTGATGAGTATTTTTCTTTTACGAAGGAAACAATAATCTCCAGCAAAAAAACAACAACATATAACTACAGACAGAAAACACAGGAAAAACGTGAAACGTGGTTAAAAGTGCAATAGCTGTTTCGTTTTGCCTTTTTTTTTTTTAGTCGATAATTGAAAAGACGGACATACCGAATGAAGCTATATATTGTTTCAGTCTAGACTGTCGCCATTCAGTCAGTGTTCCATTACACAGCATCTGCGATATTATTGATTCTGTTATTTATTTTGTTTTGACTGGGGAACCAGATGGTTTGTTGTGTCGGGTGGAGTGCCTTGTGCAGCGATTCCGGGGATTGCATTGCACCACTTGCGTGTCATCATGTGAGAGATAGTTACAAGAGAGATGGTGACTAGAGTAATGATAGTGACTACTGGATCGAGCGATTAGGGTGATGGTTACTAGAAGGATGGTGACTGGAGAGATGGTGACTAGAGTAATGATAGTGACTACTGGACTGGAGAGATGGTGACTAGAGTAATGATAGTAACTACTGGATCAAGTGACTAGGATGATGGTTACTATAGAAGGATGGTGACTGGAGAGATGGTGACTAGAGTAATGACGAGAGAGATGGTGACCAGAGTGATAGTGACCACTGGATCGAGTGACTAGGGTGATGGTTACTAGAACGATGTTGACTGGAGGGATGGTGACTAGAGTAATGATAGTGACCACTGGATCGAGTGACTAGGGTGATGGTTACTATAGAAGGATGGTGACTGGAGAGATGGTGAATAGAGATAATGACGAGAGATATGGTGACCAGAGTGATAGTGACTACTGGATCGAGTGACTAGGGTGATGGTTACTAGAAAGATGGTGACTGGAGAGATGGTGACTAGAGTAATGACGAGATAGATGGTGACTGGAGAGATGGTGACTAGAGATAATGACGAGAGATATGGTGACCAGAGTGATAGTGACTACTGGATCGAGTGACTAGGGTGATGGTTACTAGAAAGATGGTGACTGGAGAGATGGTGACTAGAGTAATGACGAGACAGATGGTGACTGGAGAGATGGTGACTAGAGATAATGACGAGAGAGATGGTGACTAGAGTGATAGTGACTACTGGATCGGGTGACTAGGGTGATGGTTACTAGAAGGATGGTGACTGGAGAGATGGTGACTAGAGATGATGACGAGAGAGATGGTGACTAGAGATGATGACGAGAGAGATGGTGACTAGAGTAGTGATGGATCGAGTGACTTGGGTGATGGTTACTATAGATGGATGGTGACTGGAGAGATGGTGACTAGAGATAATGACGAGAGAGATGGTGACTAGAGTAGTGATGGATCGAGTGACTAGGGTGATGGTTACTAGAAAGATGTTGACTGAAGATATGGTGACTAGAGTGATAGTGATCACTGGATCGAGTGACTAGGGTGCTGGTTACTAGAAAGATGTTGACTGGAGAGATGGTGACTAGAGATAATGACTAGAGAGATGATGGTCGACTAGAGCGATAGTGACTAGAGTGACCAGGAAGATGGTGACTAGAGAAATAGTGACTATGGAGATGGTGACTAGAGAGATGGTTACTAGAGATGTAGTGATCAGAGAGATGGTTACCAGAGAGCAATATTGACTGGAGTGTCTAGGGAGATGATGACTAGACTGACAAAGGAGATGGCTAGTGCACTAGAGAGATGGTGACTAGTGTGACAAGGCGCTAATGACTCAGGTGACGGTGACTAGAGAAACGGTGACTATGGTGATAGAGGCTAAAGTGATTCGGGGGATAGTGACTTTTGAGATGGAGACTTGAGAGGTTGTGACTAGAGTGACTTGAGAGATAGGGAAGCGAGATAGTGACTATAGAGATTTGGAGTAGAGGGACTTGGAGTATAGCGACCAGGGTGATTCTGACTAGATTGACCGAAGATAGATTCTAGAGAGATTTTGACTTTGAGAGAAAATGACTGGAAACATAGTGTCTATATAGTAAAAGCAATGCATGCATTTGAGAAATGTGCTGCGTTTAGTGTTTAGTGATTATGTTGATTGTTTGAAAGTCAAGCATGCGGAGCCTGACGAGTGGCATGAAATTCTTCAAAAGCTTATAATAAAACTTTAAATCTGTATTTTTTTTCTTCTTCTTCTTCTGCGTTCGTGGGCTGAAACTCCCACGTACACTCGTGTTTTTTGCACGAGTGGAATTTTACGTGTATGACCGTTTTTTTACCTCGCCATTTAGGCAGCCATACGCCGTTTTCGGAGGAAGCATGCTGGGTATTTTTGTGTTTCTACAATCCACCGAACTCTGACATGGATTACAGGATCTTTTTCGTGCGCACTTGGTCTTGTGCTTGCGTGTCCACTCGGGGGTGTTCGGACACCGAGGAGAGTCTGCACACAAAGTTGACGCTGAGAAATAAATCTTTCGCCGAACGTGGGGACGAACTCACGCTGACAGCGGCCAACTGGATACAAATCCAGCGCGCTACCGACTGAGCTACATCCCCGCCCCTTGTTGTATTTCATTTCTCCATCATTACTGACTGTGATGAGAAGGGGATCACGTGACATGTATACGTGAACAGATCACGTTGCAATCGGAATAGAACCGCAATTATTTGACCGCAGGCAAAGCAAATGAAAGCGATTCAATTCCTCTGTACGAACCGGAGACGAGAATAAAATCAAGACGGTTTTAGCCGGTGTAACACGAGAAAATTACTCCCACGAGATGTTTACACCGGAGTAAAAATGTCGTACGAAAATGTTACTCCCTTTACGAAAAAAGCACTCCCCCATTACACGAGAAAATTACTCCCCACGACAGGCGAGTTCCGAGTAAACATTTCGTACACAAATGTTACTCCCCAGACGAATAAAAAACGAATAAATTACTTCACCCTAACACGAGCAATTTAACTTCCCATGTCAGGTGTACGAAATTTATACTCCCTTGTCCCCTGTTAGTCTTGGTGGTGGAAGGGGTGGAGGGAGGGTAGCGCGACATTCGTTTGCGCGAGATCATATATTGGCATTATCCCTTCGCCCGCATCCCATTTTCGCGTACGAGATTTTTACTGGAAGTAAAAAACATGTGGAGTAAAAATTTCGTGGAGGGAATAATTTTTTCGTGCCTTGTGGAGTTCTTTTCTCGTACGAAAAATTTACTCGGAGTAAGAATTTCGTACGAAATTTTTACTCCGGAGTAAATTTTTCGTGGAGTAAAAATTTCGTGTTACACCGGTGAGCCATGGACAGTATGAGTGGTTTGACGTCTTGTAAACCACATACTTTTTCTCTCGTAAGTCTTTGACAAAATAGCATTGTCCTCTTACTGTCGTCTTGCTCACAACATGGTTTCCTCTCTGTCTGACGTCTTGCTCACAACATGGTTTCCTCTCTGTCTGACGTCTTGCTCACAACATGGTTTCCTCTCTGTATGACGTCTTGCTCACAACATAGTTTCCTCTCTGTCTGACGTCTTGCTCACAACATGGTTTCCTCTCTGTCTGACGTCTTGCTCACAACATGGTTTCCTCTCTGTATGACGTCTTGCTCACAACATGGTTTCCTCTCTGTGTGATGTCTTGCTCACAACATGGTTTTCTCTGTCTGATGTCTTGCTCACAACATAGTTTCCTCTCTGTCTGACGTCTTGCTCACAACATGGTTTCCTCTCTGTCTGACGTCTTGCTCACAACATGGTTTCCTCTTTGTCTGACGTCTTACGCACAACATGGTTTCCTCTCTGTCTGACGTCTTGCTCACAACATGGTTTCATCTCTGTCTGATGTCTTGCTCACAACATGGTTTCCTCTCTGTATGACGTCTTGTTCACAACATGGTTTCCTCTCTGTCTGATGTCTTGCTCACAACATGGTTTCCTCTCTGTCTGATGTCTTGCTCACAACATGGTTTCCTCTGTCTGACGTCTTGCTCACGACATGGTTTCCTCTCTGTCTGACGTCTTGTTCACAACATGGTTTCCTCTCTGTCTGATGTCTTGCTCACAACATGGTTTCCTCTCTCTGATGTCTTGCTCACAATATGGTTTCCTCTCTGTCTGACGTCTTGCTCACAACATGGTTTCCTCTCTGTCTGATGTCTTGCTCACAACATGGTTTCCTCCCTGTCTGACGTCTTGCTCACAACATGGTTTCCTCTCTGTCTGACGTCTTGCTCACGACATGGTTTCCTCTTTGTATGACGTCTTGTTCACAACATGGTTTCCTCTCTGTCTGATGTCTTGCTCACAACATGGTTTCCTCTCTCTGATGTCTTGCTCACAATATGGTTTCCTCTCTGTCTGACGTCTTGCTCACAACATGGTTTCCTCTCTGTCTGATGTCTTGCTCACAAAATGGTTTCCTCCCTGTCTGACGTCTTGCTCACAACATGGTTTCCTCTCTGTCTGACGTCTTGCTCACAACATGGTTTCCTCTCTGTATGACGTCTTGTTCACAACATGGTTTCCTCTCTGTCTGATGTCTTGCTCACAACATGGTTTCCTCTCTGTCTGATGTCTTGCTCACAACATGGTTTCCTCCCTGTCTGACGTCTTGCTCACAACATGGTTTCCTCTCTGTCTGACGTCTTGCTCACAACATGGTTTCCTCTCTGTATGACGTCTTGTTCACAACATGGTTTCCTCTCTGTCTGATGTCTTGCTCACAACATGGTTTCCTCTCTGTCTGATGTCTTGCTCACTACATGGTTTCCTCTCTGTCTGATGTCTTGCTCACAACATGGTTTCCTATCGGTCTGACGTTTTTGTTATAAAAAAATTGTTATTTTAATTGTTATTGTTCTTAGCGTACTGTCTTATTTCTGACGTTTTTCTTGCAACATACTTTCCTCTCGGTCTTACGTCCTGACCACAGCGTACTTTCCCCTCGGTCAAACGTCATGACCACAGCGTACTTTCCTCTCGGTCTGACGTCCTGACCACAGCGTACTTTCCTATCGGTCTGACGTCCTGACCACAGCGTACTTTCCTATCGGTCTGACGTCCTGACCACAGCGTACTTTCCTATCGGTCTGACGTCCTGACCACAGCGTACTTTCCTATCGGTCTGACGTCCTGACCACAGCGTACTTTTCTCTCGGTCTGACGTCCTGACCACAGCGTACTTTCCTATCGGTCTGACGTCCTGACCACAGCGTACTTTCCTATCGGTCTGACGTCCTGACCACAGCGTACTTTCCTATCGGTCTGACGTCCTGACCACAGTGCACTTTCCTATCGGTCTGACGTCCAGACCACAGCGTACTTTCCTATCGGTCTGACGTCCTGACCACAGTGCACTTTCCTATCGGTCTGACGTCCTGACCACAGCGTACTTTCCTCTCGGTCTGACGTCCTGACCACAGCGCACTTAACTTTCCTATCGGTCTGAAGTCCCGACCACAGCGTACTTTTCTCTCGGTCTGAAGTCCTGACCACAGCGTTATTTCCTCTCGGTCTAATGCCTTTCTCTCATGTTTTACTCTCTGACGTTTCGCTTACAGCGTATACCAATCTTCTCGTTCTGACGTCTTGCTCACAGAGTATACCAATCTTCTCGTTCTGACGTCTGGCTCACAGCGTACACCAATCTTCTCGTTCTGACGTCTTGGTCACAGAGTATACCAATCTTCTCGTTCTGACGTCTTGGTCACAGAGTATACCAATCTTCTCGTTCTGACGTCTTGGTCACAGAGTATACCAATCTTCTCGTTCTGACGTCTTGCTCACAGCGTATACCAATCTTTTCATACTGACGTCTTGCTCACAGCGTATACCAATCTTCTCGTTCTGACGTCTTGCTCACAGCGTATACCAATCTTCTCGTTCTGACGTTTTGTTCACAGCGTATACCAATCTTCTCGTTCTGACGTCTTGCTTACAGCATGAAGACAAGCTGCAAGTGACGAGAGGCTATTACAGTCACTGGGCTTGGTAAAGGGCTCGCCTTTTCCACCCGATAACCTGACACTTTCTGTCGCCGCGCGTCCTGTTCAAATTGTTTTAATGAGAAACTAAATTTGCTCTTCAAATTGTTTTTATCCGAATACAAAATTACACCGAGTTTGAAATACGAGTACGTCCCCTGTTAGAATGTCAACATTTGTGTCAACCTTTAATTCCCGTTTTCTTTGTGGGCTCACATTATCCGGTCTCCATTTTCCGTATCTGCTTCTCAACATACCTTCTGTTCCTTTTAACCAGTCTCTTCTTTGTCGCTTCCTTCGCCATTCTCATCTTTGTCTATTTCTTCGCTATCTTCTTCTTTGTTTCTTTATCCGTAATCCTCTTCTTTGTCAACTTCTTTGTCATTGTCTTCTGTGTGTCTTTCTTTGCCATTCTATGTCTCTTTCTTCGTCATTCTCTTCTTTGTCTCTTACTTTGTCATTCACCTCTTTTTCTCATACTTAGTTCATCTCTTTCTTCGTCACTCAATTCTTTGTCTCTTTCTTCGTCACTCTCTTCTTTGTCTCTCTTCGTCATTCTTATTTAATCTCTTTTTTCGTCATTCTCTTCCTTGTCTCTTACTTCGTCATTCTTATTTTATCTCTTTCTTCGTCAATCTCTTCTTTGTCTCTTTCTTCGTCAATCTCTTCTTTGTCTCTTACTTCGTCATTCTTATTTCATCTCTTTCTTCGTCATTCTCTTCTTTGTCTCAGTCTTACTTCGTCATTCTTATTTCATCTCTTTCTTCGTCATTCTCTTCTTTGTCTCAGTCTTACTTCGTCATTTTTATTTCATCTCTTTCTTCGTCATTCTCTTCTTTGTCTCAGTCTTACTTCGTCATTCTCTTCTTTGTCTCTTACTTCGTCATTCTTATTTCATCTCTTTCATCGTCATTATCGTCTTTGTCTCAGCTCAGTCTTACTTCGTCATTCTCTTCTTTGTCTCTTACTTCGTCATTCTTATTTGTGACCCTCCACCACGGAAAGAGTCGCATGTCACCTTTGCATGATTTTCATATTTTTACATTTTTCGAACGAGTTTTTTATGCTCTATCCAGTGGTGAAAACCGTTTTAGAAAAAAGCAAAAACTGTTTGAGTTATAAGCCTGTGACTAAGGTGACCCTCACACTGTTACAAGACACTCCCCGGACTTATATTAAGTCTAGCGCAGAACCGCGCGAGGTGACATGCGACTCATTTCGTGGTGGAGGGTCACATTTCATCTCTTTATTCGTCATTCTCTTCTTCGTCTCTTTCTTCGTCATTTTCTTCTTTATCACTTTTTTTCGTCGTTCTCTTTTTTGTTTATGTCTTCGTCATCAATTTCGTTGTCTCTTTTTGTGTGTCATTTTCTTCTATGTCTCTCTCGACCTCATTCTCTCCTTTGTCCTTCTTCGTCTTTACACCCGTTCTCAGCAAAGAGGTTCAATTGCGACGTCAAAAGTGACGCACAGTGAACTATCACATATCGTATTGAACGTTGTCCCCCCTACAAGCTCTTTTCTTTCTACATAGTTTTCTGTGTAAGGTTCCTCTTACCTTCCACGTTACTTTCATATTGTTTTGATTTGAACTTGTATCGTGTACTTCTTTGCCTATCTATACGTGTGTGGTCAATAACATCAACTTCTTAAGTGATGTCGACAAAGTTAATTCTATTAAAATTAGTTTGGATTTTAACTGTCTACCACATACGACGTTCTGTTTGTGTGAAAAAATAGTTTCCCCCACAATAAGTTTGATTAAAACCTAAGCTTTTTCATTCTTTTCACTTCTTATGAGAGAGAGAGAGAGAGAGAGAGAGAGAGAGAGAGAGAGAGAGAGAGAGAGAGAGACAGACAGACAGACAGACAGAGACAGAGAGAGACAGAGACAAAGAGAGAGACAGAGACAGAGACAAAGAGAGAGACAGACAGAGACAGAGACAAAGAGAGAGACAGAGACAGAGACAAAGAGAGAGACAGACAGAGACAAAGAGAGAGACAGACAGAGACAAAGAGAGAGAGAGACAGAGACAAAGAGAGAGACAGACAGAGACAAAGAGAGAGACAGAGACAGAGACAAAGAGAGAGACAGACAGAGACAAAGAGAGAGACAGACAGAGACAAAGAGAGAGACAGACAGAGACAGACAGAGACAAAGAGAGAGACAGACAGAGACAAAGAGAGAGACAGACAGAGACAAAGAGAGAGACAGACAGAGACAAAGAGAGAGACAGAGACAGAGACAAAGAGAGAGACAGACAGAGACAAAGAGAGACAGACAGAGACAAAGAGAGAGACAGACAGAGACAAAGAGAGAGACAGAGAGGGAGACAGACAGCCAGACGGAGAGGACACTCAGGTGGACACACATCAGACCTAATGGTACGAGAATGACTGAGTCGTCAGCCAAACAGCACACGCTTGCAAGACAAACTCAATTTGTTCCATTCGGTTTATTGCGCAAAGTCACATTCAACAACCACAAAACTGTTCAGTACACCAAGATGCAGAGCGGACATTGGTAACGATGGAGCACAATGCAGCGAGGACATTTGATTCGTGAGAGGGATGGATGGGGGTGGGAGGGCGGGGGGGGGGGGGGGGGGGGGGAATAGGGAGACAAACTACCAACAAAACGATATTCACGGGGGCCTTTTGCTGTAGGGCAGATCATCACGATGCAATCTGGTTCCTAGATAAAACGAAGAACACTGCAGTATGAACATTACAGATCAATCTGGTTTCTAGATAGAACGAAATACAGAACACTGACGACGACTGCAGTGTGAATTAACGTAACGGAACAATCTGGCTTCTAGACAGAACGAAGAATACACTGCAATATGAAATATACGCAACAATCTGGTTCTTAGACAGAACGAAGAACACTGCCGTCTGAACGTTACGGGACAATCTGGCTTCTAGATAGTACGAGGACACGCTACAGTCTGAACGTTACGGACAAATCTGGTTTCTAGATAGAACGAAGAACACTGCAGTCTGAACGTTACGGGACAATCTGGCTTTTAGATAGTACGAGGACACGCTACAATCTGAACGTTACGGACAAATCTGGTTTCTAGATAGAACGAAGAACACTGCAGTCTGAACGTTACGGGACAATCTGGCTTTTAGATAGTACGAGGACACGCTACAATCTGAACGTTACGGACAAATCTGGTTTCTAGATAGAACGAAGAACACTGCAGTCTGAAATAACACTGCGGAGTTGTTCTAAATTGCAGCGTACAACACTTCAAACGTGAACCTGAACATCTAGCAAACTTGTTGGGCACTCCAGTTTCCTTTAAAGTGTTCAGTGATTACATGAAATTAAGTATTAGTCCCGGATTGCCTGAACCTCTGGCTCATGTCAACACCCCTGTTTACTTCCGTCTGCCCACATCGCCTCTAACGTTGTGAATGAGAATGCTATTAGCAAGATCTAGCTAAGAGTAATACCTAATATACTGGACTCGCAACGAAAGATCTAGCTAGATGTGGCACTTTTGAGGACGTGTACGGGTAACGTCATCAAATCTAGTTTTTACGTCACGCGTTTGCCAAGATCTGCAGTCTTGGTGGTAGCAAAACAACGTATGCGTTTGGAACATTGGAGAACAAAAAGTGAGTCACGGGTGATGCAATACAGTGTTCTAGATGATCGAACGTGTAGCAAAGACCTGCACCTGTACGTGTAGATATTGCGTCACCCGTGACTCATTTTCTTCTCCAATGTTCCAAATGCATGCGTTGTTTTGCTCCCACCAAGACTGCAGATCTTGGCAAACAGGTGACGTAAAAACTAGATTTGATGACGTTACCCGTACACGTTCCCGTACACGTCATGAAAAGTGCTGATCTAGATCTTGCTAATATCTACACGTGCACGTAGAGGTCTTTGCTACACGTTCGATCATCTAGAACACTGTATTGTCAACAAAAAATCAACCGTAATACTATGTATATGTGCCATGAAAAATTTATCCGGATTCCCTTTGAGAATATACAAATATAATTTAACCATGGGTTCACGTTTATTGTGAGCATGGACACATGTAATCTAACCCTGGCTTCAGACTTATTATGTGCATATATTTCATCATTTCATCTTGGGTTCAGACTTGCAGGGACACTGTGTGCATATAGATCAACATAGCGAGTGCATGAACGTCAACAGAGAAACACGCATATGGTTGTTTCATAATAAACCCCACGTAAAACTTAAAAAGTAATTAATCAATCACAAATTAACATAATCTGCACTACAGTCATGTTGGATCCCAAATTGACAGTCTAAATGTAAATGTCCTTACACTTGATATTTCATCTTCAATGTGACAATATCCACAACGTAGGCAAAGAGAAAAAAAAAGCATCATTGGTACAATACAGCTGGTCGTATAGAGTATAACCTGTCCCTAAACAGCGTGACACAGACTTCTAAGTCAGACATGGGAACAAGAATTCATAAAATAAGTCCGAAAGTGACATATAGTTCCAAAATAATACACAAACTCTGAGAATAGTTCACAAAGAAAACTCTGAAATTGTGTTCAAGGGCTCAGAAAAATTCTGATTTTAGCCAAAAGTCTGAAGATTCTCATGTAAGCTAAGAGACAAAGATTGAAAGCGCAACTGTACAATGTGTAAAATAAATCATACTACACGAGATGCAAATCACACGAAGTCCTTGTGAGCGAGTCGGGGTTACATGTATCGGAGACGATTGCGCAGGAAGAAACTACCCTTGGTGAGGGAGACAACTCGGCATGGTTAGTAAAGTCATCTTCAGAGTTACGCTAAGGGCCTCAGAGTGACACCCCCTGATAGACCAGGCAACGGTAGGATCCGGACATTAAACGAGTAATGGTTCGGCACTTCAGCCCAGGTTTGCTTTGACCTTCTTAGCAAGTTTGGTTTTTAAAAAAGACAACAGCACGTGCAAACGTGTCGGAGCTTGGTGACCATAGTAACACAAACATCACACTTGACACTGACCTTGGTTCAAAGGTCAAGACCAGGTAAGGTATAACGCAACGTAATAAATCATCGTGACAAAAATACTCATGCATAATGTACATTATGTTTTTATCAACCATCACGAGTGAAGCCCGGTTTTCATCATCACAACATACGACAACAACCATCATTATAATGATAAGTATGTACAGTGTGAACAAAGTATATTAATCTCTATATTTTACATCAATGTTCACTGCAAAATATTCCATTCACGGACATCGTTTGTAAAGGGTAATGTCATCCGACAATAAGAGAAAACTGTACAAACGCAAGAAACCACAGAAAAACGGTTCCTTATTTTATGACAGTCACATTGGGTATATGTGTGCAGCATCTCTCTCTCTCTCTCTCTCTCTCTCTCTCTCTCTCTCTCTCTCTCTCTCTCTCTCTCTCTCTCTCTCTCTCTCTCTCTCTTCGCGAAGTCTTTTTACCAACAACTGAGCGCCAAAGCTTCGTGCAGCGATCTTCGTGAAGTCAACTTGGCCCAATAATTACCAGGCTTTAGGGGAGCAGGGGACACATAGGTCTGCAGACTTTTCAGTGTCTTCACATTACATACGTAACATACAGCTTGGCCCAGTAAGGCTTTAGGGGAGCAGAGGTCACATAGGTCTACAGACTTTCCAGTGTCTTCACATCACGTTCGTAACACACAGCGAGTTTCGTGAAGTCGACTTGGACAATAATTACCAGGCTTTTGGGGAGCAGAGGTCATATAGGTCTGCAGACTTTCCAGTGTCTTCAGATCACAAACGTAACATACAGCGAGCTCATATTGCACTTGATCAATCTGTCAACACATTAATAACAAAATAAATAGCCACCATAATGAACTGTACAGCCAATACAAATATTTACAATCAATCTGCTTGGTAAGCAAACCTGTGCAGTGACGCAACGTCACATGCTGAGGAAGAATGTACCCATGCTGCACACCGGATGAGGAAGTGACGTCAACACACGTGCCGAAATGTGTTTCAAACAATACACCAAATCGAACCTCATCCCCCAGAATTTATAATTCTAATTAATATTTTACTTAATGTGTATTGGCAGACTGGGAATGGAGATGAGGTGAGGATGTAAGTGTGTGTGTGTGTGTGTGTGTGTGTGTGTGTGTGTGTGTGTGTGTGTGTGTGTGTGTGTGTGTGTGCGTACGCGTGTGTGTGTACGTAATAATAAAGTGTATTTATATTGCGCCTATCCCTTACAAATAAAACGTACGTGTGTGTTCGTGAGTGTGTGTGTGTGTGTGTGTGGATGTGTCAAGACATTGTATTTTAGAAAATTGTAAAACATTGTATGTTGCTACATGTTGGCATACCGCACACAACCTTTAGCCCCTGAACGTGATCACTGGAAATATTAATGACATTTTGGCCGGAGATGCAAACTAACAAACCGCATAACATTTCGTTTGGCTAGAAATACTAAAGGTATGTGTAGTCATCCGTGGGATAGTTGTGTAAAGGTTTTGACTGTTTATATCGTAATCTGCGACAAAAAGACAAATTGTTGCTTCAACAATGCTGTGGTCGGAGAAGCATCTTTAAACACAGTTTGAGGTTGTCATGTAGCGACCTCATTTTTCACTCAAATTCAAGTTATTGACATTTATGGCAAACAATCTTTGGCTCCGTCCGGTCTCCCCCCAAATCAGCATATGGCTGCCTAAACGTCGGGGTAAAAAGTTAAAAACCCACTCGTGCAAAAAAACACCACACCAGTGTACGTGGGAGTTTCAGCCCATGAACGAAAGAGAAGAAGAACTTGTCCCGTCTATGGGATAACTTGTCAGCTTGGGAGCTTAAAAATAAATTAACTTATTTGTCGATTAGAATTATGCTTGACATTGAAATTGCAGTTTCAAAACAATCATGACACTCCAAAAATAGGCCATGCAGCAGCACCCTGTTCGTTATCTCTCAGTTCAACATGTCTGTGTGTGTTGTGCGCGCGTGTGTGTGTGTGTGTGTGTGTGTGTGTGTGTGTGTGTGTGTGTGTGTGAGTGTGTGTGTGCGAAAGAGAGAGAGAGAGAGAGAGAGAGAGAGAGAGAGAGAGAGAGAGAGAGAGAGAGAGAGAGAGAGAGAGAGAGAGAGGGGGGGGGGATGAGATCAGTGTATGTGTTATACATGTATGCTTTGTCGACGCTTTTGTTTGACAGTGTGCATCTTAGTTTTGCTAAATACATGTACAGTCTATATGTGAAACAAATTGCTTGTGCTGATAATCACAAGGAGTCGCTGTACCAGGCATAAGACGGGTGGACTGATTCACACAGCTACAGCCTTTAAGACGGGTGGACTGATTCACACAGCTACACCCTTTAAGACGGGTGGACTGATTCACACAGCTACAGCCTTTAAGACGGGTGGGCTGATTCACACGGCTACAGCCTTTAAGACGGGTGGGTTGATTCACACAGCTACAGCCTTTAAGACGGGTGGACTGATTCACACAGCTACACCCTTTAAGACGGGTGGGTTGATTCACACAGCTACAGCCTTTAAGACGGGTGGACTGATTCACACAGCTACAGCCTTTAAGACGGGTGGACTGATTCACACAGCTACAGCCTTTAAGACGGGTGGACTGATTCACACAGCTACAGCCTTTAAGACGGGTGGGTTGATTCACACTGCTACAGCCTTTAAGACGGGTGGACTGATTCACACAGCTACAGCCTTAAAGACGGGTGGGTTGATTCACACAGCTACAGCCTTTAAGACGGGTGGACTGATTGACACAGCTACAGCCTTTAAGACGGGTGGGCTGATTCACACAGCTACAGCCTTTAAGACGGGTGGGTTGATTCACACAGCTACAGCCTTTAAGACGGGTGAGTGGATTCACACAGCTACAGCCTTTTAGACGTGTGGGTTGATTCACTCAGCTACAGCCTTTAAGACGGGAGGACTGATTCACACAGCTACAGCCTTTAAGACGGGTGGACTGATTCACACAGCTACAGCCTTTAAGACGGGTGGGCTGATTGACACAGCTACAGCCTTTAAGACGGGAGGACTGATTCACACAGCTACAGCCTTTAAGACGGGTAGACTGATTCACACAGCTACAGCCTTTAAGACGGGTGGGCTGATTGACACAGCTACAGCCTTTAAGACGGGTGGGTTGATTCACACAGCTACAGCCTTTAAGACGGGTGGACTGATTCACACACCTACAGCCTTTAAAACGGGTGGGCTGATTGACACAGCTACAGCCTTTAAGATGGGTGGGCTGATTCACACAGCTACAGCCTTTAAGATGGGTGGGCTGATTCACACAGCTACAGCCTTTAAGACGGGTGGACTGATTCACACAGCTACAGCCTTTAAGACGGGTGGGCTGATTCACACAGCTACAGCCTTTAAGACGGGTGAGTTGATTCACACAGCTACAGCCTTTAAGATGGGTGGGCTGATTCACACAGCTACAGCCTTTAAGACGGGTGGGTCGATTCACACAGCTACAGCCTTTAAGACGGGTGGACTGATTCACACAGCTACAGCCTTTAAGACGGGTGGACTGATTCACACAGCTACAGCCTTTAAGACGGGTGGGCTGATTGACACAGCTACAGCCTTTAAGATGGGTGGGCTGATTCACACAGCTACAGCCTTTCACATGACACCCCGTCAAGCGCTGCCTTATACACCAAGTCATGGATTGAACACGGACAGACATCCAGATTGAAAGACGGACAGACGGACAGACAGACAGACAGACAGACAGACAGACAGACAGACAGATAGAAAGACAGATTGAACACGCACAGGCAAGCATTGAAAGATTGAAAAACGTACATACAGACATGCAGACATCCAAGTATACATACATGGCGAGTAGTGTGTAATTTTTGTTTACAGGAACATGTCTCACGACGATTCAAAAACACGGAATACAACGGTTATATATATATACAAACGACAAAGGCATAATAACCAAAACGACGAAAAATATATTAGATCACATCAGAAACCACTCAACAACATATAAATAATGCCATATTAAAATATGTAACAACAACAAACTATTTAACGTAATGTTTACGGGTAGCGAGAACAAATATTTTACAGGCAGCCCGATTGAACCAATGCCATCAAATATAATGCGTAAAACGATAGTCTAGTGATGTTAACACTTGTTGTGTAAAAAACGTTAAACTCAGTAAGCTCAGTAAAGCGATTGTAAACGAACGCTTTTTATTCGTGAAACATGGCATATTATACAATGTTGCGATTTGAAAGCATCCTCTGTAGATTTATAGCTGGGCAACAGAGTGACGTAAAAGTACCGTTTGAAAACTGTAGTACGATTATTGTAGCGACTCAAAACGAATGCTTGTTATTCATAAAACGTAGTATGTATAATATCGCGATTTTAATGTACTTTTTGCAGTTGTGTAGTAAAGTGGAGTAAATGTGGCAACACGTGTATGTTAGCGAATGTAAACCTACTTTCTTTCGCAGTACGTAAAACAGAGTATGTATCTGGAAGCGATTTTAAAATTACGTTTCGTATGTACTACGTAAATCGTAGAACTGGGTTAATTTAAACTTACGTATGTTACGCGTGATTGTTCTGAAAAGTGACTATTACATGATTGTTCTGAAAGTCTACTATTTATTTCATCGTAATCATGTAAGCCCTCATACGTGATTGTTCTGAAAGCTTACTAATTTACATGATTGTTCTGAAACTCTACTAAAGGTAAACTTGCTTCACCCGTGAAATGTAGTCAGATATGGAACAATTTGTATACCCCTGCCCAACGAAGTGTGTTTGGGTTGATCCGTCTTCTGTGTGCGCGACAGCTTCAGATGTGTGTTTGAGTTGATCCGTCTCTCCACTCCCTTTTTTTAGGCGGTGTAGGGGGTGGGGGTGCGGCCCTATGCTCCACAGGGAGTCTACAGGAATAAGTCAAGTAAGTCAAGGGGGTGGGGGAGGTTTGTTCATATCAACTGACACTTTATCAAACCATTTGAATAATTCATATACAAAATTCTGGTGGTTGCTGTGTAATAAAAAAACAAGTGTCACTGACTGAAAACAGAGATGTGCTAATAAATAAATATAAATATTTAGCTTTCATGTGTGTGTATGTGTGGTGTGTGTGTGCGTATGTACTCAATGCACTGGCGTCGGAAACTGGGGCAGCTGCTGTTCCTTTTTGCCCCCCCCCCCCCAATATTTAGGATGACAAAAATATTCACAGAGAGAGAGAGAGAGAGAGAGAGAGAGAGAGAGAGAGAGAGAGAGAGAGAGAGAGAGAGAGAGAGAGAGAGAGAGAGAGAGAGAGAGAGAGAGAGAGAGAGAGAGAGAGAGAGAGAGAGAGTTGATATACAAAATACCCCCCCACACACACAAAAAAGAAGTATAATTATTGTCTCGCGTGCAAGAACTTTATAGCCCAGACTCCCCACCCATCTCGCAACCCCGGCCATCTCCTCACGTCTCTCATCCCCTCTCCACTTGAATTTTTAGTTCATTAAAAAAAATAAAAGTTTCATTTGTGAAAATTATTTGTTGTGCCTTTCGTCTTTAAAGGGGCAAAAATTAGCTTCTATTTTCCCTCTTTGCCATGCCTTTCGATCCACTTTGGTGGCCTAGCCACATAAGCACAGCAAAGAGGGAAAATCAAAAGTTTCTATGTGTCCCTTTAAACCTGTAATTAGAATTTTGAGTTGGGAATACTCAAGAAGAATCATTACATTTTTGAAGATTATAAATAATTTTTGTCTTTGGACATTTAATTTGAATTTTGAGTTGAGAACAATAAAGAAGACATGTTCAATGTATGAAACGTATTACTTGTTGAGTTTGTATTCATTGGGCGGGGGTATAAATATCAATATCACTAAAGATTTAGTATCATTGTATCAAAATATTGTTCCATATACATACAGACATACACACAGACAGATGGACAAAGTGAATCCAGTATACCCCCCTCCAACTTCGTTGGGCTGGGGTATACATATTGTTCCATATCTGACAACATTTCACGGGTGAAGCAAGTTTACCTTTAGTAGAGTTTCAGAACAATCATGTAAATTAGTAAGTTTTCAGAACAATCACTTATGAGGGCTTACATGTTTACGATGAAATAAATGGTAGACTTTCAGAACAATCATGTAATAGTCACTTTTCAGAACAATCACGCGTAACATACGTACACTTGTTATTGTATTCGTAAAACACAGTATGTATAATGCAGCGATTCAAAAGTATCGATTGTAGAAATATTCGGATTAGACTTGGGGTTAGGGTTAGCGATTTAAAATGAGCACTTGTAGTACGGTACCGTAGTGCGTGAAACGTAGAACTAGTACGGTAAAACCTAGTGTAACACAGCAGTGTAACGTTGCACTTTTATGTATCTTCTGTAGCAGGATGTAACACTTATGTTGCATAACATGTAATGTAGCATCTTTGAAGTTCACACGATGTTGTTCCAAACTGAGAAATACATTCAGTGTGTGTGTGTGTGTGTGTGTGTGTGTGTGTGTGTGTGTGTGTGTGTGTGTGTGTGTGTGTGTGTGTGTGTGTGTGTGTGTGTGTGTGTGTGTGTGTGTGTGTGCTGCACAGCGGCAAATCCCAGAAAACGACTACACAGATATTGTGTCTGAGTGTGTGTTTGTGTGTGTGTGTGTGTATGTGTGTGTGTGTGTATGTGTGTGTGTGTGTGTGCGTGTGTGTGTGTGTGTGTGCGTGTGTGTGTGTGCTTGCGAGTGTGCGGATATGTGTGTGGATGTGCACGTGTGTGGATGTTTATTCGTTCTAATGAATTTCTAACAACAAAAAGCACCACGACGTCTGCCACTTTGAGACATTGTGTAGACGTCCTTATCCTTCGGATCTGGATTATCCCTAACACACTGATAAAACTATTAGCCCTTGATATTATACATACACATCTGTACACTAACACTCCCATACACACAATATTTTTTGGTAATTAAAAATAATTAAAAAAAACCACAACAACCTCGATCACTGCCTCACACTGGGCTCCTAAAAGGTTCTTCCCTGCCCTTTAGGCGGAAGTCTCTGTAAGGCGGTAATCACCGATGTCTTCCAAAACACAAGATGTCTGAATTTGCCCAACGCTTTCTGTCACATCAAGTCGTTAATTTTGTTTCTATTCAGGCTTTATCACCGCGTTCAGACTCATAACACATTGTCAATACTGTTTCATCGTGAAAAAATTCAAGTCCGTGCGTAAATCACTGTGGTCATCGTCCATTGATCCGCATGAATTGAGACAGTGAGCGAACCTTGACTGTGCACACAGCAATACACAAACCATGCCCACGTGCACAGTGACTCCTCGAGTCTAGTGCGGATGTCCATGTCATTAATGTTAGAACAAGGATTGTAGGGCCTAGTTCTTCGGTGGTCAGTCATCTTAGGACAACGGTGTCACGCATGCATGACGACAGTTCACAGATTGACACCTGTCCTGATACTTAGCACTGCTGCACAGCTATTCTTCTGATGATTTAAGTCATCCTAGGACCAACGTGTCACGTCGGCATGAAGACAGTACACTACTAACTGTCCTGATACTTAGCGCTACCGTAGTACTAATGCTTTAAGTCATCGTAGAAACACAGTGTCACGTGCGCATGAAGACAGTTCACTACTGTCCTGATACTTCGCACTACTGCACTACGTAGTACTAATGCTTTAAGTCATCGTAGAAACACAGTGTCACGTGCGCATGAAAACAGTTCACTTCTGTCCTGATACTTAGCACTACTGCACTACCGTAGTAAGTCATATTAGAACGACAGTGTCACATGGGGGTATGAAGACAATTCACTCCTGTCCTGTACCAAGCCCTACTGTACAGCTATACTTCCAATGCTTAAGTCATGTTCGGATCACAGTGTTACGTAGGCACGAAAATAGTCCACCGACACAATTGTCCTGATACTTGTAGACTACGGAACTACTTATGCATTCATTCATCTTAGGATCACGGTGTTACGCAGGCATGTAGACGGTCCACTCCTGTCCTGATACCAAGCAGAACAGTACACCTGTACTTCTAATTCTGTCAGTCCTCTTAGGATCACAGTGTCACACATGCATGTAGACAGTCCACTCCTGTCCTGATACCAAGCAGAAAAGTACACCTGTACTTCTAATTCTGTCAGTCCTCTTAGGATCACAGTGTCACACATGCATGTAGACAGTCCACTCCTGTCCTGATACCAAGCAGAACAGTACACCTGTACTTCTAATTCTGTCAGTTCTCTTTGGATCACGGTGTCACACAGGCATGTAGACGGTCCACTCCTGTCCTGATACCAAGCAGAAAAGTACACCTGTACTTCTAATTCTGTCAGTTCTCTTAGGATCACAGTGTCACGCAGGCATGTAGACAGTCCACTCCTGTCCTGATACCAAGCAGAACAGTACACCTGTACTTCTAATTCTGTCAGTCATCTTAGGATCACAGTGTTACGTACACCGACACCTGTCCCGTCCTAGCGATGGACGGTGAAGAAGTCAGATATTCAACATTTTGCCTGGCTGGTGGCTCACACAATACAGACAGCCTGTTAAGTCCATTATGTCAGCCCGTTGGTCACTGTGTATAACATTAAACTGAAGTCGTCATACATTCATGAGCATATTTTGCTGTTGCTCACTACGTGTATCATAAATCTGCGTTCATCATACATCAAGGAGCATATTTTTCTGTGTGACGACTGGCACCATCACCAGCCATTGAAACATAACAGTACAAACAGCAAAGCTTGTCAGTATTTGAGCAGAAATATGACAAACACACTCGCTAGCACAACATTATAGGCTCTTTTTGACGATAAGTATTTTTTCCGAAGGATGAAACACAATAATTTTGGACACATGTGCTATTTCAATAATGTGTGCAGGCAAAAACATATTTTGGCTGGTAAGTCTGCTTGGTTTGGGTTAGAGTTGACCATATATTTATATACGTAAGACATTTGGGAAGCTGACCTCAGCCGATGGTGTTTTTCTCGATGAAAGCCAAGTTCAACAAGTTGCTGGGATGTCCGAGACCCGGAACAATGGTTCTGACAAAGGACCCGATCACATGCCGCTGAGGTGGGGTGTGAGAGAGCACAGCGATTTCTTTGAGCTGAAGTCACTGTCCACCCTTCACTGTCATACGAGTGGAATTTCTGGTGAAGATAAAAGGGGCTCACTCACCGCACCCTGACTGTGACAGCAAACAAGTTTCCATCAATAGAGCAGACTTGTTCCTTCACGTCAATCGAGCAGACTCGTTTCTCAGTTCCCGCTAATAGAGCAGACTCGTTTCTTCCCGTCAATAAAGCAGATTCGTTTCTTCCCGTCAATAGAGCAGACGTTTGGAGTGAAGGGCGGTCGCTGTGAGTCTCTGACGGTGCAGAGAAACCGGCAGGGGAGATCACTTGGTCCTGACTCTGGCCCTCAGACAGCGCCGTTTAGCGGCCTCCACCATGTCACGTGGCACTGTGCGCACGTAGCGTCGCTCGGGGGAGGGGCTGCGCGGTCTCTTGGGAATACTGGGGGCGTCCAGGATGAGACTGCGGCGCATGGAGTAGGCGTGGTCAGCGGGGGGAAGGGGGAGGGGCGCGGCGAGGGGCGGGTCGTGGTGAGAGTCAATGATGTGGATCTTGGGCACTGAGGGCCCGCTCTGTGACTCCCCGTCCACGCTGGCCATGTCGTGGTCCCCGTCGTGTTCAAGGTCAAGGCTGGACACGTCGTGCTCGGCCTCCAGGTTTTCTTTGCCGGACGCCGCACTGCTGTGATTGCTGCTGCTGCTGCAACAGCTCAGCCCGTTGGTCAGCAGCGCAGGGTGCGGCGCCCTGAGCGAGAAGTCTTTGGGGGAGGGGGCGGGCGTGGAGGAGCGGCTGTCCTTGGACAGGTCAATGGCCTCGTCTTCCGTGTGGCGTCTATCCTCCACCCGCCGCCTGCTGAGGTCCAGCGACACCGGGGTCACTGAGCGCCTGGCTGGGGACAGGGACAGAGGCAGGGGCAAGGGCAGGGGCAGCACGGGCGTCAGGGATCGCTTGACGGGGGACAGAGACTGCGGGAGTGAGAGAGGGAGGGAGGGGGAGGGAGATACGGCGTCAGCAGACATGAAGGACCGAGCGTTCTCCCTGCGCAGCGTCATGATGGAGTCAGCTGACTCCCGGGTCTTCCTCAGCGCCATGATAGAGTCCAAAGACTCGCGGCGTGAGGCGGGGAACGGGGCGTGGCCAGACACGCACGTCACACAGCCAGGGCTGTGGCCATCGTGACAGGGGGCGGGGCCGTGCTGACCGGCCAGGCTGGGGCTGTGGCAGGATGAGTCAGAGGACACAGAGTCAGGTCGTCTCTCTGCCTGCTGCTTGTAGTGCTGGCGCTGGCGCTGGTGATGGCGGTAGCTGTGGTTGAGCAAAGAGCTGCGCTGAGAGGTTGGGCTGTTCTTGTCCTGGGCGGGGCTGTGGCTGCGAGAGGCGTGGCGCTCGGCTGACAGGGAGGATAACGATGTGCGGGAAACGGAGGGCGGGGGAGGAGGAGGAGGGGTGGGCTGAGCGGTGCTGGAGGCCATCTCCCTCTCCTTGAAGAACTGCTGGATGCGCTCGGGGGCTACGGGGATGGGGAAGGGGATGGGGATGGGAAGGGGCAGTAGGACGGGGAAGGGCATCATGACGGTGACCGGGGGTACGCCGCCACTCAGACTGCCAGCTGTGGCACTCATCGGGACCTGGTCCTCACCACGCGGCCCTGGCTGCTGTGTTCTGTCACGCTGATTTTGTTGTTGTTGTTGTTGGTGGTGGTGTTGTTGTTGCTGATGGTGGTGGTGGTGTAAGGGTGGAGGTGGTGGTGGGTGTTGCCCCTGCAGAGCTAGCAGGCTACTCATGAATGCGGCGGGATCAGGGGGGAAGAAGCCCGGGGGGCAGGCGAAGGGGGGCACGCCGAGCATGAGGGGAGGGGGGTGCATTCCTGGGGGCAAACTGGATGGACCGTTGAGAGCTGTCACACCAGCAGAGAAAGTGGGGGGAGGAGGGAGCTGGTGAGGCGGGAGATGGGGAGGGGGGTTTGGGGTCCCCGAGGAGGACGCAGTGTTAGCCGGAGACGCACTGCTGTGGGCGCCACCTGGTGTTGATGATGTGGACGCGCGGTCACCGCTCCTGGCCCTGGCCCTGCTCCCACCCTCCTCCTTCCTCTCGCTGTGTGCGGGTTGGTGTCTTGGCTGACCGTCCGGCCGGTGGGCGTCGCCTGGCAGGGGACCGAAGAGGGAGGAGTAGAGCAGGGGGTTGAACATGCTCAGCCCCGCCCCCAGTCCGTTCAGGCCGGGCAGTAGCATGGGCGGCAGCATGGGTGGTGTCGACTTGTCTGAGGCGTGAGGGTTGGTGGAGGGGGCAGGGCTGTCTGTGGGGTGAGGCAGGAGATGAGAGTCTCTGTCTCCCCGCGAGTCACGGAAGAGACGCCTGGAGCGCTCCCTGTCCCTAGCACTGCGCTCCATCCCCCGGGCCAGTCTCCCCCCACCCCCCTTACCAAGATGAAGGCTGCTGGCGTAGGACGCTACAACAGCAGCGGCAGCCGCGGCACCAGCAGCCGACGACGGCAGCGTCACGCGCTTTCTGTCTATAGGCAGATCTCTGCTGCCCCCTCTCTCCGAGGACACAGACTCACTCCTCGCTTCCCGCACCTCTCTGCGCCCTTCTCTCTCCCCCTCCCTCTTCCCTCGTCCCTCCCCCTCGTCCACATCCAGCACTTCCAGCTTGGGCAGCGTGTGGCGGAGTGGGGGCAGCCAGAGGTCGGGCGTGATCAGGATCTGGTCCTCCGGCTTGGAGCGTGGGGCGGAGGACGCGCAGGCAGCGTCCGTGAGTCCCTTGGAGGTCAGGGAGGAGGGGGAGGAGGAAGCCCCGGCTGGCGACAACGCCCCCTGGTGCCGCTCCTCGTGCAGCTGGTTCTGGATCTGCTTGAGGTGCTCCTGGGTCTCCGTGCAGAAGATGTTCATCTTGTACTGGCCCAGGCACTTCTCGCTGCAGAACTGAAGCTGCGTCTCCCCGTCCTGGAAGTCCACGAAGTTCACCGTGTGCCGCACGTGCTTGCACCAGTCGCACACCTGAAAACACAGCAAACGGGGGTCAGTGAAAACTGCGACAACACGGCATAAAAAAAGGATCAGTGAAAACTGTGAAATGAAAAGGATTTTTTACCTCACCCCCCCCCCCCCCCCAATTGCAAAATGTCTGGTGTGTGTATGTTTAATTTGCCAGTTCGGTGTGAGAAAGTCACCATAATCCCACGACGGTTGGTATGTCTTAACCTTGAAGAAACGTTCCGCTGGATATTATGAGAAAGAAAAACCCGGAGTTCACCTTGTATTTCTAGAAGGTATTGTGATGAAAAAGGCTGTGAATATTATTATTTTGTCAGGATCATTTTCTTCTTTTTGAAGACGGGTATTGCTGATTGTGAGAAGAACGCTGAGGGAGATGTGACCACAAAGAGATAGAGAAATTCAAGTTTTACGCCCGTCCCGGCCGGGATTCGAAACTGCGACCTTACGATCACAAGTCCAGTGCTCTACCATCTGAGCCACCCACAAAGAGAGCTCACCTTGTTCTTTTTGAAGGACGCCCTGCGACACTGGGTGAAGCACACCTCGGAGCAGAAGACCTTGCTGCCCGTGGCTGTCTTCAGCGTGAACAGCTTCAGACCCGTCTTCTGGCACCACGCGCAAATGATGCGCTGCGGGGGGCTCCCCTCCTCCCCACCCTCACTCTCTCCGTCTGCAACACACAGTTCACAATGCTATGACAATCACATCACTATGGCAGCTTTATCAAAAAACGAAAAAGGTAAGTTGTTTTGTTGGAAAGTTTGTTTTTGACAAAACATACGGTCTTTACAGTGCACAGACAAACAATGAGTAACAAGAACTTAGCTGGGTGGAATGTTCGGCCGCTAGTTGGGAAAGTCACAAGCGAATGAATAAAACAATTATCATTGTTGCTGGTAAAACATTTTTGCAGAAGGTTGCGTTACATCTGTGTAAATGACTGAAATGATCCAAATGTGTACCCGAAGTACAACTTGCATGTAGGCATAAGATCCTCGAAGCAACCCACGTGATCATTGCTGAAAATGATACAGAGCTTTTTGTCATGGTACCCCTCAAAATTGAGATAAAAAATCTTTCGTTTTTGACCGCTCATGCGATCGACAGTTGCAATGGCATAACACAAGAAATACGCAAGATAGCTAATCAAATTTATTCCGTCATGTTGCTTCTTTGTTTATTGGATTACAAATATCTGATATCAACCTCTGTTGATGCCACGCTGCCAGGCTGATGGTATGTTTCTCAATACACTGTTTCTCGGTTCAAACACCCCTCGTCGTCCCCCTATTTCATGATCCTCCTCAGTCCCCCACTAAAAAACGGCCATACACGTAAAATTACACTCGTGCAAAAAAAAAACCACGAGTGTACGTGGGAGTTTCAGCCCACGAACGCAGAAGAAGAAGAAGAAGAAGTCCCCCACCCCATCCTCACCCCTCATCAGCAACTCCCCCCCCCCTCTCCACAGACACGCCGAGACTGCCTGACAACTCAGTACGTCCGGTGTGACGCCGTCATCTTGGCCCCGCCGTCATATTACGATTCTCGGCCTCGTTGATCTTGTATAAGCTCCACACTGAACAAAAAAACACCCTTCGATAGTTCTGATGAGCGACCTTGGGTATCTTACATTCATGGGGCCAAATTTGTCCAACCAATTTTTTGTATTTAACTTAGAAATTTGATTCATCCTAAAATGTTTCCCTTCCCATTTAAGGGACGTAACCACTCGGTACACGTTTTCGAAGAAATCGATTTTGTGTGTGAAATCTATTAAATTTCACCACCACTTTTCTTCACGTGCAAGAAACTGACATGCTTTTCGTCCTTAAATAATGTCACTTCATTAATTTGACCAGGAAATAACATTTCAATCTCGAGTATAAATCGAGGGGGTAATATGACGGCAGGGCCAAGATGACGGCGTCACACGGGCTGCAGTGGTGACACAGGTCGACAGAGAACACTATACATCTAGTCCTCACAGCTCGGTACGGTGCGATGTGACAGGAAAGTTAACACGAGGGCAGACAAGAGCAGGAAGAGCGATGACATCACACTGCGGGGATGGCCAAATCGTCCGCCCGGTCGCCAGGGGCGAGTAAAGCATTCGCCGGGATAGTAAATACCGCCTGGCAACTCGCCCGGCTGGCCAATGAAAATTCTGGTCAAATGCGACCCTTTTGGTTGTATTATCTAGTTTTAAAGCCATATAAACACTGCAGATCAACTGTGGTATCTACCGGGCCAGCGACAATTCTGCCGGGCTAATGACGTTCTTGAAGTTTGGCGAGTCAAATGTTCAGATTTGGGCGTCCCTGTGACAGGGATACAAGTCCGTCTCATCACGAGAAGCTCGCCCTGTGCTCACAGAACCACGTCACAGCGACACGCCGGGTCCGACAAAGGTCCATTCCTTGCTGTCAACACTGTTCGCGTGTCCATCCCTTGCTCTCCACTCGCCGTGAGGGTCATCCGAGGGCACAACAACACAACACCCTCTGGATTCCGGACATACCCCAAAGTGACCCAAGCTTGTCATTCGATCTGACACCCTGGCTCTCAGCCACCCGGAATAGTACCCGGCACCACTGCAGTTGTACCAGGTGCCATCACCCCTCACGTCGCCCTGAAGACCACACAAGTAAGTGATACCCGGGGTGACGATGTAAGTGTTTGTTGCTGTGTCGACCGAGAGTCTCACTCGTCATGGCCTGCAGACAGGGGATGGGGCATTTTTTTTTTTGCGTTTGTTTGTTTGCTTAACGCCCAGCCGACCACGAATGGCCATATCAGGGCGGTGCTCCTTTGACATTTAACGTGCGCCACACACAAGACAGAAGTCGCAGCACAGGCTTCATGTCTCACCCAGTCACATTATTCTGACACCGGACCAACCAGTCCTAGCACTAACCCCATAATGCCAGACGCCAGGCGGAGCAACCACTAGATTGCCAATTTTAAAGTCTTAGGTATGACCCGGCCGGGGTTCGAACCCACGACCTCCCGATCACGGGGCGGACGCCTTACCACTAGGCCAAGGATGGGGCATTGGACATGGGTCACTGGACATGGGTCACTGGACATGGGTCACTGGACATGGGTCACTGGACATGGGTCACAACGCGTAACGCTCTCCTTACATGACAGCCGGCGCGGTGACCTCCAGGTCTGATGGCAACTAACCTTTGCTAGTCCCTATAAAATAGGGTTCACCCGGTGGGGCAGGAACGGGGGCCCGGTAGCTCACTGGACTTGTGATCGGAAGGTCGCAGGTTCGAATTCGGGCCGGGACGGACACGGGTCAACTTTATGTGCAGACCCAGAGACGGAAGCCATGTTCCATCCCCGTGTCACCACAATGGCACGTAAAATACCTCGGTTATTCTGCTATAAGTGCAGATGGCTGATACCACCAAAACACGCATACACTTGTGTATCTCATCAAAAGCCGTGAGGGCGAAAAACTCGAATGATCATATAACCCATATCTTGTCCTTAAGAGGCGAAGTATTTAGCCTGTAGGGCATAAAGCATTCTCTCTTTCCTGGGACAGGAACCATCATTTCGTCGCCTCCAGGTCAGTCCCTTCTCGCCCACCCACCCGTGCTACCCGCTGTCCGCCGCCACCCGACACGACAGGTCTCAAGCCCAGCTGTTATGGGGTATCCGGTGCCCTGAGCTAATTGTCTTGACACGAGGGACACGTACGGTCCGCGGCCAGTGACGGTGTCACGATTTCATCTTTCGTCTGTGTACATATTTCCCCCTCGACATATACTCAAGACTGAAATGTTGTTTCCTGGTAAAATTAAGAAGTAACATTATTTATGGACGAAAAGCATGTCAGTTTCTTGCATGTGAAGAAAATTGGTGGTAAAATTTAATAGATTTCACCCCCAAAATCGAATTCTTCGAAAACGTGTACTGAGTGGTTACGTCCCTTGAGTTAGAAGGAAAACATTTTAGGATGAATCAAATTTCTAAGTTAAATAAAACAAATTGATTGGACAAATTTGGCCCCATGAATGTAAGGTACACAAGGTCGCTCATCAGTACTATCGAAGGGTGTTTTTTTGTTCAGTGTAGAGTTTGTACTAGATCAACGAGGCCGAGAAGCGAAATATCAACACGGCGAAAGATGAAAACGTCCCAACGGTCCCAACTAGCAGATTGGCCATTGGGTTGAAGGGACGTTTTGTTTGTTTGTTCGTTCATGGGCTGAAACTCCCACGGCTTTCACGTGTATGACCGTTTTTACCCCGCCATTTAGGCAGCCATACGCCGCTTTCGGGGGAGTTGAAGGGACGTTAAAAAAAAAAAAAAAAAAACACCAACCAATTGTACGTTCATCGCAACAGATTCAGAAGGAAGAAACTGAGCAACCTGACACCTGTAACGATGTCAGCTTTCTGCCTCTGTCATCTTTCCGATTCGGCCTCGTTGATCTTGTATAAACTTCACGCTGAACAAAAAAACACCCTTCGATAGTACTGACGATCGACCTTGGGTATTTTACATTCATGGGGGCAAATTTGTCCAACCAATTTTTGTTATTTAAACTTAGAAATTTGATTCATCCTAAAATGTTTCCCTTCTCATTCAAGGAACGTAACCACTCGGTACACGTTTTCGGAGAAATCGAATTTTGGGGTGAAATCTATTAAATTTCACCACCAATTTCCTTCACATGCAAGAAACTAACATGCTTTTCGTACTTAAATAAGTTCACTTCTTTTATTGACCAGGAAACAACATTTCAGTCTCGAGTATATATCGAGTCGGAAAGGTGACAGAGGCGGAAAGCTGACATCGCTACACCGGCCATAGATCTCGGCCTCATCATGCCTACCTCATTATAGCTGATTTCTCCATTTCTCCTCCATAAACATATGGCACCCTATTCCTCAGTTACCGCCATCAACATGTCACGGTGTGTCCACATTTCTCTCTTAATTTAACCTCGACTGCCTCCTCGTCACCTACCCACCTCAACACCACAGCCTCATTCACCATTCCATACCCCTTCCCTCCTACCCAATTTTGCAAACTTTCTCTCTCTCCCCTCCCCTTTTGAAATCCACCTCTGATTTCTCCTTTTTCCTCTCCCCCAGAGGACTCCCGCGTGGTAAGTAAGTGATATGTTTGTCCATACCGACAGAAGCTACCAGCGACAGACTGATGCCGACTGTGGTAAGAAGGGGACG
>NC_090247.1:11202133-11253691 GCF_037325665.1 Littorina saxatilis | reverse complement strand
GGACGCTGTCGCTAGGTGATGGCTGATGTCACGTGATCGTGCTGTAAGATGGCCGCGCGTTACGCGGTAACAAATCCCTCAAATCCCCCTCCCGAGAGGAGACTGATCCTGGCAGCATTGACTTTCTCATTTGGCTTTTTGTTGGCGCGCTCAATGAGGTAATCACGGCGGTGGTACCGCATTACGGTCTGACCTTCTCCCCTAACAAGGCCCTTCATTTTCTTCACAAATCACACGACTCCATCATTCCCCGTCTCTCTCGCGGCCCTTCTTAATCTCTTCTGCTTTTTATTGCTCACATTCTTTTCCCGAAAAACCAATCCATCTGTCGACCTGTGAGAGAGAGAGAGAGAGAGAGAGAGAGAGAGAGAGAGGGAGAGAGGGAGAGAGAGGGACTGACTATTAGGGTTTAACGTCCTCTTTGACCAACTGGTCTATATTGGGACAGGTATTGGTAATACGCTGAAGATATGGTGTGATACTTTGATTCGAACAAGCCCGCTGTGGCTGTCTTCTTCGACACACCAGCATTGGGTTTGTCTCGTCAAAGTATCGAAAATACGATCATGATAATCAGAGACGAGAGATGATGCATGCGTGTCTTCGTGTTTTCCGAGCCCTGAGACTTTCGCTGTGAACGTGGGATCTTTTTCGTGCCCATGTGTGCACACGGGGGTGTTCGGACACCGAAGAGAGTCTGCACAAAGTTGACTCCGAGAAATAAATCTCTCGCCGAACGTGGGGATCGAACCCACGCTGATAGCGACCAACTGGCTACAAAGCCAGCGCGCTACCAACTGAGCTACGTCCCCGCCCCTTGAGAGAGGGAGACAGAGAGAGACAGAGAGAGACAGAGAGGGGGGAGAGAGAGGGGAGAGAGAGAGAGAGAGAGAGAGAGAGAGAGAGAGAGAGAGAGAGAGAGAGAGAGGGAGGGGGGAGGGGGGGGGGGGAGAGTGTGGTGGAAATACATTCTGATAATCATCGGTCGACGGCTATCGCCAGTTTCTCTCTGACAGCATGCTAAATTATTGCGCGAATTTATCAAAACAAGAATACAGAGTTATCTCCCATAATTATGCTTTTCGCGAGCACTGATCTAAATTTGAGATCAGTGTTCGCGAGACGAAAATGATTGCAGATTGGCCGACTGATGAAGACATCGTTCTAAGGTCAAAACAAGTCGAAGTTTTGAGACTGCTGTCGGAAGTAGACCGTGATATATGGTTGCATCACTCTCAACTGGTTACAGAAAAAATCGTCTGCTCCGGCGCGCGCCGAAGTAAAGTTGATTATCACGTGACACTTTAGAGTTGTTTGCACAGTAAATACATCCGCGAAAGATAGCTCGATTGAAACTATATATCACGTACTGACTCTAATGAAGTCACACACGCACAGACACACACACACACACACACACACACACACACACACACACACACACACACACACACCACAGCATGTGAGTTGCTTCCATAGCTAATACATATGACACTGAAGAGGTCAGTTACTAATCGGAGATCATGGGCATGGCTGACTTTACACAACTCTGCAACCTTTTGCCTCTGAAATCGGTTGTACGGAGTGACATCATCACAGAACACCAGGCATTGCTACTAAGACATCACCACGATTCGAGTTCTCGTTCATGCACGCCCGACCCCTGAATGACGTATGGGAATGTCAGGTTGAAACTGGATGCTGCTTACGCGTCATTCTCCCTCTCAGAGGTATTATCCGACGAATTACATCCCTTCGGGTTTTCGTGATGAATTTTTCCCTTGTCTCAAGCCGGCTCGATACTGTTTTATCTTCACTTCTTTTCTTGGTTTGCCGACTGAGGGGCTGACATTGAGAGATGATGAATTTCACACACAACACTGCCGACACACGCTAGTCAGGGAGCAACACGCTTAAATCCATCACTAACAGGGGTTTTTCGGGGGGGGGGGGGGGGGGGGGGGAGAGGAGCTCAACAGGAGGGGAGAGAAAATGGGGGGAAATCATAGATAGGGTGAGAGAAGTTAATAAGAAGGGAAAGAGGAGAAAAGATAGTAGGGAAAGCGTGAGTGGTGGTGGGTGGTTGGGAGGAGGGGAGTTGGGGGTGGGGGGTGGGGGTAGAAGACGGGAGAGATGAGGTAGACGACAGGGAGGGGGAGAGAAAGAACAGGAGGTAAGAGAGACCCAAACAGAAGGGAGTGAAACTAGGGAGGATGGGGGGCAAGGAGAGAGAGGATGGAAGTGGCGGTAAGCGGACACTGTCGCCATGACTTCAATGGCGGAGACATGCAAGGGGCTTCACTCCTTCCAAGGGACGTAACCCAAGCAGGCCTGGCCGGGCCGGCAAGTCGACAGTTATCAAGAGGCCGCAGTGAAAAGCGATCACGTTGTCTCGGCCAGAATCAATCAGCGCTGACCTGGATAAATGACAGGATCAGCTGCAAAAAAGCTTCTTTTCTACTTCTTTCCTCCGCGCTGGCCTTCTCCAGTTTCTGGGTTCTTTTTGTCCTCTCGCAGAGCCAGGCTGCCCTGGCCACAACGTCAGTTCTTGTGTAGTCATGTCCTTTGTCTAGCTGTTTCCCTTGTGTAGTTGTTTCCCTTGTGCAGTTGTGTGCATCGTGCAGTTGCGTCCTTTGTGTAGCGAGTTGTGTCCCTTTTTCAATCATGTCCCTTGTGCAGTTGTTTTTCACTTGTGTGCTTGTTTCTCTTGCACAGTTGTGTCCCTTGTGCAGTTGTGTCCCTTGTGCAGTAGGGGCGAGGATATAGCTCAGTTGGTAGCGCGCTGGATTTGTATTCAGTTGGCCGCTGTCAGCGTGAGTTCGATCCCAGGTTCGGCGGAAATTTATTTCACAGAGTCAACTTTGTGTGCAGACTCTCTTCGGTGTCCGAACCTCCCCCCGTGTACACTACATTGGGTGTGCACGTTAAAGATCCCACGATTGACAAAAGGGTCTTTCCTGGCAAAATTGCTTAGGCACAGTTAATAATTGTCTACCTATACCCGTGTGACTTGGAAAAATAGGCCGTGAAAGATAAATATGCGCCGAAATGGCTGCAATCTACTGGCCGTATAAAATTTCATCTCACACGGCATCACTGCAGAGCGCCTAGAACTGTACCCACGGAATATGCGCGATATAAGACTCATTGATTGATTGATTGATTGAGTAGTGTCCATTGCGCATTTGCGTCCTTCGTGTACAGGTCAGTTTCCCACGTGCAGTTGTGTCCATTGTGCAGTTGTGTCCCTTGTGCAGTTGTGTCCATTGTGCAGTTGTGTCCATTGTGCAGTTGTGTCCATTGTGCAGTTGTGTCCCTTGTGCAGTTGTGTCCATTGTGCAGTTGTGTCCATTGTGCAGTAGTGTTCATTGTGCAGTTGTGTCCCTTGTGCAGTTGTGTTCATTGTGCAGTTGTGTCCATTGTGCAGTTGTGTCCCTTGTGCAGTTGTGTTCATTGTGCAGTTGTGTCCATTGTGCAGTTGTGTCCCTTGTGCAGTTGTGTCCATTGTGCAGTTGTGTCCATTGTGCAGTTGTGTCCATTGTGCAGTAGTGTTCATTGTGCAGTTGTGTCCCTTGTGCGGTTGTGTCCCTTGTGCAGTTGTGTCCCTTGTGCAGTTGTGTCCCTTGTGCAGTCATATCCCGTTTGCAGTTGTGTGTCTTTTGCAGTCCTGTTCCTTGTGTATATAGTTGTTTCCTTTGTGCAGTTGTGCCCCTTTTGCGGTTGTGTGCCTAGTGCAATTCTTGCCTTCTGCCGTTCATTGCCATTGTGACCTGTTTTTACAGCCCAACGTTTCGTGGTTTTCTTCTCAGCCTTTCCGTGTCAACTCCTCCAGCACGGCCATCAATGAACAAACAGACTTGCAGGGAACCGAAAGCAACGAGACACATGAGGTTACATTGAAATGTATTATCTCAACTGTTACACTGCAGAACGAAATTTGTAATGAGACAGCTTGATAATTACTGCAGATCTTCACCCAATCGATGGCCGAACTTCGAAAATGTGCATGAAAAAAATACAAGATGGCAACCCCGTGTCAACAGTTTTACGCAATACTAAGTCTTTCTTTCTTTATTTATTTTGTGTGTGTGTGTGTGTGTGTGTGTGTGTGTGTGTGTGTGTGCGTGTGTGTGTGTGTGTGTGTGTGTGTGTGTTTGTGTGTGTGTGTGTGCGTGTGTGTGTGTGTGTGTAAAGTGATTTCGAGAAAACTACTGGACCGATCTTCATGAAACTTCACATGAGAGTTCCTGAGTATAATATCCCCAGACGTGTTTTTCATTTTTTTGATAAATATCTTTGAAGACGTCATATCCGGGTTTTTGTGAAAGTTGAGGCAGCACTGTCACGCTCTCATTTTTCAACCAAATCGGTTGAAATTTTGGTCAAGTAATCTTCGACAAAGCCCGGACTTTGGTATTGCATTTCAGCTTGGAAGCTTAAATACTAATTAATGAGAAAAAGTACTACGGACGCGTGCTTCGCGGCGGCGAGCGTGATCCGTCTCGGTCTTCGGTATGTTTAGCCGAGACTATCTGAATGTAGTCTCGGCGATGATTGGTGTGTGGTGTTGATCTTGACTAAATGTTTTTATATCGCTTCACGCGACTTGTTTTTGTTTTCGTAAAGGACGCATCTAATCAACCTCAGTGCCAGCTGGTCTCCCCAAAATGGTAATCACCTTAGCACGGTCAAAACTAAATAACGTTGGCCCCTACAGTGACCAGGAGGTCACACCATCACTTTTTACCAGCGTCCAACGGACGAAGCCTGATGTCATAATTATTTTGTCTGTTGCTGAAACTGTGACACAGAAATACCGCTAACCATGCGAGTTGGATGACACTGATTTGTTTGTTTGTTTGTTTGTTTGCTTGCTTAACGCCCAGCCGACCACGAAGGGCCATATCATGGCGGTGCTGCTTTGACATATAACGTGCGCCACACACAAGACAGAAGTCGCAGCACAGGCTTCACGTCTCACCCAGTCACATTATTCTGACACCGGACCAACCAGTCCTGGCACTAACCCCAATTGTTGCACTGCGTTAACCCTATTCATTTTTTGTTTGTTTGTTTAACGCACAGCCGACCACGAAGGGCCATATCAGGGCGGTGCTGCTTTGACATAATTATAACGTGCGCCACACACAAGACAGAAGTCGCAGCACAGGCTTCACGTCTCACACAGTCACATTATTCTGACACCGGACCAACCAGTCCTAGCACTAACCCCATAATGCCAGACGCCAGGCGGAGCAGCCACTAGATTGCCAATTTTAAAGTCTTAGGTATGACCCGGCCGGGGTTCGAACCCACGACCTCCCGATCACGGGGCGGACGCCTTACCACTAGGCCAACCGTGCCGGTATGACACTGATGCACCAAACTGTCCTTGTCTTCGTAGTACAATAAAGTATGAATAGGGTTGACCGGCACGGTTGGCCTAGTGGTAAGGCGTCCGCCCCGTGATCGGGAGGTCGTGGGTTCGAACCCCGGCCGGGTCATGCCTAAGACTTTAAAATTGGCAATCTAGTGGCTGCTCCGCCTGGCGTCTGGCATTATGGGGTTAGTGCTAGGACTGGTTGGTCCGGTGTCAGAATAATGTGACTGGGTGAGACATGAAGCCTGTGCTGCGACTTCTGTCTTGTTATAATTATGTCAAAGCAGCACCGCCCTGATATGGCCCTTCGTGGTCGGCTGGGCGTTAAACAAACAAACAAAAAATGAATAGGGTTAACGCAGTGCAACAATTGGATGGCGGAACCTCGGGAAACGGACGGCAGGGCTGGTATGCACGAGAAAGTTACCAACCGGGTGCGAGCTAGCCGTGGGTCGGGTTGTGCGAGCTACTAGCCGTGGGTCGGGTTGTGCGAGCTACTAGCCGTGGGTCGGGTTGTGCAGTAGGTCTCTTTCTCGTACACACCAGCCCTGTAAACTGCGTGGAGACCCAACGTAGATGTATACGCGCTGCTACGCCGGAAAGAGCCGAAGCGGTATGTGACGTCACTTGTTCACACAGTCCTTCGGGATTCGCAAATTTGCCAGCAAGTTGAATACAGTTTTTTGGGGCAACTTCGTTGGGTGCCCGGTGAGCGAGAGCCGGGCACGCTAATACGCCGGGCACGCTAATACGCCGGGCACCCAGAAATGGGTCGCCTTCCTCTAACGCTAACAAGGCGGTCAGACAGCGGGACATCCGATCCCTGCCGGCGAGACACACGGTAAATGAGTTTTCCTCACACTTTGACAGCTCCAAATTATCAGATTATGATTTAGGCGCTCACACACCACGGTGGGGCTAAAAGGTGGTGGTGGTGGTTGGTGGTTGGTGGTTGGTGTTGTGGTGGTGGTGGTGGTGGTGATGGTTGGTGGTGGTGGTTAGACTGGGCGAAGGGGAGAAGTGCGTTGACTGTGAAACGTAACATTACGTGACAAGCTAGGGCGTTGTGGTGGTGGTGGTGGTGTGTTGAATTAAAGGACAAAGATGTCATTGGAAGAGGAGGGGTTGTTTTGGGGTGCACGGATTGGAGGGAGGGGGGGGGGGGGTCGTGAGGATTTGGACGTATGGAAACGGAAGAGGAGGGGGGAGGGGGGCTGATGGAGGTGGTGATGACGAGAGGGGGAGTGACAGAGAGCGCCACACGACACGGCAGACGGCGGACTGAAGGACAGACTATTAGCGCGAGGTCAGGGTGAAGACACGACATTAGCCGCCAGCCTGCACCAAGGTGTCGTGTTTCTGCCTCTCTCGTGAAGGAGTAGTTGCGGCATGGTCTCAAACAGGGCCGCCTTCACTGTGCTGAGATCATCATCCCGCATCGTATGACCGGAGAGACAAATATCGTAGATGAGAACCAGATACAGCGAAGCGAGGAATGCACGCATATTGCTGTATGAAGAAAACACGAAATCCAGGACGATTGGAAAGGCAAGGTTTACACAGAGACAACGCGGAGAAGTCCGGAACACGGCAAAGCTGGAAGCCGTAAGACGGGACCAATATCAAAGCAGAAGGGGTCCAAGTCGACCACAAGTGGGTGCATTCCTTGTAGGTCCACTTCCTGTAGGCGGTTTTTTTCAGTAGACAGGGAATACCCTCGGGTCAAGTACTCCTTCTACCAGTACACGCACAGCCAAAACCCAGCTAACAATCTCGAAGGCTATGCTCAATTTGCGCCTGCTGCGAGCTGTGCTATTTTTAGATCCCCTGGGCTGCTGCTTTGGAGTCTGGCACACACGCAGCGCGCAATAATTTAATGAAGGGCTACTTCTCTCTCTGTGTTGATAGAGACGATCTGTTTTCAAAAGATCCGACACTCAGCATGCATTCGATATAATGTTTATACCATATTAAAGACAATTAAATGATGAATTATCACATATAAACTAATTTAGACGAATAAGAACATGCTGAAAGCCTGCACTATTTTCTTTAACGCACGCACAAAACCGGATACGTACACTGTTCCTTCCTGTTTTCATTCAAAATGGCAACCAACGTGTTCAATTGATGTGTTTACAAAAGTGAATCGCAGTTTCTATTGCCTCGGATACTGTAGTTACTTCATATTCAGTGAAGGAAGTCTTGGATTACGTCTTCAAGTATCGACAGTGTGAATTTTTTGTATCAGTTTCCAGTGCTTGGATGTGATGTATTGTTTTAAATCGCCTGACAACAGTCATCCATTGTGATTGTCTTCAAAGTTTTACAAAGTGATTTGCTGTTTTTGATTCTTTGGATACGGTACACTGTTCCTGATCTGTAAATGGCAGGTTCTTTTTAGTAATGTTTCAAAATGGTGAACAAGTGTGGTGTGGTGAACTGTAAAGGAAACTACAACAAGGCGAACAAGTGTCGTTTGTTCAAACTTCCAGCAGACTCATTAGAAAGGCAGAGCTGGATTGCAGCAATCCCTCCACGCGAACACTTTGTGATCAATCCAGAAACATATCGCATCTGTGAACGCCATTGGAAAGAAGGTTATGCTGCAAAAGGGATTGGAACAAAAGCACGGCCTGTTGATCCCCCAACCGAATTTGATGTTCTCAAATCATGTCTGCCGACCTCAAAACCTCCACCTCGTACAACGAATGCTGAGGACCGTCAGCTAGCCTTCTGGAGGGAAAAGGATACTATCAAAGACTTTTCAAGTTTCAGGCCAGAGTCAGAATTGAGAAAAAAGTACACGAATGTCATCATCAATAGAACAAACGATCGGCTTGTGTGTGTCTTCATGAACGATGATTTTAGCGAATCAGAAGTCTCCATCATTGTGGAAAACAAAGCGACACTCACTTGTGTACTTACTCTCATTGCATTTAAGAGTGGAATAAGAGTGCCCTTAGGGAAAATTCTGCATCCTAATAATGGCATGAATTCAAACAGTCAGTTTCTTGAAGCAGTTCATATAGCTGTCAACTTTGAACCCCACTGTGATTCTGTGACCAGAAAAGTTGTAGATATTTTGCGTTCTCATTCGTCCGAGTCTGACTGCTGTAGAGACAATAAGAATGCCCAGAAACTGTCATTTCTTACACATCAGCTGCAGCTTTTGATTGAGAAGCAGTACTCTGTCAATGATTATTGTTTTGCCATCGAGTCGTTCCCCCACTGCAACTATGAACTTCTAAGAGAGTATCTTGTGCTGCCCAGTAAGCGTAAGCTGCAATCTGTAGTTTCATCAGTTGACACTGACTCTGTGTTGAAAGGAACGTTTGAAAAAGTTAAGATCGACCAGCAAAAGAATGTGTTCTTGTTGGTCGACGAAGTGAAAATTAGGCCGACTGTTGCTTTTGCTGGTGGTGTTTTGAGTGGTATGGCAAAAAATGATGAGAACAGCAAAGCAACGTCCATGCTCTGTGTAATGATGAAGGCGCTACACAGGGGACCTAGCGTCATGATTTCTGTGACACCCGTGCACAGGCTGACAGCGGACTACCAGTATGGCGTTGTGATGGAGGCAGCAGGTCGTGTAGAGAAAGCAGGTGGTCATGTTTTAGGGTCCATAACAGACAACCACAAGGTCAATCAACACTTTTGCAAACTGTTCGACAGACAATCAGAGACAACTGCCATAGCCAAGCATCCACTGAGTGAAGAGCGTACCTGGTTCCTCTTATTTGATACAGTTCATCTCCTCAAGTGCATTCGCAACAATTGGATTACTGAAAAGACCAAAGAAATAACGCTTGGTGATGATGCAACTGCATCTTTTGAAGACGTTGTGCAGCTGTACAAAGAAGAGAGAGACAACATCCTCAAGACAAGCCCACTCACTCACTCTGCTGTTTGTCCTTCAAAGCTTCAACTTCAAAATGTGAAACATGTTTTGCGAGTTTTCAATGACAAAGTGGTTGCCGCACTGAGGTTGAGAGGATGCAGTCAGACGGCTAGCTTCATTGAAACAGTCCTCAACTGGTGGAAAACTGTCAATGTATCTGGAAAAGGACAAGATCAGCGTCTGAATGACCCACATCGTGCTGTCCAAGAGAAAGCTTCAACTTCCCTGGATACTTTCTTGATGATTTTCAAGCAGGCAGAGTCAGGGCAGGGAGCATCACGGATAAAATGCCTTACTCATGACACCAGGAAGGCTTTGGTTCAAACCATGGAAGGTCTGAAAGCTGTTTGCCACTATCTGCTCACTTCTGCCGGATTTGACTATGTTGTTCTGAGAGAAATTCAAAGTGACAGACTCGAAGGTGAATTTGGAGTCTATCGACAGACAACCGGGGCAAACTGCTTCATGACATCTAGAGATGTATTTTCTGCCAGCCAAAAACGACTCGCCAAACATGCAGCTTCTTTCCTGGAGTCTATCGAGGTTGAGTCTGCGCCAAAAGAGCACACCTGCCTAGGTATTAGTGTTGACTTTGAGGATGCAGCCTCCATGGAGATCTGTACAGCAGACGTGACACTGACAGCAAGTGAGGAGAGCAGTGCAGCTTATGTTGCAGGCTGGCTGGAAAGCAAGTGTGAAGAGGAGCTTGGGTTCACGGACGAAGAGCCCTTTGTCACCAGTGAGGCCAAGGATTTCATCCACCAAGTGTCTAGAGGCAAGTTGAAGACACCACATGCCTGCACATTTGAGCTTGTGAGGATTGGACTTTCTTTTGTGAAAAAGGCTCGTCATCGGGCATGCTGCCGCAAGAGACTTACTGGCATCTTGTGCACATTGGCCAGTTTCAATGACATAGACATTACTTGCGATAGGCTCTTCAGGCATCTCTCCAATGTGCTGCTTCATGGACTTCAGAATCTGGAACGGGACCACGAGAAGGATGCAGTTCTCCTCCAGACTTCAGTGAAAAGAGCTAGAATGATCTGATCCCAGCGAAAGGGTAGGCCTAAGCTTTTTTGACCCCGCCCCCCTCCCACTAAAAAAGGAAAGATAAACACACAAAAATCCCCCATGCTGGTAATGTAAGGTAACATCCCAAGCCTAAGGCTTGGTTATCTGGGTTCAAGTCCCGGCCAGTGTATCTTGATTTTTTTGCGTGTGTAAAATAGTGCAGGCTTTCAAAGTATTTTCACTAAAGTTGATGCAAATTATTTGAATATTCTTTCATGTATTCGTCAACATATCTTTCACAATTACAACTAAAATTAACATTGTAATGCTTTTCAGAGGACACATTTATAAGTTAGTGAACTCTACAATTATATTGATGTTCATAACGTTTTTGCGTCTCTTGAAGTTGAATAGTAGCCTTTTTACTGCTCACCCCCCCCCCCTCCCCCCATATTTCTTTCTCTCTTTTTCATTTTCTTACTTATGAATATGATATCCATTGGTGTTTCATTTATTTCTTTAAGTCCTTTACTTGAATGATGATTTTAAAACAAACTGTTAAGTGTTGCAAGCTAAAATTATTAATTGATTGATTTTAAGACTAATAATTATTGTTTTGTTTTGATTGAGAGAGACTCTCCGCTCTGGTAATGCTCATGCTACCTCACAATTTCTGCAAAAACTTAACTCACTCTAGAAGCAATGGGATTAATCAAAACAAACACACAGTACTTACTATCCTTAAAGATAATAATAACAACACATAAAAAGGGCCAAGTAGTCTTACCTCTTCTTGTTCTAAACTCTCACTCTCAGCAAAAAAATTCATCTCAAAACCCATAAAATAGCATTTTTATGTTCACTTTATATCTTCTTTCACAGAATTATGGACAAAAACAACAAAATACAACATATTTTGGCAGTAGGAAGTCATACAATTGAACAAAGCAATGGCCTCTGAGATCAGAGGCCTGAATTTTGGTCTGCATGTCCTGAGAGAAGTAGTCCTTGCCTCGGGTGCATTTCCTGCAGGGAAGTACAATATACCGCTCAATCTCGCGCCAAGCGCGTGACTCACCTTTCTTTCTTTCTTTATTTGGTGTTTAACGTCGTTTTCAACCACGAAGGTTATATCGCGACGGGGAAAGGGGGGAGAGGGGATAGAGCCACTTGTCAATTGTTTCTTGTTCACAAAAGCACTAATCAAAAGTTTGCTCCAGGGGCTTGCAACGTAGTACAATATATTACCTTACTGGGAGAATGCAAGTTTCCAGTACAAAGGACTTAACATTTCTTACATACTGCTTGACTAAAATCTGTACAAAAATTGACTATAATCTATACAAGAAACACTTAACAAGGGTAAAAGGAGAAACAGAATCCGTTAGTCGCCTCTTACGACATGCTGGGGAGCATCGGGTAAATTCTTCCCCCTAAAGCGTGGGGGGTGTGACTCACCTCAGCGTCGCTTCCCTTCATAGACATCCAAAATGCGGTTCGACATGAGGACTTGGTGGATGAATTTCTTATTTCTTCAATACAAGTTGTAAAACTAAATCGAATCTCTTTTAAAACTAAGAGAAATTGAAGTTTTACGCTCTCACGGCAAAGCCACTTGGGGCATGTTCCGGGTTTTAACCCGACTTTAGATGAGATACTCAAGTGTATGCGTGTTTAGGTGGTATCAGCCATCTGCACTTATGGTAGAATGACCGAGGTCTTTTACGTGCCACTGTGGTGACACGGGGGTGGGAGATGGATACCGTCTCTGGGTCTGCACATAAAGTTGACCCGTGTCCGCCCCTGCCCCTCCTTTTAAAACTAAAGAAAAGGATAGAAAGATATCAAATTTCACCGATGTGGTTGAGCATCACGTGACATTGAGCGAGATCGGAACGCTACGGGAAGTGCACCCACTTTTGGTCGGCTTAGACCCCTTCAACAATATTAAAGTCTTGCCAAAATCCGTGTCATAGGACGAGGCCCATGAAACAATGTTAAAGTCTTGCCAAAATCCGTGTCATAGGACGAGGCCCATGAAACAATGTCTTGCCGGATGGATCAGGACACGAAAGGCTTGAGGTGCTGCTGCGCATGACAAGAGTTACCTCCCTTGAGGTTCGAGAACATTAGTAGAAGTTTCTGGTTCTAAATATGTTCATACATTATTATGTACATTCCTATAGTTTTAAGCTCACTATTGTAATGCGCTAGGTATGTGTGAGCAAAAGGGGCAGCCTCACCTTTTTGTTCTGTGCGAGAATGTTAATTTTTTAAATCCAAGAAAGGAAAGATTGAATCAAAAATCTAAATAGTGAAGCGCACATCCGTGCAATCTTGGCTGTGTCTTGTTCTTGCTTCTTGCTCTCTCTCTCTCTCTCTCTCTCTCTCTCTCTCTCTCTCTCTCTCTCTCTCTCTCTCTCTTCTCTCTCTCTCTCTCTCTCTCAGACTCTCTCTCTCTCTCTCTCTCTCTCTCTCTCTCTCTCTCTCTCTCTCTCTCTCTAAGCGATATCTCGGACACATTAGCTTAATTTAGAAAGATCTCATTTTAATCAACCACATTCCTTTCGTGCCATATAAGGAAATGCTATATCACAAATGTTGCGTACACGACCGTAACTGAACATTGACAGGAATATTTCGAAACTATAGTCCCTGATAAACCCCTTCCCCCCCGCGCCCGTAACCATTATCATTTCCGATGAAATCTGTATGAACAAATCAATTTTAAACCGATAACTTTTCATAGAAAAATGACTTCAAGAATCTTAAAAATGAAAAGTCGCAGCGTCATCTGACGCACCAAATTCACAACTCTTTATTCTGTCGCGACTTTTATTCCCTAGAAAGAAGGATTTATCGACTCAAATGATGGAAACCTGATTCAAGAAATCTTGAAACCTGTCTGGCAGCCTCAAATTTAGAAGAATTGCTGTGAAGTGCGAGAGAGCAGAGTGTAAGATATATGGAGACCAGAAATCTGTCCTCGCGGTCACTGGCGGCGATTTATTTCACACCCGACACGCGCACGATATTACTGCAGTGTCAATGTGATGGAAACCAGCCTGTGTTACTGCAGTGTGACGAAAGCCAGTCTTTGTTGCTGCAGTGTGATTGTAGCCAGCCTGTGTTACTGCAGTGTGATTGAAGCCAGTCTGTGTCACAGTTGCTGCAGTGTTATTGAAGCCAGCCTGTGTCACTGTAGTGTGATTGAAGCCAGCCTGTGTTACTGCAGTGTGATTGAAGCCAGCCTGTGTTACTGCAGTGTGATTGAAGCCAGCCTGTGTTACTGCAGTGTGATTGAAGCCAGCCTGTGTTAGTGCAGTGTGGTTGAAGCCAGCCTGTGTTACTGCAGTGTGACGAAAGCCAGTCTTTGTTGCTGCAGTGTGATTGTAGCCAGCCTGTGTTACTGCAGTATGATGGAAGCCAGTCTGTGTCACAGTTGCTGCAGTGTTATTGAAGCCAGCCTGTGTTCCTGCAGTATAATGGATGCAACGTTTTGTTACTGCAGTGTTATTGAAGACAGCCTAGCCTGTGTTACTGCAGTATGATGGAAGCCAGTCTGTGTTAATGCAGTGTGATGGAAGCCAGTTTGTGTTAATGCAGTGTGATGGAAGCCAGTCTGTGTTAATGCAGTGTGATGGAAGCCAGTTTGTGTTACTGCAGTGTGATGGAAGCCAGTTTGTGTTACTGCAGTGTGATGGAAGCCAGTCTGTGTTAATGCAGTGTGATGGAAGCCAGCCCGTGTTACTGCAGTGTTATTGAAGCCAGCCTGTGCTACTGAAGTGTCTGTGTGATTGAAAACCAGGTAGTCTTAGCGTATTGCATGACTGTGAGATTGGAGCCAGCCTTTCTTTCTTTCTTTCTTTATTTGGTGTTTAACGTCGTTTTCAACTATTCAACTAGTTATATCGCGACGGGCCTTTGTTTCTGCAGATTATGTGTGATAGAATACAGCCTGTGTTACTGTAGTGTCTGTGTGATTGAAACCAGCCTGTTACTGTACTGTAGTGTGACTGAACCAGTCTGTGTTACAGTAGTGTCTGTGTGACTGAAGCCAGCCTGTGTTACTGTGGTGTCTGTTTGACTGAAGCCAGCCTGTGTTACTGTAGTGTCTGTGTGACTGAAGCCAGCCTGTGTTACAGTAGTGTCTGTGTGACTGAAGCCAGCCTGTGTTACTAGCCAGCCTGTGTTACTGTAGTGTCTGTGTGACTTAAGCCAGCCTGTTTTACTGTTGTGTCTGTGTGACTGAAGCCAGCCTGTGTTACTGTTGTGTCTGTGTGACTGAAGCCAGCCTGTGTTACTGTAGTGTCTGTGTGACTTAAGCCAGCCTGTTTTACTGTTGTGTCTGTGTGACTGAAGCCAGCCTGTGTTACTGTTGTGTCTGTGTGACTGAAGCCAGCCTGTGTTACTGTAGTGTCTGTGTGACTGAAGCCAGCCTGTGTTACTGTAGTGTCTGTGTGATTGAAGCCAGCCTGTTACTGTGGTGTAGTGTGACTGAAGCCAGCCTGTGTTACTGTACTGTAATGTGACTGAAGCCAATATGTTTCACTGAAATATTTGTGTGACTGAAGCCAGCCTGCATTTGTTACAGTAGTGCATGTGTGAAGGAAGCTAGGCTGTCTCAACAGATCAACGTGACACCATACACTGCCTACTCCTGTCCACCGTGACGGGGTAACAGATTTATTCCCGTGTCAGGGGCGGGGCTGAGATGACAAAGTATGACAGACGATCGCTCGGCAAACGCTCGAAATTGAAATTTATTGCACCATTTAAAACACCTCGTGAAAGGAAGAGGCCACAATTTGCAACCTAACGAGACGAGAAGACGTAACGCCCTGCGCGAAATATCACCGCTACCGTGGATCTAAAAACAAGACTTGGCCGACCCTGCGTGAAATATCACTGACACTGGCTGTAAACACAAGGCTAAGCCGGGGGTTGGGTTGTTTGTTTCACTGTCCAAGATGCGACACGTGCGTCCGTTGCTGGTGACGGCATTTTCACAACTTTGCATCAGGACGTAATTATCATGTATGTTGATTACATCGTGTTGAAGGGTGTTAGTTGATTTATTCATTCGTACATTTATTCATTTATTTATATTTAGAAACCCAAACTATGAAAACGTGCCATGTTGGCAGCAGTCAGTGACTCAGACAGAACATGTGCAGGTTAACACCACCCCCCCCCCAAAAAAAAAAAAAAAATTACAAAAATTCTACCAACAAAATGCTAATAACTGGATGCTGGATCACCAGTTACAGGTTTCACGTTTCTAAGCTCTTTCGAACATACATTCCAAATTTGGTGATTTTACACTGAGTGGGGGTCACACTCACATGATTAATTTTTAGGCCTTGAGATTTTGACCTTTGGGGTTATCTGAAGGAACTGCATACAAAAACCAGTCTCAGACAATCTGTGAGTTGGAACAGCAATTACAGGCAGTCTGAAGGGTTAAGGTCGGGTGAGTTGGGCCACTGCTCATTGTCATACCTCCTGCTTTTGAATCGATCCTTTAATTTTAAATATATTTTTGAAAAAGCACCAAAAACAATCATTTACACCAAGAAACTTGACACTTTGTAAACACTAACTGGTTCACATTCATGTCAGTACTTAGTCCCAATGGCCGGACTTCATCACGCCGGATTTTGTCCCAATGAACTTTGTCAAATATCAAAGGACCAACGACGGTTGCAATAGACTAGTCGTTAGGATGTGGGCCTTGCACGTGGAAGATTCTGGGTTCGAATAATCGGTTGAGGCTGGAGATTTTTCTGATTTCCAAGATCAACTTATATGCAGAACTACTAGCGCCTTATCACCCTTCGAATGTACGCATGGAAACGATCTTGTTATCCATTTCAAAGTTCGGTGGGTTAAAGAAACCCGTAAACATCCGGCATGCATCTCCTGAAAACGGAGTATTCTTCTTCTTCTTCGTCGTTCATGGGCTTAGACTCCCACGTACACTCGTGTTTTTGCACGAGTGGAATTTTACGTGTATGACCGTTTTTACCCCGCCATTTAGGCAGCCATACGCCGTTTTCGGAGGAAGCATGCTGGATATTTTCGTGTTTCTATAACCCACCGAACTCTGACATGGATTACAGGATCTTTTCCGTGCGCACTTGGTCTTGTGCTTGCGTGTACACACGAAGGGGGATAAGCCACTAGCAGGTCTGCACATAAGTTGACCTGGGAGATCGGAAAAATCTCCACACTTAACCCACCAGGCAGCCGCGGCCGGGATTCAAACCCTCGACCTTCCGATTAAGAGGCCGACGTCTTACCACCCCGCCCGTCGAAAACGGAGTATGATTGTCTACATGACAGGGGGGAAACGGAGTATGATTGTCTACATGACAGGGGGGAAACGGAGTATGATTGTCTACATGACAGGGGGGAAACGGAGTATGATTGTCTACATGACAGGGGGGAAACGGAGTATGATTGTCTACATGACAGGGGGGAAACGGAGTATGATTGTCTACATGACAGGGGGGAAACGGAATATGATTGTCTACATGACAGGGGGGAAACGGAGTATGATTGTCTACATGACAGGGGGGAAACAGCCATACACGTCAAATCCCGTGTTCACGAGTGTACGATGAGTTTGCAACCCACGAACGCAGAAGGAGAGGAAGAAGATATGGCCAGCAGATTGATTTCGATAATGTTGAGGTTTTAACAAATGACAACGCCAGACGATAGAGATATGTGTGCCGCACAATCTAAATAGTGATTTAGTTTAGTAGTGTATGTTGAGCAATAGTGTGCCCCATGCCAGGCCGTGCTTTGCAAAACCGTTATGGATTCGGTTCGCCGTCTTGACAGCTCACGACACGAGGCAACGCTTTCCACATGGAATTTACGCCATACAACCTCTGACTATATATATCCAAGAGATGAGTTCGCTTTAGCTCTGTCTTTCAACCCATACCACAAGTGTTAATTTGTAATTCATGACCACCTACTTTCTTCTCGACCACGTATTGCTTTGAAGCAAAAACAAACACACACACAATCTACCAAAAAAACCGCTCAGATACAAAATGTTCACGGAGTCTGAGCGTTAGACGACTGTGCTTGTTTGTTTGCAGTATGTGCAGTACCTAACGGCTGCATGCGAAACAAACTTCTCCCTCATAAAACCCGACCTTTCTGAAATGACTCTGCAGACCCACAAGAAAATTCTCGCAGAACAAAAACATGAAAAACACCCCCCCGCTTAGGTTTCACCTGCCACTTGTGCACGTGCCTACAGTCTGTCTGGCCGACTTCTGACACCTGTAACACCCCGCTCCCCCCCCCCCCCCCCCCCTCCTCCCCTCCCCCCCCCCTTGCAAGTAGTCAGCGAAACCACGACCTTTCTCCAAATCCTCATTACTTTTCACTTTTTTGTGTGCGTTTTTGTGTCTAGCGCATTCTTTATACAACATTACTTGACGTAACATGAGCCGCAACCTAGCGGGGACAAAGGACGGCACCACGACCCGTCACTCCTTAGACACAGTGCGAGAAGAGTTACCCGCCCTGGTGTGAGGTCAGGCTGACCCGACGCGAGGAGTGGCTGGCGATGTGCACGTGACGGGTGTCACGAGCCGAGAGGTACGATGACTGCACCAACAACATCACCCCGTCAAACACTTACCGTTACTGCAAAGTCACAAGCAGTGAATTCATCCCCGTAAGGACAGACACACTGTCATCGTGTGAGCAGACACTGACCTTATACTGGGGACATTCTCTGAAGGCAGACAGTGGCCTATACAGAATGGTCAGTCTACAGAGGACAAAATAATACCCCCATCCTCTTTGGGTAACTGTTTGGCGTCTCCCCTACCCGTCCACCCGTCACCAACACTGAGGCTCGACTTTAGGGGGGGGGGGGGGGGGGGGGGGGTACCCATATTTTAGGCGGTCACGTGACACCTGTATGCAAAAGTTGCCTAGTTGTGCCTATTGTGAATTTTCCTCGATTTTTTCAAGTGGCATCTCAAGGGTTTTTTCAGGTCTATTTTGGGGGTACCCTTATTTAAGCGGCGGTCACGTGTGGGTACGACATTTGTTGTAATATTTTTTTTGGTTCAGTTTATATAACAAACAAGAAGGATGTGGGGTGGTGGTGGTGGGGGGGGGGGGGGGGGTCTGGGTTGTGCCAGACAATCGATATAAAGAAAGGTTAACTAGGTGAAGGTCAGGGAACACAAGTCACCCTGGGCGTATCGTGTTGCTGTCTTGACACACACAAATCACAGAGGGAGGGGGGTAACTAGAGACTACAATCAGAGGGAAGTAACTGGAGACAACAATCAGGGGGAAGTAACTGGAGACAGCAATCAAGGGGAAGTAACTGGAGACAACAATCAATTTGGCGTCATCGATACTTTGCCCGTCCCCCTCAGACACCACGGCCGTGTGAAAACGGTAATCACGATTTGAATATGGTAATTAAGGTGAGAAGATGGTAATTAAGGTGGGAATATGGTAATCCAGAAGAGACTAGCAGCGAAAAAGCGTGTAACAAGAGCGGTCTAAATCAAGGCACTGATGAGAGAAACAAAAACCTGTCTGTGTGAACGTGTTAGATGTGACCCTGCGCACTGACCTTGCCTGGGGTCACATGACCCGGCAGACAGACTTCTTAGCGACTATAAATTAAGTGCTGTTCACATGGCAGACTTTCAACACTCCTTTCCCAAACTTTTGGTTAGCTTGAAATCGCTCCCAAGTTGTTGAGGCCAAGTCAGCAAAAAGTTTGCCATGTGAACGAACCCAAGATGACTACGTGACAACATGCCCCATAGTGAGGGCGTAAAACAACACTTATTATCGTGACAACAGCAAGGACAGCATCACGACAGGCATTGTGGGGTAGCGCGGCCACGTGACTTCTTTCTTATACCCTCAGTGGAGCATGTTTGTCATATGCGCAATGACTATCTAATCTGCCGGCCAATTTACAACTTGTCAAAATACTCTCTAAAGCAGAACCTTTAGAGGACTAGAAGGTGATATCTTGCACCCTGCGTGCTTTAAAGCTCATGTCCTTCTTGTACCCATAGATATGTCAAGCCCATGTACTATGTCTTGTTTGTATCCATGACGGAATAAAGCACATACTCTTTTTGTATTCATGACGGGATAAAGCACATGTCCATTGTGTATTCATAAACATTTAAAGCCCATGGTCCCTTTGTATCCACGACATGATAAAGCCCACGTCCCTTGTGTATTAATGACGGGATAAAGCCCATGTCCTTTGAATATCAATAACGGGACAAAGCCCATGTCCTTATCGTGTATCCATGACGGGATAAAGCCCACGTCCTGTGTGTATTAATGACGGTATAAAGCCCATGTCCTGTGTGTATTAATGACGGGATAAAGCCCATGTCCTGTGAGTGTTAATGACGGGATAAAGCCCATGTCCCGTGTGTATTAATGACGGGATAAAGCCCATGTCCTGTGTGTGTTAATGGCGGGATAAAGCCCATGTCCTGTGTGTGTTAATGGCGGGATAAAGCCCATGTCCTGAGTGTATTAATGACGGGATAAAGCCCATGTCCTGTGTGTATTAATGACGGGATAAAGCCCATGTCCTGTGTGTATTAATGACGGGATAAAGCCCATGTCCTGTGTGTGTTAATGGCGGGATAAAGCCCATGTCCTGTGTGTATTAATGACGGTATAAAGCCCATGTCCTGTGTGTATTAATGACGGGATAAAGCCCATGTCCTGTGTGTATTAATGACGGTATAAAGCCCATGTCCTGTGTGTATTAATGACGGGATAAAGCCCATGTCCTGTGTGTATTAATGACGGGATAAAGCCCATGTCCTGTGTGTATTAATGACGGGATAAAGCCCATGTCCTGTGTGTGTTAATGGCGGGATAAAGCCCATGTCCTGTGTGTGTTAATGGCGGGATAAAGCCCATGTCCTGTGTGTGTTAATGGCGGGATAAAGCCCATGTCCTGTGTGTATTAATGGCGGGATAAAGCCCATGTCCTGTGTGTATTAATGGCGGGATAAAGCCCATGTCCTGTGTGTATAAATGACGAGATAAAGCCCATGTCCTTTGTGTATCCGTGACTAGATAAAGCTCATTATTTGGAAATCAATGACGGAATAAAGCCCATATCCTTAGTGTATCCATGACGGGATAAAGCCCATGTCCAATTGAAATCCATGACGGGATAAAGCCCATGTCCTTTTATTGTCCATGGATATTTCAAGCTTAGCGGCACAAAATTACCATGTAGTGAGATTAGCGTCCACTAGGACAGGATGGAAGGAAAGGCGGGAGTATGTCAGTTCTCTCTCTCTCTCTCTCTCTCTCTCTCTCTCTCTCTCTCTCTCTCTCTCTCTCTCTCGCTCGCTCGCTCGCTCTCTCTCTCTCTCTCTCTCTCTCTCTCTCTCTCTCTCTCTCTCTCTCTCTCTCTCTCTCTCTCTCTCTCGCTCTACCGCCTTCTCTGTCTCTTTTACAGCACTTTGTTGGACCAAGAAGAGTTTCAATTAATATCTAACGTGTGACCACGACTCAACACGGTGGAGGAAGACTTAAGTTTCGTTGCGTGCATTCCTCTTATTCCCCTCTCAACGTGCGCACCCGGTGCACAGTTTTATGCGAGGCCAGGGTGTAACTGGAAACGCAAGTCAATGTGAGCTCGTGTATTGCACTCAAGGAACCATTCGACAGTTAAACGTGCGGATTTTTGTGTGTGCACGGAATGCTCCCTACTATACCTTTTTATGTGTTTTTCTTCTTCTTTATAAGTTCAAAGAAGGGCATGTTGCAATGCAATCAAATGCCTCCCCCCCCCCCCCTGGACTTGTGAAGCAGACAGCACCCCACTCTAACCCTCACCTTAACCTCGAACGAGTGTAGAAAATCAAATCGTGCACCCACCATAATAACGCTATAAGAACAAACTGCAATGCTCTAAACCAACCCCATGAGTACTTGACACCAACCTCCAGCTCTGGTGCCTTGGTGGCTAGAAGCTCGAGCACCACACCTCTTTCGCGGCGCAAAGTTTTTAATTTTAAATTGTTTCTAATTTTGTAAATCATCAAAAGTCTGCGTAACATCCGGGCACGTGCCCCTAGTGGTTTAACCGTGAGGGCGTTAAAAACATTTATTACCAACAACATATTTAATCAACGAAGGCTTGTGAATGAAAAGGTTGAACTCACTGTTGGCTGCTTTGGAGTTGCTGAGCGCTTTGACCAGACTCCTGTGTTGTGCCGCCAGTCTCGTTTCACTGCTGTCCACACCTGTAACATCATCATCATCGTCATCATCATCATCATCATCGTCATCGTCATCATCATCATCATCATCATCATCATCATCATCATCATCATCATCATCATCATCGTCATCGTCATCATCATCATCATCATCATCATCATCATCATCATCATCATCATCATCATCATTGCCGTTGTCGTCTTCCCGATATAAACAAAAAAATCAAGGTTACGGCAAGGTCCGAGTCAACAAAGAGACAATATTTGATGCAAAACGTTCACGCAATTGTGCCACAATGATGTGAGCTGGAGGGAGGCATTATGAGCACTCCAAACACATATCGACATACAGAACGATAACCAGACGGACAGACAGACAGACAGCGCCAACAAGCCTTTGAGAAACAACTGCCATATATGCAGATAAAACACATTTCCTGTGGCAAACATGCAAATCGTGGAGCGTGTAAGTGTTTTAGATGCAGAGAACATACTTATCTAACCTTTCGGACAAAGCTGTAGTAAAACCATAGCACACTTCCTCAAAGTATATAATTACAGTCTCTTGTCAAAAGCTTTATGAGTCACACACTTCCCTTCAACCTTAAAGAAAAAAACCTTTGCGGTTTCGTAAACGCAAGAAAAAAAACCTGTTGAGTGTGAAATCAAGTGTGCGTTAAACAAACGTCCCATGTAAAAAAGACGATTTTCGGAAATAACTCCGTCGGGTTTGTATGCGGTTTAAAAGAGAGAATACCCTAAATTAATTGCTTTTTCTCTGACAAAGAAATTCGCACGTGCTCCAGTCCACGTGCGTCCGACACACCCCTAGCTAGTGATCGGCCCCGCCAATGTTTGTCCCCGTGTGTCCGACACACCCCTAGCTAGTGATCGGCCCCGCCAATGTTTGTCCACGTGTGTCCGACACACCCCTAGCTAGTGATCGGCCCCGCCAATGTTTGTCCACGTGTGTCCGACACACCCCTAGCTAGTGATCGGTCCTGCCAATATTTGTCCGAGTAAAAAACAAGGGCATTCACTCTTTCACAACCTATACAAAACCGGCAGAGTTATTTTTGGAATTCGCCTATTGCCAACAAGCAAAGGACAACTCTTTTCTTACGCATAACATATAAGTTCGAAAAGGTTAGTTAGAGAACCTCGTCGCGATATAACCTTCGTGGTTGAAAACGACGTTAAACACCAAATAAAGAAAGAAAGTTAGAGAACACCATGACATAGCCACACAATGAAATGACCTGAGAACGCGAATACCTCAGATGACAAACAATCTTCTTTGAATCAACACCAAACGAAATTTCCTTTCAGGAGAAAACAATAACCACAAAACGAGAGCAGCCTTCTTTGTAAATTAAAACAAAAAGATCTCGAGAAGGCCTCTTGCAATCCGACACAAGGCGCAATTACACTGTAATTAATTTACACCGTGTTGGCAGAAACCCCTTCTCTTTTTTTGAGAATGGAAACAAAATCTCCTCTCAGGTGAACAAGCCATCCACCAAATTCTCAAAACACATCCACCGCAACATAAATCGTGGTTATTGCCACGTTTTGAAAATGTACCTTTGCATTCCTCGAATCGGTCGCTGAATCTGACATTCTACCTGTCTGTCCTCACGGCCCGCCACCTTCCGCCTTCTTGTCATTCTCTGCCTGTCGTTGTCGCAATGGCGCTTCTCGCAGCGTGACTTCATTAGTCCCCCCTCCCACCCCCTTCCACCCGCGAACACTCTAGCATCCTCTCTCTCCCCACGCCCCTCGCTCCGTGTGCCCACGCCGGGTGTCAGGTATCTATGAAACAACGCCTTAACGGGTAGTTGAAGGGGTTTCGGGTATCGGCAGCACTACCTGCAAGGCAAGGCAAAGGCGAGGCAAAGGCCAAGAATGTGTACCGTGTCGACGGGCGCAGTGGCCTAGTGGATAAGACATCGGCCTCTTGATCGGAAGGTCGTGAGTTCAAATCCCGATCGCTACAGCCTGGTGGGTTAAGGGTGGAGATTTTTCCGATCTCCTAGGTCAACACATGTGCAGACTTGCTAGTGCTGTATCTCCTTTCGTGTGTACACGCAAGCACAAGACCAAGTGCGCACGGAAAAGATCCTGTAATCCATGTCAGAGTTCGGTGGGTTAGGGAAACACGAAAATACTCAGTATGCCCCGAAAGCGGCGTATGGTTGCCTGAATGGCGGGGTAAAAACGGTCATACACGTAAAAACCCACTAGTGTAAAAACATGAATGAACGTTGGAGTTTCAGCCCATGAACGAAGAAGAAGAAGAAGAAGAAGAAGAAGAAGAAGAAGAAGAACAAGAAGAACAAGAGTACCGTGTCGCGGGACATCCCGACGGACACGACTTCCATCCACCATCACTATGCCTCGTCACAAACAACTTTCTTTTTAGATTCCATTTTCAATGATGAGGCAAGAAATAAAAGACCTCTGTGGTGTGTGTGTGTGAGTGTGTGTGCACGCGCGTATGTGTTCGTGTGTTCGCGTGCTTGCCTATGTACGTGTGAGAGAGAGAGAGAGAGAGAGAGAGAGAAAGAGAGAGAGAGAGAGAGAGAGAGAGAGAGAGAGAGAGAGACAGAGACAGAGACAGAGAGAGAGAAAGAGAGAAAGAGAGACACAGACACAGAGAGAGAGAGACACAGAGACAGAGACGTAAGACGTAAGACAATTTATTGATTAAACACGCAAGGTTCATCGTGGAGAGGCAGACAGACAGACAGATCTAGTTACACAAGTCAGAAAGTTCGACTGGCAAGCTGATAGCGTCCATCAAAAGAAAAGAACAAGTTTTCTCAGAGCGATCGCATCCAGTCAGGTCAACCTCCACACCGACATCTCAACTCCTTCTCCTTCTTCACATGCGCTCCGCTATCACGTCACAGCCCCGCCCCCCCCCCCTTTTCACACCCCACTCCCCCGCCCTCTTTTCCCGCCAGATTCAATTTCCCAGTTGAGCTGACAAGGACATACAATGCTGAAACAAGATAGTCTTGGTAGGGGTGACTTTCTGTGTGAAGATCGACCACAAAGCTTCCACTTCTGACAATGGGTTGACATCTATTATACTGTCTTCAAAACACTCACCATTATTCCTCTAGTCTCCGTCTTCAAAACATTCACCATTATCACTCTAGTCTCCGTCTTCAAAAGGTCCGCTGGACCCGAAAAGCAATAGCTAACTAACTAACTAACTAACTAACTAACTGTCTTCAAAACACTCACCATGATCCCTCTAGTCTCCGTCTTCAAAACATTCACCATTATCACTCTAGTCTCCGTCTTCAAAACATTCACCATTATCCCTCTAGTCTCACTGTCTTCAAAACACTCACCATTATCCCTCTAGTCTCTATCTTCAAAACACTCACCATTATCCCTTTAGTCTCTGCCTTCAAAACACTCACCATTATCCCTCTAGTTTCTTTCTTTAAAACACTCACCATTATCCCTCTTGTCTCTTCCTTCAAAACACTCACAATTATTCCTGTAGTTTCTGTCTTCAAAGCACTCACCATTATCTCTCTAGTTTCTTTCTTCAAAACACTCACCATGATCCCTCTAGTCTCTGTCTTCAAAACACTCACCATTATCCCTCTAGTCTCCGTCTTCAAAACATTCACCATTATCACTCAAGTCTCTGTCTTCAAAACATTCACCATGATCCCTCTAGTCTCCGTCTTCAAAACATTCACCATTATCACTCAAGTCTCTGTCTTCAAAGCACTCACCATTATCTCTCTAGTTTCTTTCTTCAAAACACTCACCATTATTCCTCTAGTCTCTGTTTTCAAAGCACTCATCATTATCCCTCTGGTCTTTTTCTTCAAAGCACTCATCATTATCCCTCTAGTCTTTTTCTTCAAAACACTCACCATTATCCCTCTAGTCTCACAGTCTTCAAAACAATCACCATGATCCCTGTAGTCTCACTGTCTTCAAAACACTCACCATTATCCCTCTAGTCTTTTTCTTCAAAACACTCACCATTATCCCTCTAGTCTCACTGTCTTCAAAACACTCACTATTATCACTCTAGTCTCACTGTCTTCAAAACACTCACCATGATCCCTCTAGTCTCACTGTCTTCAAAACAATCACCATGATCCCTCTAGTCTCACTGTCTTCAAAACACTCACCATGATCCCTCTAGTCTCACTGTCTTCAAAACACTCACCATGATCCCTCTAGTCTCACTGTCTTCAAAACACTCACCATGATCCCTCTAGTCTCACTGTCTTCAAAACATTCACCATTATCCCTCAAGTCTCTTTCAGGCTGGCAAATTCATGTAAACCTAAAATGTGTGCACCTGCTGCCGAGCACACCTTCTCTTCAAACAAAACAGATGCATAGCGGTAGCTCAGTTGGTAGTGCACTGGACTTGTGATCGGAAGGTCGCAGGTTCGAATTCGGTCCGGGACGGACACGGGTCAACTTTATGTGCAGACCCAGAGACGGAAGCCATGTCCCACCCTCGTGTCATCACAATGGCACGTAAAAGACCTTGGTCATTCTGCCATAAGTGCAGGTGGCTGCATACACCTAAACACGCAGACAACCTGGGTAGCGCGACTCCGTTGCTGCTAGCTTTCCACTGGCACTGGGAGGAAGCGACCCGAATTTCCCAGCGATGGGACAATAAAGTAATGAAGAAAAAAAGAAAGAAAAAAATGAAAAAAAAAAAAAAAAAAATGATTATAGCAATTCAGCTCTGTGAGGTCAGAGTTCATTATTCTAACGAACGGAAATGACGTTTGTCTTGGTAGAAATGGAGCATCAAGCATTGTCCGGGATTGCCGTCACTCAAAACACGACTCTCAAAACTCAAGATTTGTCTCCTCAGACAGAACCTGTTTGTTTGTTTAACACAACCTGGGATGAATGTTTTGCCACAACGCGACGTCAAATTAATAATAATGATAATAGACGGTGAATTGTTTTACCTGAACAAATGAGATGCTCTTCTGAGAGAATTAGTTCAAGTTTAACTAAGAGCATGGATGCGCGCATATATCACCGTCTCACTGAGCGTAGAACCAATCAGGTATGAAAGAAAATTGACGGGTGGACAGCCGTGTTCAGCCAGGCGAGGACAGCACTGGAAATAATGGACAGTGATTGGTTGCATTACGTCACATCTTCACGATTCATCAGTCAGACCCAATTCTGGTCGCTGTTATTAAAACCATGACGTCCGCTATCATTAATCATTGGTGGAGCGCGCTTTGTTCTACATTAATAAAAAGCGTGAAAAGTAAAAGGCGTCTATCTTCATTTGAACAAGTCAAGCGTGACGCGTGGCTGGGGAACGTGTGCAGTGAGGCGGAGCGAGTGCCAGGAGAAGACCAAGGAAGAGCCTGGACACTCTTCTTTGCTTTAGATAGTTACAAGATTTAATTTAGATTAAGATTCATGACACAATGATAAGCAAACAATTTTGTCTCGAATTCGAGTAAGGACTCATATTATGTGGCCCAGATAGGAATGCAATGACACGTATGAGCATGATGATCCGCTACGTTACTAGTCTTTCTTTCTTTATTCATTTGGTGTTTAACGTCGTTTTCAACCATTCAAGGTTATATCGCGACGGGGAAAGGGGGGAGATGGGATAGGGGAAAGGGGGGAGATGGGATAGAGCCACTTGTTAATTGTTTCTTGTTCACAAAAGCACTAATAAAAAAATTGCTCCAGGGGCTTGTAACGTAGTACAATATATGACCTTACTGGGAGAATGCAAGTTTCCAGTACAAAGGACTTAACATTTCTTACATACTGCTTGACTAAAATCTTTACAAACATTGACTATATTCTATACAAGAAACACTTAACAAGGGTAAAAGGAGAAACAGAACCGTTAGTCGCCTCTTACGACATGCTGGGTAGCATCGGGTAAATTCTTTTTCGTCCCAACCAATATGGGACTCCCCCTAACCCGCGGGGGGTCGTTACTAGTCCTTAACTGGGCGAATTCGACTACGCAGTATGCTTCGCGAAGCTGGTCGAACGGACCTTTAGCGCTGAAATTTAGGCCAAAAGACTTCCTGAAGTTTTGACGAAGTCGACTTCGGGTTCAATTATGGACCGCCTTAAGGAAATGCGCACGGGTGCCAACGACACCTCCCTTCGCGTGGGGACCATCTTGCCAACGACACCTCCCTTCGCGTGGGGACCATCTTGCCAACGACACCTCCCTTCGCGTGGGGACCATCTTGCCAACGACACCTCCCTTCGCGTGGGGACCATCTTGCCAACGACACCTCCCTTCGCGTGGGGACCATCTTGCCAACGACACCTCCCTTCGCGTGGGGACCATCTTGCCAACGACACCTCCCTTCGCGTGGGGACCATCTTGCCAACGACACCTCCCTTCGCGTGGGGACCATCTTGCCAACGACACCTCCCTTCGCGTGGGGACCATCTTGCCAACGACACCTCCCTTCGCGTGGGGACCATCTTGCCAACGACACCTCCCTTCGCGTGGGGACCATCTTGCCAACGACACCTCCCTTCGCGTGGGGACCATCTTGCCAACGACACCTCCCTTCGCGTGGGGACCATCTTGCCAACGACACCTCCCTTCGCGTGGGGACCATCTTGCCAACGACACCTCCCTTCGCGTGGGGACCATCTTGCCAACGACACCTCCCTTCGCGTGGGGACCATCTTGCCAACGACACCTCCCTTCGCGTGGGGACCATCTTGCCAACGACACCTCCCTTCGCGTGGGGACCATCTTGCCAACGACACCTCCCTTCGCGTGGGGACCATCTTGCCAACCACCCTGGGTCTGTTCACGCAGAGATGTGTTTTACACAATACACATCAATGGTTCCCGCTTGCACACAGGACACCGCCATCTTTTGGCATGGAAACACAGAAACCATAGGGTCATTGCAGCATGTGCAGAGTGAACATATTTTAGTTTTGTGTGTGCAGAATATGTTTATAAGTGACACCTATGTCAATCTGCACATTTAGCACACACACGCACGCACTCAGGCACGCACACACGCACGCACACACACATACACGCACTGTACTGCCATACACGCACTGACAAACACCCCCTCACACAAACACACGCACACAGACACACATACAGACACTCTGACGCACGCAAACACACACATACACAAACACACACTGCCGTACACGCACTGACAAACACTGACACACACACACGCACACGCACAGACACCCTGACGTAAACAAACACACACACACACACACACACACGCGCGCACACGCACACACACAAACACACTGCCATACATGCACTGACAAAAATACACACGCACAAACACACACACAGACACTCTGACGCACCCAAACTCAAACAACACACACACACACACCGTCACTACACACACACACTCACACACAGATCGATGGCAATATTTGCATATCATTGGTGCATGCTGCCTGCCACGTCTCCTATCAGTTTCCCAGGTATAGTATCGTGATGACGGTTAAGCAATTCTAATTGCCCAAGGTGCATTTAAAGGCGGGTGTCGTGTTTCAGGCGGCCTTGCTGCGATCTGCAATCCTTTGCTGTGGGTCATGCAATGTCAGGTCATACTGCCTGTGCTTTGTGCGTGTGCGTGCGTGTGTGTGTGTGTGTTGTGTGTGTGTGTGTGTGTATGTGCGTGCGTGCGTGTGTGCGTGCGTGCGTGCGTGTGTGTGTGCGCGTGTGTGTGTGTGTGTGTGTTTGAGTGTGCCATGTAAGTCAGTGTAAACACCACGCCTCGTGTGATCACGTCTGACCCGCAACTAACGTTCTTTATGCGCTCATTTACATACTATTTGCATACATCCAATGACGTCCCGTGAAACGTGATGCTGCGATACGATGAAAGGAAATACCTTCGTCTCATGAACGAGAATGCAGTGGTTTGATTATAAGGCTTGCAATACAGTACCATGAAAGGCAATGCAGTGGTTTGATTATAAGGCTTGCAATACAGTACCATGAAAGGCAATGCAGTGGTTTGAATATAAGGCTTGCAATACAGTCTCATGAAAGGCAATGCAGTGGTTTGAATATAAGGCTTGCAATAGAGTCTTATGAAAGACAATGCAGTGGTTTGAATATACATGTGATACAGTCCCATGAAAGGCAATGCAGTGGTTTGAATATACATGTGATACAGTCCCATGAAAGACAATGCAGTGGTTTGAATATACATGTGACACAGTCCCATGAAAGACAATGCAGCGGTTTGAATATACATGTGATACAGTCCCATGAAAGGCAATGCAGTGGTTTGAATATACATGTGATACAGTCCCATGAAAGACAATGCAGCGGTTTGAATATACATGTGATCCAGTCCCATGAAAGGCAATGCAGTGGTTTGAATATACTTGCAATACAGTCTCATGAAAGGCAATGCAGTGGTTTGAATATACATGTGATACAGTCCCATGAAAGACAATGCAGTGGTTTGAATATACATGTGATACAGTCCCATGAAAGGCAAAGCAGTGGTTTGAATATAGCCTACATGTGATACAGTCCCATGAAAGGCAATGTAGTGGTTCCGTGATAAGGCTTGCAATAGAGTCTCATTAAAGACAATGCAGTGGTTTAAATATAAGGCTTACAATACAGTCCCATGAAAGGCAATGCAATGGTTTGAATATAAGGCTTGCAATACAGTACCATGAAAGGCAATGCAATGGTTTAAATATAAGGCTTGCAATAGTCTCTTGAAAGGCAACACAGTGGTTTGAATATACATGTGATACAGTCCCATGAAAGGCAATGCAGTGGTTTAAAAATAAGGCTTGCAATACAGTCTCATGAAAGGCAATGCAGTGGTTTGAATATACTTGTGATACAGTCCCATGAAAGGCAATGCAGTGGTTTGAATATACATGTGATACAGTCCCATGAAAGGCAATGCAGTGGTTCGGTGATAAGGCTTGCAATACAGGGGAAGGAGAGAGACTGAGAGGAGAGAGAATTGAATTGAATTGAATTGAATTGAACTTTATTTAACAAGGATTAAGATTTAAGGCTACGCCTTTTCTTACAATCTGTCCTTGGGACGCACAGACACACAATGATAAAATTGAAAAATTAAAAATTAAAAAGTTAAAAAGTCAGAAAACTTCAGCACGTGATGATAAAGATGACGATGACGATGATGATGATGATGATGATGAAGATGAGGCATGAAGAGCATACATATGTGGTTATTCATAAAATCAAATGCATACTATGCAAGTAATTATAAGTACAAGCTGGAGAGAGACAAAGTGACAGAGACAGCTGAGACAGACAGAAAGAGAGGGAGAGACAGAGAGAGAGAAAGTCACCACATGCCGCGTGTCGCTAAATAATGTAAGTCAGGAAATAGCTGCCATAACTTGGGGGACGTATCAGGTTACCAGTCGGTGACCAGCAGGCCCGACCCCTAGTGTAATAGGGCGTCATGTGTCGGACACACGGGTCGTCTTTCAGCGTCGTATTCCGTCATCCTATCCCACACGGCGCGGCAAGCCGAGCGCCACTATCGCCTTACCTATGTGTTAATGCGATGATGGCAATTAAGGCGACAGAAAGCGATTCCAGCGGATTCGCTCTCTCCCTTCTGCAACGCCTGGGTGTAATTTGCTGTTTTCTTTTGTTCTGCGCGAGGCTTGACTTTCACTTGATGAAATGTCTCGTGTTTCATTCACTGGTCGTGTTTCATCATGGGTGTCTCCTTCTCTGCGCGCGTGTAACCCGACACTGTGTCAACCAGGGCGGTGTCAGGGCACCAACGATATTCAAGACGCATCTGTAAACAGAGCCCTGTGTTGGCTCAATGTTAGTTTGCACAGTGTCGGTGTGCGTGCATTTCGCCAGCCTGCTTAGTGATGTTTGTATGTGTTCTCATGTAAGACAAACTTTAACGCTGTACTGATTTCACTCGAATATTATATTCCCTGAGATCCCTTTTGATATACAGTGCATGTAAAATGTATGAGTCAATAGCGTCATGTTCCCTTGTCTGCGAGGTTTATCTGAAAGCTTTCATTTCACTTCTCTTGTATGTAGGTACGCCCATAAAGCAATCCTCTCAGACACAGACACACACGTTCACACATTACTCACTGACACACACTACACACACACACACACAAACGCACGCACGTATGCACGTGACACGCACGCACACACACACACACACATACGCACACGCACACACAGACACACGCACGAACGCACGCACACACACGCACGCACGCACGCACGCGCGCACACACACACACACACACACACACACGCGGCACGCACGCACGCACGCACACACACACACACACACACACACACACACACACACGCGCGCGCGCACGCACGCACAAACGCACGCACGCGACACGCACACACACACACACACGCACGCACACACAGACACACGCACGCACGCACGCACGCACACGCACGCACACACACGCACGCACGCACGCACGCACGCACACACACACGCGGCACGCACGCACGCACACACACACACACACACACACACACACACGACACACAGACACACGCACGCGGCACGCACGCACGCACGCACACACACACGCACACACACACGCAAGCACGCACGCGGCACGCACGCAAGCACGCACACACACACACACGCACACATACATGCACATACATGCACACGCACACACACAACGGCACACACACAACTTGAAACACTTCCCCTCTTTGAGTGTACCCTACAAAAGGATTAAAGACGTTCTGACTGTCGTGCCCAGCATGCACTTATTGTGCTCGTATCGGAGTTGTGCATTCGTAAATTGAAGTTTCAACGCGAGAGCCAGGTAACGCTGATTTTCCCCAGTCTGCTCTGATTTACCCCCCCCCCCCACACACACACCACCCCCTCTTCAACCACCCCACCCCTTACCATCTCCTGCTGTAAACAAACACCACAGTGATCACATCTCGTGCCGCGTGTTCCTCGATCGCTACAGGCAGAAATGTACACTGGCAAAAAGGACTAAGGTTTCGTCAATATAAGCTTGAAAGCAAAAGGTCACATTAAAACAGACAGATCGATCGCCCACAAACTGGAATTTGATTCAACATGTCTAAAACTAATAACCTAAAGGTACCAGTATTAGCCAGATTTGTTTTACGACTGACAAACACAGAGACAGAAAGACAAAGAAACAGTGACGCAGGCGGACAGACAAAGAGATGAACAGACAAAGAGACGGACAAAGAAAATTGAACATACACAAAGACGGACAGTTAGACACAGAGATTGAGATAGAAACAGGAACGAAACAGAGACTGAAACTTGAACACAGAGACATACAGCCACACAGAGCGACAGACAGAGACATGGACTGACTCAGAGACGGACACACACACACACTGAGACACAGTCAGACATCCATCCATACAGACAGATAGACAGACAGACAGACAGACAGACAGACACAGACGGATATGCAGAGAGACCGATACTGAGACAAAATGAAGAACAAACAGACGGACAGAGATGGAAAGACAAACAGACAAAGAAAATGACAGGCAGAGAGGGAAAGGCAGACAGAGAGACAGACACACTGAGAGGGACAGACAGACGGACATATATAGGGACGGATAGACAGACAAACACCACCCCCGCAATCAGAGACCACTACCAAAAGCAAAGTCTTGTAGTTAGTTGGATAAGCCAGGAGGTACAAATAATGAACGTCTAAACTTTATCACACAAAAAAGGAGAGAGAAAAAGGACAGCAAGAAAACTAGAAATACTTTTTGTGGCGGAAGAGGATATTTTGGAGAGGTAAACCGACACCGTGATAATGGAGTTCGGCGGAGAAATACAAACAACATGTGATACCGCTCTCTTTACATAAGCCGGCACTATCTTTAAACGACTCGTTTTACATCAAAAGACTGGGCTGGCAATGCATTAAAATATCACGTTTCTTGCCGGGCCTTAGCACCTTGTTGTTGAAACAACACCCTCTCTGTCCCCCTCCACCATCCGTCCCCTCTCTTACACACTCACATCCTTTCTACACCCCCCCCCCCCCCCCCCCCGTATCGTTCTCTCCGTGCCTAGAAACTCAGTTGCGCAATTACACACATTCCGTTTGCCAGTGTGTGTGTGTGTGTGCGCGCGCACGTGCAAGTATGTGTGCGCGTGTGTGTATGGGTGTGTGTGTGTCGGTCCTAGCTTCAGCGGCTATCCTGACACGAAGCACTGTTTCCCGTCTTAATAAAGTGTATTGTCTTACACAAAACAACCCGACGATGAGAGCATACATATTACACAAATACTTATTGATCAGACTGCACGACCATACGGGTATCCTCAAGAATAAAGTGTAAATATAATGTCAGTTTCCTGTCTTATGAAAAAATCCGCCTCCTCACCAACGCGCAACCCGACCCACCTCACCCCACCCTGTCCAAAGAAGGGTATTTGTTTCTTTGCGTAACACAGGACACGGGGTGTGTCCCCCCAAGTGCAGACTGCTATCGGTTATGAAGCCACACAGGGCCTTGAAACACCAAGTCTCTGTACAATCCGAGCTTTCTTGCCGGGCCGCTGGCTGAAAGCAGGTCTGTGGAAATGGGTCACTGCGTAAAGCAGGTCTGTGGAAATGGGTCACTGCGTAAAGCAGGTCTGTGGAAATGGGTCACTGCGTAAAGCAGGTCTGTGGAAATGGGTCACTGCGTAAAGCAGGTCTGTGGAAATGGGCCACTGCGTAAAGCAGGTCTGTGGAAATGGGCCACTGCGTAAAGCAGGTCTGTGGAAATTGGCCACTGCGTAAAGGCGTTCCTTAAATGAGCCCGAAGTCGGACTTCGCGAAATCTTTTTACTACTTCGCGTAGTCGATTTCGCCCAGTTAGCTAAGGGGCTCCGTTCACCTATGTAACTTCAGCAGGACCGACGACGCACTGCAGCTTATCCCAGCCCGCTACACGTTGCATGAAAGAAAAACAGGCCAAGTACTCGTCATAATCCCTATCGCGGCATAAATAATAGGCCGTGCGTCGTCTGTGCCACTGAAACTGCGCAGGTATATTCTGCCAATAAGGAAATGTGGATGGTCTGTCCACTGACTCTGACACAATTGTGTTGGACAGTATCCACCATAACCCTAATCCATGTCAACGATAATCATGACCACCACCGTGTGCACCAAGATCTAGATAGCACGTGCAGAACGCCTAATCCAGTGGAGACCTACGATTATCTCTGTAGATCGGCTCTGTCAAAACGTTCAAACAGGAATTGTTTAATCTCCTCCTATTGCCACATGACACAAGAGGCCCATTCTCCAAAATAGAGATCCCCAGAGGGGTACGACACAAGGAGTGCATATTCTACACCAGGTACCCTGCTATCTCGTGCGTGGTGTCACCAACATACTCTGGAACTCTTCTGTCCACGATGTTTGAGAAGGTTGGATACAAAGGGATGGAATCTAATCCGGAACAAGAATAAATACGTGTGTGTGTGTGTGTGTGTGTGTGTGTGTGTATGTGTGTGTGTGTGTGTGTGTGTGTGTGTGTGTGTGTGTGTGAGAGTATGTGTGTGTGTGAGAGAGAGAGAGAGAGAGAGAGAGACAGACAGACAGACAGACAGACAGAAAGACAAGACAGACAGACAGACAGACAAGACAGACAGACAGACAAGACAGACAGACAGACAGACAGACAAAGACCCAACAAGTACAACCCAAAACGATTGAAGTGCATGTTTGCAGAATAGATATTCCACATTGTACTGTGTTTAGACGGCCTGGCAAGGGAGGTAAGTCGGGCGGGACATCAACGAAAGCAGCGCCGAGTCAATCAACCATCGACTGATTGCAGGAAAATAGGCAACAAGAAGCACTGCATACAAACACACCCTTGTGTCGGTGTAAGCCAAGACGATGAGATGCGGAGTGTAATTGATCAGTCAGCCAGAACAAAGGGCATTGCAGCCAGTCTCATCGACGGCAAGAGTTACAGTTCATTGATCCCTAAGTGTCGGGTGTACACACAGCCCCGCCTTCAGACATCTCTCTCTCTATTTCCCTCTAACTTTCTCTCTCTCTCCCTCCCTCTCTCTCACTCTCTTTCTCTCTCTCTCCCTCCCTCTCTCTCACTCTCTTTCTCTCTCTCTCCTCCCTCTCTCTCCCTCCCTCTCTCTTTCTCTCTCTCTCCCTACCTCTCTCTAATTCTCTCTTCTCTCTCTCCCTCCCTCTCTCACTCTCTCTCTCACCCCCTCTCTGTCTCTCCGTCCTCCCTCTCCCTCCTCCCCGCTCTCTCTATCTATCTCTCTCTCTATCTCTCTCTCTCTCTCTCTCTCTCTCTCTCTCTCTCTCTCAGAGTAACCTCTCCCTTACCCCACACCACGGGCTCAAAGCCTGGTGTACATCTTACAACGTCAACACCCCTTCCAACGTAACGTCACCCTTACCCACCCCGAGGGCTCAAAGCCTCGCGTGCATTTTACAACGTCAACACCCCTTCCGACGTAACGTCACCCTTACCCACACCGAGGGCTCAAAGCCTTGTGTACATCTTACAACGTCAACACCCCTTCCAACGTAACGTCACCCATACCCACCCCGGGGGCTCAAATCTTCGTGTACATCTTACAACGTCAACAACCCTTCCAACGTAACATCACCCTTACCCACCCCGCAGGCTCAAAGCCTCGCGTGCATTTTACAACGTCAACACCCCTTCCAACGTAACGTCACCCTTACCCACCCCGAGGGCTCAAAGCCTCGTGTACATCTTACAACGTCAACACCCCTTCCAACGTAACGTCACCCTTACCCACCCCGGGGGCTCAAATCTTCGTGTACATCTTACAACGTCAACAACCCTTCCAACGTAACATCACCCTTACCCACCCCGCAGGCTCAAAGCCTCGCGTGCATTTTACAACGCCAACTTAGCCATTGAGTATGACTGTTTTATCATCATTGCTTTGTTGTTGTTCTTTAGCCATTTACGTTGAATGACTTGTTATACATTGACATTGATAGTTTTATTCTTCTTCTTCTTCGTCGTTCACTAGTTAGTTTTTATCATAAGAACCTTTTCAAATTCCTATTTATACATAAATGCATATTTTATATTGTAAAGCAGTATGCATTGTTAGAGGATTTTTTAGTAGCAGTGTTTAAATGTCGAAGCTGCTTTTCCCATTTTTACCCAAGAGACCGACTGTATATTGTGTTATTGTATTTGTCAGACTTGATTGTACCAAGTCCCTACACATGTTGTAATGCGCTTAGAGCCAAATATTTTTGTTTTTTGTAAGGGATAGGCGCAATATAAATACACTTTATTATTATTATTATTATTAACTAAACACATCCCTTGACCACACCCCGTCCCCTCCCACTCCTTTTCCAAGCCCCAAATTGACGATGTTCGGAAATAACTCTGTTGGGTTTGTATGGGTTGTGAAAGAGTGAATGCCCTTGCTTTTTCTCGGACTAATAAATGCACACGTGCTCCTTGTCCACGTGTTTCCCGATACACCACTCACTAGTGATTGGCCCCTCCAATGTTTGTCCAAGTACAATCAAGGGTGTCGACTCTTTCACAACCCCAACAAACCCGAAAGAGTGATTTTTGGAATTGGTCTATTGCAACACACATCGCAGGGCACGTAACCTTCACAGCGGCTGTTTCACTGACATTCCGTGATTATCAATAGCTATCATGTTGCGCTGACATCCCATGGCACACACGGGCTGCTATGAGGAGGCAGCGTATGGTGTGCACTGACTGTTATTGTGACTCCCCGTGGTTCATAATGGCTGCCAACTGGCTTCTTATTGCATTTACAGTTAAAACTGTGTCGCTGAATTTGTCCTCTTTGGTTACTCTGTTTATGCTTTTAGTACGACCTGATGACTGTGTTGTACGACTGTAGTACGATGTATACATAACCACTGTGTTGTACGACTGTAGTACGATGTAACCACTGTGTTGTACGACTGTAGTACGATCAATCAATGACGCTTATATCGCGCATATTCCGTGGGTACAGTTCTAGGCGCTCTGCAGTGATGCCGTGTGAGATGGAATTTTATACGGCCAGAAGATTGCAGCCATTTCGGCGCATATTTACCTTTCACGGCCTATTATTCCAAGTCACACGGGTATAGGTAGACAATTATTAACTGTGCCTAAGCAATTTTGCCAGGAAAGACCCTTTTGTCAATCGTGGGATCTTTAACGTGCACACCCAATGTAGTGTACACGGGGGGAGGGTTCGGACGCCGAAGAGAGTCTGCACACAAAGTTGACTCTGAAATAAATTTCCGCCGAACCTGGGATCGAACTCACGCTGACAGCGGCCAACTGAATAAAAATCCAGCGCGCTACCAACTGAGCTATATCCCCGCCCATGTAACCACTGTGTTGTACGACTGTAGTACGATGTAACCACTGTGTTGTACGACTGTAGTACGATGTAACCACTGTGTTGTACGACTGTAGTACGATGTAACCACTGTGTTGTACGACTGTAGTACGATGTAACCACTGTGTTGTACGACTGTAGTACGATGTAACCACTGTGTTGTACGACTGTAGTACGATGTAACCACTGTGTTGTACGTCTGTAGTACGATGTAACCACTGTGTTGTACGACTGTAGTACGATGTAACCACTGTGTTGTACAACTGTAGTACGATGTAACCACTGTGTTGTACGACTGTAGTACGATGTAACCACTGTGTTTAGAATCTTTATTATCATGTGTACATTGTGTTTAAAACAGTTAGTGTGATGTGAACACTGTGTTTAAAACCCTAAGTATGATGAGAACACTGCTGTACGTCATACTTATGATGTGACAAGAGTCGTAACGTGTGGTAATGAAAACACGCCATAATAAAGTATGATTGGTCTCATCACAAGGCATACAGTGTGCCAATGAAAACACAGCTTATTGCTATTGGTCCAATCACAAAGCATAAGTGGGGTACCTCACTGTTCACCTCGTCGCAAGTTCATCTATTGGTGTCGGACCGCAGGAGGCATACAATGCAGTAATGAAAACACGCCACATTCGTCTCACGTGATGCTTCCCATGAATCACTGCGCGTTCAAAAGCAAGGCGAGAAGCCCCAGTCCACGGGCTGGGAGGGGAGATTACTGTGTGGTAAGGTCGAGTTACTCCCTGCTTGTCGGCCCCTCGATATGTCTTCACTAGGTGGCGCCTGCTGCACACCGCTGGCCCTGCACCACTGAGAATACACAGCTCCGTCTCCTGCACACTCTGCATCTGCTCCATGGCAAACCTACATCCGGTGAAGGAGGGGGGGGGGAGGGTGGTTGTCTTACTTCTTTGTCCTCTGCACCCTGAGCTGTCTCTACATCTCTTTTGACACACAGTATCCTCGTCATGACACAGGATCATTACCCCACAACTTGAGTCTCATGACACAGGATAATTAACCCACAACTTGACGATCATGACACAGGATAATTAACCCACAACTTGACGCTCATGACACAGAATGATCAACCCACAACGTCACAAGTCCTCAAAGTTATTCATCAACTTCGCACATCCTCTTCTCAGCCCACGGCTGATGCGGACACTCAACACGTTCGAAGAGTCGACTTTGTCTTCATTCCAGATTCTCAGTCACGGTATCAACGAGCACTTTTACGATCCGCTTTCCTCCGCCGAACTGATATTGGGGACTCATTTTACATCACTTCCAACACATTTGTGACGGTTCAATCGATCATTCACCATTCTAATCTTACAATTGGCGCAACTGACGACATGAAAACTATCTAACACTTGCAATCTCCATTCGTAAACGGTTGTGCTTTTGGATTTTGCAAACCATGGTTACAAATACATCGATTGTGTAAAAATCTTTTTTTGTTTTACTTGTTTGTGACACAACCAGTTCAACTCCCAAAAAATGAATCATGTCCGTTCTTACGCGATGTGGCGGGTACATTTCTTTTGAATGAGACTGCTGTTGCACAGAAGCACGCCGAACTCTAGTCAGTGTGAAACTTGGGCGCGCATCTTTAGGGAACACAGGGCATGACAACTTTACTGGCGTAACTGTGAGTAATGAGTCCCTGTCTTTGGCTGAAATAACAAAGCTAAACCCATCCACACGGACAATGAGACACATATATATAAAGAGACACAGAGACAGACACCCCCCCCCCCACACACACACACACGCACACACAGGCGCAAACAAACCTGATATATGTAACCGTCCCTTCATCACGGTATCCCCAAGGCCTGACTGCACCCAGAGGCAACACAAGAACACCCGACTCCACAAACAACAAAAACTTCGCTAACACCAAAACTTCACAAAAAACCTTGATAAAAACAACATACAAACTAAACTTGCAGTAAGTTGGAAGCTCGTGGGGGGGGGGGGGGGGGGGGGTCCTCGGAACAGCAATAAATAACGGAGAAGTAAGACGTAACAAATTCACAGCAAAGCTCGGAGGGGCGGCGTGACGCAGTGCCCCGTATCGGGTTACCCATTATGGATCATCACCAACCGATATGACCTACATGCAAGGGGAAGCAACTCTCCAGCCAAATCCCTTCACCGATCCATCTTTTTCTCCCCTCCTCGCCCGCTCTTCCGGTGGCCAAGGCGAGGCTATGGCGGGCGGTGTTTATCTGTCAGAGGGGCTGGTGGTGGTGCAAGCCGACACTGAAACCCCAAACCTCGCCTGGGACTCGGACCCCCCCCCCCCCATACCACCCCCCCCGTCAGTGCACCCCTTCACAGACATCACGGACACTGCCGGCCGTGTATAGCATCCTGTGTGTGTGTGTGTGTGTGTGTGTGTGTGTGTGAAAAGTGTAAACTTCGGAAAAGTTGGAGCTGGCAGTGGTATAACTTTTGTTTTCTGCAATGTTTAATTACTTTCCCAGTTCAGCACGACTTACTTCGCAAGACTGTCACGAGAAACCTTCATTGTGGACGCCGAAGATAATAAGACCAGGTGTTAACAAGCGCGCAGTTTCAAGCTGACATATATATACGTCAGTGAATGTTTCTCTCGTTGTCTTTCCTCCCGTCTCGTCATGGCGAGTAGTTTGAGCAAAACGGAGATGGACGCGGCAAGAAATAAACAACATCCTTATGATGACCATTTTTATAATGCCTATTTTTATGATGACTATTTTTATGATGACTACTTAAATATGATGTCCATTCCTTGGTTCTTCAATCAACGTGTTGGCAAAGAAAACTTCAACATGCGTCATCCAGGAGTTAGCACAAGATCGTTTTGCTACCCACTGGATTTCTTTGCTTTAAACTCACGGCGACTTGATACGACAGAAACGAGTAGATGATTTCATGTCGAAAATCAAACTACAGTTCAATGCATGGTTTCCAACAAGAACTGTTTGTTAGTTGTTGACTTTTAGTTCAAACCCACTCCCTAATTTCCCCGAAAACACTCCTCCTCTCTTGGCAGTGTCGCATTTCTTACCTCCTTTCTAAGCGCCTGCTGTCGCTTAGCTCCCTTGATAGTGCTTCCCTGGCCCCTGGCGACAGTGTCCCAAGGGGAGAGCAGCAGGCTGTGAAAGCTGAGAATGTCACGCGGTGTGGGGGCCGTGCTACCCGGTGTGACACAGTACAGGTCGTCGCGTACAGCATTGCTACTTAGGGGACAACACCACAGTGAGGGAGGGAGGGAGGGAGATATATATATATATTAACTGCTATTATGTTTTCAGCGTAGCAATAGGGTCCGATATGTAGACGAGACACTGAAGCATAATGCCGACGAGTCGAAGACGAGTCAAAATATCGGACCCTATATACTACGCTGAAAACACAATGTAGCTGTTAAATATAGAGAGAGGGGGGATTGAGAGATAGAGAGAGGGGGAGGGATAGAGAGAGAAGAGAGAGAGAGAGAGAGAGAGAGAGAATGAGAGACAGACAGACCGACAGACAAACACAGGGAGAGCGAGATAAAGGGAGGAGGGGAGATTTATTTTGTTTGTTTGTTTGTTTGCTTAACACCCAGCCGACCACGAAGGGCCATATCAGGGCGGTGCTGCTTTGACATATAACGTGCGCCACACACAAGACAGAAGTCGCAGCACAGGCTTCATGTCTCACCCAGTCACATTATTCTGACACCGGACCAACCAGTCCTAGCACTAACCCCATAATGCCAGACGCCAGGCGGAGCAGCCACTAGATTGCCAATTTTTAAGTCTGAGGAGGGGAGAGAGAGAGGGGGAGATCGAGAGGCAGAGAGGCCCGTCACTGTGTCACTAGTGTCATCCCAATAAGGCCCGTCACTGTGTCACTAGTGTCATCTCAATAAGGCACGTCACTGTGTCACTAGTGTCATCTCAATAAGGCACGTCACTGTGTCACTAGTGTCATCTCAATAAGGCCCGTCACTGTGTCACTAGTGTCATCCCTATAAGGCCCGTCACTGTGTCACTGGTGTCATCCCAATCTTCTTCTTCTTCTCGGTGTTCGCAGAGGTTACACGATCAGTCCAGCACTGGTGATAAATGTTGTCGTTTTCTCCAACTCCTGTCGACTGCCATATAGTTTGGTCTGCAAGGGAGTTGGTGACGGCCACACTTCCTTTCGTTCCTCATCTAGTAAGGGACATCGCTGTAAGATGTGTTCCGCTGTTTGGTCTTCTTGACCGCAGGCACAGGTTGGTGATGGCGCCAGCTTGAACTTTCGGTTCATGTGAGCATTGAGCCTGTTGTGGCCAGTACGCAGCCTGATGAGGTTGACTTGCTGCTCTCTGGACATTGTGTGGTAGTCATCTTTGTTTGTCCTTGGCCTCATCAATGCCTTGATGATTGTCTTCTGCTTACTAAAACTGACACTGTTTTCAGGTTGGTCTTCCACGGCTCCTTCTTTCGCCAGCTAATCTGCCCTTTCATTTCCTGGTATCCCACAGTGTGCTGGTATCCACTGGAGGACAACTCTTCTAATTTGTCTGACCATCTGTTATGCTTTGGCCAGCTGTGGGAGTTTGTCGTTCTCTAGGGCCTGAAGGACTGAAAGGGCATCCGAGAGGAAGACAACTTGGTAGCAAGGGTCTGCGGAGTCCTGAACCAAGGAGGCGGCCTGCATGAGAGCTTCTGCTTCTGCTTTATAGTTTGTGCAGTGTTTGCCAGTGGCAACGCTGGATGTAGCTGTATGTCCCCCAAGGAACCGGATCAGAATGCCAGCACCTCCATTGAGCACGGCGTTAGTTGCTGATCCATCGGTGTATACATGGATCCGCGCCTCTTTTGAGTACTGTTCGTTGATCCGGGCTAAGGTGAGTGCCTGTCGAGCTGTGTCATTCTGATCTATTCCTGAGGTAACACGTGGAACACTGGTGCAGATCTGGATGCCTGGTTTCTCTGTTGCCTAGGGGGTTTCCTCTTCTTCTTGAGTCAGAGGTAGAGTGTTCTGTGGGAGGACTTCCCTGTACGGTCGTGAAAGTCTCTTGCTCTCGTGTACAAAACTGCTCCGTTTGAGCCGGTTCTTGGTGAGGTTGCTCAGTCTGTGCTTCATGGGGTGGTTGGGTAGGCACTTGAGCTTCTCGGCCTGTACCATAGTCTTGGCTTCTCTTCTCTGACAGAGGGGTTGGATGGGGGTAAGCTTCTCTATTTCCTTGATGGGCGTGGATTTCATTGCACCAGTGATGAGTCGGAGGGCCTGGTTTTGCACACGGTCGAGGGTCTGCAGGTTTGTCTTGGCTGAGGTTGACCACGCTGTGGAGCCGTACTCGAGGTGGGGTCTGATTATTCCCTGGTATACTGTCTTCAGTATCTTCTCGTTCGCTCCCCAGGTGGTACCTGCCAGCTTCCTGAGTATGGCTAGCTTGCGCCGGGCCTTCGTCTCTGCCTGTGCAATGTGTGGTTTCCAGGTCTGCCGTCTATCAAAGGTGACACCAAGGTACGTCGCTTCTTCATCCTCTCTCAGAGGAGTTCCACCAAGCCTAATGGTTCCGGCTTTCTGCTTTGGCGACAGTGTAAATAGGGTGGTGGAGGATTTCTTCTTGTTGATGGAGACGCACCAATCTTCTGCCCATGCGTTCAGCCTATCTGCCGCTTGCTGCATTCTGTAGGTGGCAGTACTTGCGTGCTCCTCCTAGCACCAGATCACAAGGTCGTCTGCGTAGAGAGCAGCTTTGATCCCCTTGGGCATCTCAGACACCAGATCGTCGATGAAGAGAAGGAAGAGTGTGGGGGAGAGGACTCCGCCCTGAGGGACGCCATGACGAAGGAGGAACTTCTTGCTTTTGGTCTGGTCGACGTTAACTCTTGCCCTGCGGTTGTAGATGTAGGAGCGAATCCAATGGTACATGTTGCTGGACACGCCTTTCCTCAGCAGTTTTACAAGGAGTCCATCTTTCCAGACCTTGTGAAAGGCCTTCTGAAGATCTATCCAGGTGACCAAGGCCAGCTTCTGTTCCTGAAAGGCATCTTCAACTTCTTGCGCCAGGTAAGTGACCTGATCTTCGGTGCTGCGGAACTGTCGGAATCCAGCTTGTTCAGGGGCGAGGAGGTTCCTGGATTCCAGGTACCACCTGAGGCGCTCGTTCACAATTCTCTCCAGGGTCTTCACAACACAGCTGGTGAGGCTGATTGGGCGATAGCTGGTGGCCTTCTTTGGATCCTTCCCTTTTTTTAGGATGGGGATCATGATCGCTTCTCGCCAGAGTTGTGATAGCGATCCTTCTTGCCAGCTGCTGCTGTCAAAGCTACTGTGATCATAACCCTCAGAATTTGTGAGGTACACATACAAAGAAATCCTCAATCACTGAGAGGTACTTAAACTTAATCTGCCTCACATTAGGAGAGCAACAGCCCAACCAAGGGCAATATATACGATCTTCTCATCACCGACGGGCAAAACAGCCTTGACTACCGATCTCTACAATACGTTTATTCTCATTGGAAACGCTCAGCCTCTACTATCAAAGCTACTGTGATCATAACACTCAGATCTTGTGAGGTACACTACAAATCATACATAAATGATTATTTGTTTGTGGAGAAACAAAATAATGAGATGGGTTGAACAAACAACTACACCACTCCCCATATCTACCTGTACCATTAGTACACATAAAAATACGGAATAAACCCGTTAAAGGAACAGTGACATTTATAATCACTGAGCCTCATATAAGCCTCAATCACTGAGAGGACATTTGGGTAATCAACCACCAGTACATGCAAGTACACCCCAACAAGGGAAATGAATAATAGTCATCTATAAATGATTATTCTCAATCGAGAAACAAGATGATGAGGATATGGGTTTGAATAGTTGTCCCCTGACGAGGCTACCTTTCAGTTTCCCCCAAAAACCTCTATAAAATCACATTTTCAAAGAAGTTGTCCTAACAGCTTGAAACTGTAAATCTTGCCGAAAAGTACTATCTTTGGGAGAGGCATTTAGGGATCTCTGGGCTGCCTACTGCATTTGCCGGGTTTGACAGACCCTTGATTTTTACCCCCTATGTGTCATCTCAAATAAGGCCCGTCACTGTGTCACTAGTGTCATCCCAATAAGGCCCGTCACTGTGTCACTAGTGTCATCCCAATAAGGCCCGTCACTGTGTCACTAGTGTCATCCCAATAAGGCCCGTCACTGTGTCACTAGTGTCATCTCAATAAGGCCCGTCACTGTGTCACTAGTGCCATCTCAAATAAGGCCCGTCACTGTGTCACTAGTGTCATCTCAATAAGGCCCGTCACTGTGTCACTAGTGTCATCCCAATAAGGCCCGTCACTGTGTCACTAGTGTCATCTCAAATAAGGCCCGTCACTGTGTCACTAGTGCCATCTCAGATAAGGCCCGTCACTGTGTCACTAGTGTCATCTCAAATAAGGCCCGTCACTGTGTCACTAGTATCATCTCAAATAAGGCCCGTCACTGTGTCACTAGTGTCATCTCAAATAAGGCCCGTCACTGTGTCACTAGTGTCATCCCAATAAAGCCCGTCACTGTGTCACTAGTGTCATCTCAATAAGGCCCGTCACTGTGTCACTAGTGTCATCCCAATAAAGCCTGTCACTGTGTCACTAGTGTCATCTCAATAAGACCCGTCACTGTGTCACTAGTGTCATCTCAATAAGGCACGTCACTGTGTCACTAGTGTCATCTCAATAAGGCCCGTCACTGTGTCACTAGTGTCATCCCAATAAAGCCCGTCACTGTGTCACTAGTGTCATCCCAATAAGGCCCGTCACTGTGTCACGAGTGTCGAGGGAGGGAAAGAGGAGGAGGAGGGGTAGGAGGAGGGGGAGGATAATTTAAAGCTTTAATAACCACAAAGAAACAAAACAACTCTTTTTCAATTAACCCCCAAAAAGAAAACTTGTCATATGAAAGAAAAAGAAAAGAAAACAAGTCGCGTAAGGCGAAATAACTACATTTAGTCAAGCTGTGGAACTCACAAAATGAAACTGAACGTAGTCCGCCGCTAGTGCAAAAGGCAGTGAAAGTGACGAGCCTGTTTGGCGTGGTAGCGGTTGCGCTGTGCTTCATAGCACGCTTTACTGTACCTCTTTTCGTTTTAACTTTGTGAGCGTGTTTTTTATCCAAACATATCATATCTATATGTTTTTGGAATCAGGAACCGACAAGGAATAAGATGAAAGTGTTTTTAAATTGATTTCAAAAAATAATTTTGATCATAATTTTTATATTTTTAATTTTCAGAGCTTGTTTTTAATCCAAATATAACATATTTATATGTTTTTGGAATCAGGAAATAATGAAGAATACGATGAACGTAAATTTGGATCGTTTAATACATTTTTTTGGTTTTTTTACAATTTTCAGATTTTTAATGACCAAAGTCATTAATTAATGTTTAAGCCACCAAGCTGAAATGCAATACCGAAGTCCGGCCTTCGTCGAAGATTGCTTGGCCAAAATTTCAATCAATTTGATTGAAAAATGAGGGTGTGACAGTGCCGCCTCAACTTTTACAAAAAGCCGGATATGACGTCATCAAAGGTATTTATCGAAAAAAATAAAAAAAACATCCGGGGATATCATTCCCAGGAACTCTCATGTCAAATTTCATAAAGATCGGTCCAGTAGTTTGGTCTGAATCGCTCTACACACACACACAGACAGACAGACAGACAGACACACATACACCACAACCCTCGTCTCGATTCCCCCCTCTACGTTAAAACATTTAGTCAAAACTTGACTAAATGTAAAAAGTAAGGACACAAGAAAATAAAACAGAAAAATAGTACACACAAAAAAACTAAACTTGAAATTAGGAGGAGGTAATTGAAGCTTGTCTCGTAGCATTGTGTGTCTCGTTAAAGGGAGAGGTTGCAGTGGCGAAAGTCTGCCGTCTGGCACTGCGCGACATTAACCAAGCAGCGGGCATCTAGGCAAGATACAGGACTAGATACACGGCTAGATGCAGAGCTGCCACCATTACCCCAGCAACATCTAACAGCGGGCAACAAGGCTGTACGCCATACTGCACACCAGGACCCTGCCATGGAGCGGGCAAGAAGAGGAGTGCCACGGGATTATGTCCGTTGAGAGCTGATCTTATGGCTAATCTACAAACAATTTCCAACCATTTTTTGTCAGCTAGAAGTCGGTCGGAAGTTGGCGAGACAAAAATGATGAGAAGCTGGCCGTGTGAACAGTCCTTTCAACTCTCAACAGAGTCTTGTGCGAATCGTAAACCCAGTTGAGAATTTCCTTTAAACTTTCCAGCCGATTTTGAAGTGATTTACCACAACGGGCTCTCTGATTTGAGGCCGTTTTAAGCTGGCTGTATGCGGACGCTACTGGCTTGCTGTGTTAGGCCTCTTAGGCCTGGACGACACAAGTCTGATGACAATTGGCCAGCTACTCAAGCTGTTCACACGGCCACATCTTCATAGCGATCTCATGACCCACATCGTTGAGAGGTCTGTTGAAAGTCTGATTAAATTGGGCGATGTGAAGAGCGCTTTACAGAGCCCTGCCCCTTGCTGCGTCACGCCCAGCACGGGACGTCATCACACCCCATGTCACTAATGACTTCATCAGCTCTGACGTACTTTTTGCAACCACCCTTTCGCCACAACGCCATGTCTGACGAAAACAAGGAGCGAGCGTTATTCGATTCTGTGCGCTCTTTTTGTGTGTTGTTTTTCTTTCTAGCGGGAATGGGATAGGAGAGTATGGAAAGAGACTGTATACACACACACAGCCACACACACACACGCACACACGCACGCACGCACGCACGCACATACGCACACACACACACACACACACACACACACACACACACACACACACACACACACAAGCGTACACAAACACACATGCACACATGTCTAAAGTTGAGACGAGATTTGTCACTAATCCTCTTAAAGGTACTAAACTTGTCAAATCCAGGTGCACGGAGCCCCTGGGGCTTTTAGTCATACCTCAGGCAGCTATCCGTTAGAAGAACTACCAAGTTTCATTAACTTGCACCCAAAGAGTCAAGAACTGCGATTTTTTTACGAATTAATTTCGTACTCGGACCCGGCTGGTCTTGACCTATTTTTAGGTCTAAATTTAGATCAGGTAGATCACCACATCATGCACAAAAAGACACGTCACTAAAGCAAACTATGTCAGATGTCATCATGAGTTTATGTAAAACAAAATGGAGGCCGGAATCACTCAAGTTGAATCGAACTCCGACCAAACACCAACGTAGTAACTAGGTTAATTTATGCACTCGCGTGAACAAGAAACTGTCGAGCTTCACAGATGTCGTCGTTGGGTAGTTTTGGGTTTGTTTTACTACCATTGGAGGATTTTTGAACTGTAAATGCACTCAGCTGCAACAAAAACGCAAAACGAAGGCTGTGAGCTGCACTGTGCCTTTAAGCAGTGTTAACTCCGGGTCTTGCCTTGCAGGTGAAAGCGAAGACGATAGCTGGTGATGTCGCCAGGTTGAAGAGTTCACGTCTAATTCGGCTCTTACTTCGCCTTTACATTTAGCACGTGCGGAACACTGGGGGAAAACAGGGTGGATTAGGGTTAGGGTAAGCGTTAGGGTTGAGGGTGCAGGTAATACGACAGTCGCTATTCGTCTTACGCCCCACCCGTGATTCCGCGCCTTGTGTGTGTGACACCTGGCATGATCGATAGTTCCAAGATTAGCAGTCTCACTTTAAATTAAGTCGGCGCAGGTGTTTACAGTCAAACCTCAATCGTTTGTGTTCAAAGAACAAGGAAGTGTGTGTGTGTGTGTGAGTGTGTGTGTGTGTGTGTGTGTGTGTGTGTGTGTGTGTGTGTGCGTGTGCGTGTATGCGTGCGTGTGCGTGTGTGTGTGTGTGTGTGTGTGTGTGTGTGCGCGTGTGTTGTGTTTGCAGGCCTATATCATGTATAACATAGTTTCACAAAAATTCGCAGACGGTATACCAACAGTACGACATGCCAACGGTTCTCGGTGTTTCACAAGAGAGAACGAGAGAAAGAGAGAGAGAGAGAGAGAGAGAGAGAGAGAGAGAGAGAGAGAGAGAGAGAGAAGAGAGAGAGAGAGAGAGAGAGCGTGAGTGAGAGAGAAGAGAGAGAGGGAAGGAGAGAGAGAGAGAGGGAAGGAGAGAGAGAGATAGAGAGAGGGAGGGAGGGGGGGGGGAGGGAGGGGGAGGGAGGGAGGGAGGGAGAGACAGACAGACAGACAGACAGATAGCCAGAGACTCAAAGACAAAGAGACAGACTGGAGACAGACAGACGATTATTTTGATTGTTTTTTCTCTGTCGTCGCGGTGTAACAGCAGACGATAGAAGCAGACGGCTACTGTTACGCTGATAAACGGCCATCGTGCCCCAGGACTTCCAGCAGGCGACAAATCTCCTAACTCCGTCACAACATCTCACAATATCTCAACTCACCGGGTAACGTCAACCGTCACATTAAAATAGAACGTTTCACGGCTTTTCCCACTTGTCAATCTAAAGCAGCCAATCGTACATTTCCATGACGTCTGGTAGATCGTGTATCGTGATGCGCTTACTTTAAAAGATAAATCTTTGTAAAAAGCGAAACTATTTTCATCAAGTCTTCTCTGCTACAGAAATGTTGCCCATCTCACCAGATCTTCAAAACTCCGTAAAACAAACCTGTCTGTTGTGTCAGATCATTTGACACAACTTTTGTTCAGTAAGACAGACAAGCAAAAAGAAGACATGCCAACGAACAGACAGACCTTTCAAAAACCACACACACACACACACACACACACACACACACACACACACACACACACACACACACACACACACATACATTCACACGCACACAATGACGACAGTTGGATTCCTTTGTATAACTCGCACTCTCATTACACTCATTTCTCATTTCTCATTACTTTATTGTCCCATCGCTGGGAAATTCGGGTCGCTTCCTCCCAGTGAAAAGCTAGCAGCAACGGAGTCGCGCTACCCAGGTGTCTGCGTGTTTAGGTGTATTCAGCCACCTGCACTTATGGCAGAATGACCAAGGTCTTTTACGTGCCATTGTGATGACACGGGGGTGGGACATGGCTTCCGTCTCTGGGTCTGCACATAAAGTTGACCCGTGTCCGTCCCGGCCCGAATTCGAACCTGCGACCTTTCGATCACAAGTCCAGTGCTCTACCAACTGAGCAACCGGGCCCCGTGAGAAATGAAAGCAATACACATAGGCACAGACAGACACAGACAGACAAAGACAGACAGACAGACAGATAGACACACACACACACACACACACACACACACACACACACACACACACACACACACACACACACACACACACACACACAGAAGACCATGTAATACTTACTCAGTCTGCCGGTGTCCTGCTCGCTATCTCCACTGTCAGGAGTCCCTGCCTCTCTCGCCTCCTCCTCCTCTCCTTCCTTCTTCTCTCTGTTAGCATTATCGTCGCTGTGGTTGTCGTCGTCGTCGGGGTCAGCGCGTTCCTTGCGGCGGCGGGGGGAGGTGGAGGAAGGTCGGTAGGAGGTCAAGGACAGCTGGGCAGTGTCCTGCTGGTCAACCTTGTCCGTGTAGCCATACCATCCAAGCAGTTCGTTCATCGTCGTCTCGGCAAAGTCCTGCAACATGAAGAAGAGAAACCCTATCAGTGTCTGTGTAGCCGTACCATCCCAGCAGTTCGTTCATCGTCGTCTCGGCAAAGTCCTGCAACATGAAGAAGAGAAACCCTATCAGTGTCTGTGTAGCCATACCATCCAAGCAGTTCGTTCATCGTCGTCTCGGCAAAGTCCTGCAACATGAAGAAGAGAAACCCTATCAGTGTCTGTGTAGCCGTACCATCCCAACAGTTCGTTCATCGTCGTCACAGCAAAGTCCTGCAACATGAGGTAGAGAAACCCTATCAGTGTCCGTGTACCCATATACCCTTCAAGCAGTTCGTTCATTGTCGTTCTGCAACATGCGAACGGGAAACCCTATCAGTATTTGTGTGGCATTTGCAATGTCACGCAATACAGAGGTGGGGAGGGGGGGGGGCTATTAATGTCAGCGTGACATCTGCAAAGTCCTGAAAACACAGGTAGAAAACCCATATGAATTTGTGTGTGACCTCATCGAAGTCCTGCAACAAAGCAAGAAAAGACCAATTAATGTATATACATCTCTAGAAAGTTCTGCAACATGAGAGAGAGAAACCCTATCAGTGTCAGTGTAACAGCTCGCTCATCGTTGTCCCGGCAAAGTCCTGCAACACGAAGAAAGACAGCCTGTCGATGTATGTGTATGTGCGATCTCTATAAAGTTGGGAACAGAGAGATTGAGAGAGAGATTGAGAGAGAGAGAGAGAGAGAGAGAGAGAGAGAGAGAGAGAGAGATTTTGTTGTTGTTGATTTGACGATTTAATGAACAAAGGCCGTCGGTCGTTGGCAAGAACAACGAAATCATAATTCGCAGGAGATAATACATTACTCATGTCAATAAC
>NC_090247.1:11191399-11201933 GCF_037325665.1 Littorina saxatilis | reverse complement strand
AGAAAGAGAGAGAGAGAGAGAGAGGGGGGGTGGAGAGTGAGAGGGAGAGAGAGAGAGGGGGGATGGAGAGTGAGAGGGAGAGAGAGGGAGGGGGGGGAGAGAGGGAGGGAGGGGTAGAGAGATAGAAAGAGAGGGAGAGGGAGATAGAACCAGAGGGAGGGAGAGATGAGAGAGAGAGAGAGAAAGAGAGATAGAGAGAGAGAGATAGAGAAAGAGAGATAGAGAGATAGAGAGAGATAAAGTGAGAGAGAGATAGAGATAGAGAGATAGAGAGAGAGATAGAGAGAGAGATAGAGAGAGAGATAGAGAGAGATAGTGAGAGATAGAGAGAGATAGAGAGAGATAGAGTAGAGAGATAGAGAGAGAGATAGAAAGAGGACAGAGAGAGAGAGAGAGAGAGATAGAGAGTGAGAGTGAGAGAGAGAGTGAGATAGAGAGAGAGAGAGAGAGAGTGAGAGAGAGAGAGAGACAGAGTGAGATAAAGAGAGAGAGAGAGTGAGATAGAGAGAGATAGAGAGAGATAGAGAGAGAGAGTGAGAGTGAGATAGAGAGAGATAGAGAGAGATAGAGTGAGAGAGAGAGAGAGAAATAGAGAGAGAGATAGAGATAGAGAGAGAGATAGAGAGAGAGATACAGAGAGAAAGACAGAGAGAGTGAGATAGAGAGAGAGAGAGTGAGAGAGAGAGAGAGATCGAGAGAGAGAGAGAGAGTGAGATAGAGAGAGAGAGAGTGTGAGATAGAGAGAGATAAAGAGAGAGAGATGGAGAGAGAGAGAGAGTGAGATAGAGAGAGAGAGATAGAGAGAGAGATAGAGAGAGATAGAGAGAGATAGAGAGAGTGAGATAGATAGAGAGAGTGAGATAGAGAGTGAGAGATAGAGAGAGTAAGATAGAGAGAGAGTGAGATAGAGAGAGAGTGAGATAAAGAGAGAGTGAGATAGAGAGAGAGAGAGATAGAGAGAGAGTGAGATAGAGAGAGAGAGTGAGATAGAGAAAGAGAGAGAGAGAGAGAGTGAGAGTGAGAGAGAGAGATAGAGAGTGAGAGATATACATATATATATAGAGAGAGTGAGACTGAGAGAGAGAGAGAGTGAGATAGAGAGAGTGTGAGATAGAGAGAGAGTGAGATAGAGAGAGAGAAAGAGTGAGAGATAGAGAGAGAGTGAGATAGAGAGAGAGTGAGATAGAGAGAGAGTGAGATAAGGAGAGAGAGAGTGAGAGAGAGAGTGAGATAGAGAGATGAAAGAGTGAGATAGAGAGAGAGAGTGAGAGAGAGAGAGATAGAGAGAGAGAGTGAGAGAGAGAGTGAGAGAGAGAGATAGAGAGAATGAGATAGAGAGAGAGATAGAGAGAGAGCGAGATAGAGAGAGAGTGAGAAAAAGAGAGAGAGAGTGAGATAGAGAGAGAGAGTGAGAGAGAGAGTGAGAGAGAGAGTGAGAGAGAGAGAGTGAGAGAGAGAGTGAGATAGAGAGAGAGAGTGAGAGAGAGAGTGAGAGAGAGAGAGAGAGTGAGAGAGAGATAGAGAGAGAGAGAGAGGGTGACAGAGAGTGAGAGAGAGAGAGTGAGAGAGATAGAGTGTGAGAGAGAGAAAGTGAGAGAGAGAGAAAGTGAGAGAGAGAGAGTGAGAGAGAGAGAGTGAGAGAGAGAGAGTGAGAGAGAGAGAGAGAGGGCGCCAGAGAGAGAGAGAGAGAGAGAGAGAGAGAGAGAGAGAGAGAGAGAGAGGAGAGAGAGAGAGAGAGAGAGAGAGAGAGAGAGAGAGAAGAGAGGTGTCGGGTGTCCCGGTGTTGGTTTCAAGCCATCAGCAACCCTACAACGACGGCAGCAGCCCCCAGCAGAGGCAGCAGTTATCTGTACGAGCATCAGTCGGGATGTAGGGAATGGGACAGCAAGGGGAGGGTGGGGGTGGGCTTGTTCTGTTATGTGTAATATAAGGCCCAACACTGTGGCAATCTGTAGCGTCAAGAGTCAATGAGTGGATCCATGCCTTTCTCAATAATTATGCTTGAAGAAACTGACTTTCCAATGCGCCAATCCTGTTTCATTCTATGATAATTAAATCATTTGGTGGGTGGTTTGCGGGCAAATGACACATTGAAGGAAGGAGTTGGAGATGACCGCTAATCCGTGTATGTCGCCATCCAGGTGAGTGTGATCCCCAGCAACAGGAGACAGGAAACAAGGAACTTAGTCGATAAATATCGACAGGGGGCCGACAAATGGTTTAAATGGGAAATGTGTGTATATGGGTGTGGGTTTGAAACAAACAAACAAACCAACCCTTGTGAACCCCGGGCCGCAGGCCTTCGATGTAGTGATTGAAAAAAAAAGGATGTTCTCAAATGGTTCAATTCTCATTTGGTCTGATTCTCAAATGGTACCGGTATACTCCCCCCCCCCCCCCCCCTGGCCGCAGGCCTAGGAGTAAAATTTTATAGACACTGACCTTCTTCCCAGGGGTCATTGACCCAGTTTTAGCTATGAGAGGTGGTTCGCCCAGAGGCTGTAGAGTATACTGGGGCGGTCTCTTTGATGTCTTGAGAGGAAACTTGGCCAGGGTAGTACATGCACCAGAACTGGTGGACACCAAGGACAAACATGAAATCGAAGCAGTTTGCTTTCAGAGAGAACGGTCGTCAGCAACTCAAACTTCTCTGTTTTCTTTTTTTTTTAAATCTGACTTTCTTTGTGGCCCCCTGACTCCGCCCCCCTCCCTCTGTAAGGACCCCCCTCCACAAGGACCGATTTTTGTCAACATTTTAAAGGTCGCTAGAGAGGGGTTCCACTGTATGACCTAACCGCTGCTGGCAGACGGCCTCAATCTTCACGCGCAAAGACGAGATTAATAGGTGCTCGGTTTTGGTATTTTGAATTACATTACATTAAACCTTTGTTGGGTTTCATGGTCATGGCAACAGCCATAATAATATTACATGATGTATAATATCATATTTCAGCATATGTGAATTACATGTCATCATACTAAACTGTCATACATTTTTATTCCTACATTATTCTGATTGATCACAACCAAACCTACTATCATTGGACACATCCAAATGCAAGCGCCTGTTCTTGACAATTTCTCTCTGATCTAAATATAAAATCAGTGCAATTTCCTGGGTCGGGCTTTGCCACAGACACTCACGGTTTGGCCTGTAGGTAAAATGTACAATGTATTTTCTGATTTGTGCACAAAAGCTTTTTTTCTTTTTTCTTTTTTTTAACATAACAATGTTTAATGTCACTGTATGTTTAAAAGACCATGGTCATATTTGTAAAAAAAATGTTAAATTAGAAAATAAATAACATTTTGGTTCATGATTTTTCCTACACCTGTGCTAAAAATAAGAAATAAAAATGTCGGGTATATAAGTCACTCAAATACAGCTAGGTATGAATGGCTCGGTTTGAGTATGTTGCAGTTGACCCTGCACAATGCGACATATCATGTTTTTGTTGAACAATTTTGACGTCACCCCTCCCATAGGGTGACGTATTTCACAACTTCCTGTGTTACACAAACTCTGTGATGACCAATTTTGACGTCACCCCTCCCATAGGGTGACGGATTTCACAACTTTCTACAGATGAACAATTTTGACGTCACCCCTCCCATAGGGTGACGGATGTCACAACTTCCTGTGTACACAAACTGATGACGTATTTCACAACAAAATGGCGCTGCCCATGGTCAACCTCGAAACTATCCGTATAGAATGGGGGCGTCCTCGCCCCCATAATAAGGTAAAGACACGGCGGCAAGGCGGGGAAGATGCGTCGAGGAATTTCCAGGTGGAAGGTTACAGTTTCGCTTGAGTTAAACACCCTCCTTCTCCCCTCCTCCCCCCCCCCCACACCCACCCAACCGCAGGTACACTGCAGCCCAGCCCAAGTATATCTAATCTCACCTGCCCCCGCCCTCCCCTCCCCTCAGCTAAGCTTTCTTACCTTTCACTCTCATCTCTCTTTCTCTCTCTTTCCCGGACTGCCTTTTGATCAGCCCTTGCTAGCACCAGAGTACAGCGCTTTTGTCAGCAGTGCCGAGTATCAAGGCGCGCTGTTGTGTGATGAGACATGCGATACCAGATGGCGCGCACCAGGCACGTGCGAACCCTTAGCTACAGCGAAAAGAGAAGCGCTTTCACCGAGTAAGCTGAGAGGGAGAGGGTGGGGGGGTAAGAAGGATGGTTTTGTTGAATTCAGTCCACAAGATGTCTCTGGCACGGGGAATCTCCGTGCAGTCAAGTGTGTTCTCTGTACCAGACTCGCTTCAAGTGCTCTGCACTGGCATGCCAGAGAGAGAGAGAGAGAGAGAGAGGCATGCAAGTTATGTATAAACACGAGCCCGCACAGGAAAAACTTTGTCAAAGTATGAAACATGAAGAGTACCTCTTGTAACATAATATTATATTAGCTCCATAAAGTGCATGCAGAATGTTTGGAAATATGTCGACTCGACGCTTGCGGCCGAGTAAGAACTGCCGCCAGGACCTAATGGATAATTAACAAAAGCCAAGGGGTTTAAAAATGGTGTTATCCATACATTTGCTTGTGTTGGGTAAGTTACAAAAAATTGTGCTCATTGACCTGCTCGAACTGACCATTTGGGTCAAACCAGTGACACATTTAATTGATCTGATGATAATCGCCTTCCTGTTTTTATCGGTATACAAAAGTTGATGGGAAATGTTTAGATCTGATCTGGGCTGTACCAGGGTCTGATGGTCTGTCTGATGACTGTCTCTGAGTTGAAATAAAAGCTCACCACCTGTTCTCAAGGGCTGTTCGCTCAACGAAGAAGAGAAAATCGCGTGTGGACGTGTCACACTCTTTTCTTAGTCCATAATATCATAGGAGGAAAAAACAACAACAAAAAACAACAACACAACATTGCAACAAGCATGTACCCGTGGACCGCCACTGCCTGCACATAACGGATACACGTCTCCTGCAAGGAACTTCCTACCCGCGAGTGTCCGCCATGGAGCTCTCCGCCAAAGGACTGTTTGCCAAATCAAAGTCCAGCAACAATGTTAATGTCCGTGCAAAGAGGGTAGAACGCCATGGTTGTCCAGGACTCATTCCCTCAACGGGCATTCTTTCCTTCTACACTGGTACGTAACGACCATGATCTTTAAAAAAAAGTTAGATATTAGCAACTGAACAAAACATCAGACACTGATTCACGTCCCCGTGAGAGACGTGGGAGTGTTGTGGTGAGATTGCCCATCCCCATCCATTGCCACTGGCGATTACCAACGCAGGCTTTCAATGACATGAGGCATACCGATAAAAAATGAAAATTGTCAATTGTGCCTACATCTCAGTACGTGTGTAGATCGGACTAGTCCTGGCTTCATATCCAGAACACAGAATTCCGCTAGAAGGAGACTGGAAGAGAGGGGGAGACTACAAAGGGGGAGAGAGAGACGGGGGAGAGAGGGGGGGGGGGGGCAGAGAGGAGAGGAGGGAGAGAGAGGGAGGGAGAGAGCCCGCCACGCGCCTCCTCTGCCAAACGGCTCCAGTTTCACACCAGCTCCTGTTTCCTCCCAAATCTCCCATCCCGTCACTCTTGGCGCGTGCGAAGATGGGTGGGGGTGGGATGGGGGGATAGGAGGGGGCAGAGAGAGGTAGAAGAGATGAAAGAAGGAAACCGTACGCCATCATTGAAAGAGCGCCGAGAAGAAGCCGCATTTAGAACAGGAGTGGGCTGGGCATGGCGATATACTTGAGGCGTAACGACCATGATCTTTAAAAAAAAGTTAGATATTAGCAACTGAACAAAACATCAGACACTGATTCACGTCCCCGTGAGAGACGTGGGAGTGTTGTGGTGAGATTGCCCATCCCCATCCATTGCCACTGGCGATTACCAACGCAGGCTTTCAATGACATGAGGCATACCGATAAAAAATGAAAATTGTCAATTGTGCCTACATCTCAGTACGTGTGTAGATCGGACTAGTCCTGGCTTCATATCCAGAACGCAGAATTCCGCTAGAAGGAGACTGGAAGAGAGGGGGAGACTACAAAGGGGGAGAGAAGACGGGGGAGAGAGGGGGGGGGCAGAGAGGAGGGAGAGAGAGGGAGGGAGAGAGCCCGCCACGCGCCTCCTCTGCCAAACGGCTCCAGTTTCACACCAGCTCCTGTTTCCTCCCAAATCTCCCATCCCGTCACTCTTGGTGCGTGCGAAGATGGGTGTGGGTGGGATGGGGGGATAGGAGGGGGCAGAGAGAGGTAGAAGAGATGAAAGAAGGAAACCGTACGCCATCATTGAAAGAGGGCCGAGAAGAAGCCGCATTTAGAACAGGAGTGGGCTGGGCATGGCGATATACTTGAGGCTTGGATATAACTGGATGAAAGGGAAGTAGCGGCGTGGCTGTGTAAAGAACAGCTAACAGTGAGTATGATGCAGACCGTAGAATAATGCCCAACATTCTTTCAGTGTGGGATCAGGAGGGGCAAGCACCAATGACATCCATGCAGTGGTGCCAACACCAAGCTGAATCCAGTGTCACGTGACAACCCATTGCCTGCACGTAGAGCGCGTGACGGCGTTGTGAAGGCCACTGTGAAGGTCACCACACTGACACAATCACGACCTGTTGATGACAGCGACACTCGGACAGCCAGCGACACTACACTCGGCCCTACGGACCGTCAACTGGGGATGGCTCGGGTCAAGTAAAAGCCAATCACGATCCCTCTCGCAGACTGCAACAACAACAACACTGAACAACAACAAACAACAACAACAACAACAACAACAACAACAACAACAACAACAACAACAACACAATTTTCTTGCAACTGAAGCAAATTCATAATGTTACCCTAGAGAATGTTACCCCAAAATCCGAAGGGGGGGGGGGGGGGGGGGAGTTCAGTATGGAGTTTTTACGTGATCAACAAGGCCGACTGGGAAAGTTGGGCCCGACGGAAAGCTGAGATCGTTACAGCGGACTGTGGCACAGCGGTCTGTGGTGCCGATAGCTGAGACACGTGATATCGGTGCCAGCAGCCAGCTGAACTCTACACCTTCATTCCCCGCATTCCGCAGCCTCCCCTCACCAGGTAAACTGTTACCATACCCCCCCCCCCTCCCCCCAAACCTGCTCTTTAGCTGGTATCCGACTCAGTCAGGTGAACGCGAATTTACCTCACCACCACCCCCCCCCCCCCGCTCCCAGCACACGTCTTCAGTTTACCTGCCTAAAGAGAAAAGGTGAAATTTCTTTCTTCCCTCAGGTAAACCAGACACCCAACCCTCGCTCCATTTCCTGTGCTGGCTTCAGCAGCAGCCACCCCCCCCCCTCCCCCCCTTGCCCCTCTTCCACAAGCCTCCTTCCTTCAACTATGTAGCAGTTCCGGTTCTCCCCGATCTGTTTTGCATACCTGTATTACACCAATCATATTTTCAGCGAAATGTGAACCGTTTGCTCAGCTGCAACCATGCAGCCACCGCTACATAGCTCAGTAATTAAGATACATCTTAATTGTCTTTCATTCTCTGGGAAGGTCACAGTTCGAACCGTTCCTCTTTGTGGCGGCGTGAAGCTACCCTACCACCCCCTCCCCCACCCCCTTCATCCTTCCGAAACTTGTCTTCTCCGGTGGAACTGCGTCTTGTGCGTTTACCTGTGAGCGGTTAATAGCAAGTGAAAGTCTGCTGCACTTACACGTAAACACAAACACGTTGCCTTGCTGGGACTTTTGGAAAATGATAGCTCATTCTGTCTTCGGTTCCACACTCGTCATCACCCCCCCCCCCCTTGCCGCTCAGGTCATCACACACCGCACCCGTTAACTCTGCCTACCTTGTATATATACCTTGCCAGCCATGTATTTTGAACACCTGGGTCATGTTACGGGATGGACTCAAAGAATGTTTTCCCTATCGTCGTCTTACGTAAATGTGTATATATATATCTCGCCGCGACCACAACGCGTGTTTGCTTTAGACAAACATTATAATTATGTACCATACTATCATGTTCAATAATACCGTGTACCATAACACCGTGTACCATAATACCTTGTACCACAAATACCCTAAATACCATGTACTATAATATCATACCATATATAATACCATGCACAACAAAACCCTTAGAAATATTGTAGACAATACTCTAGTTATTATATTATAGTACTTACCCTTTCGAACATCAAGCAATAATGTTGTGATACACAAAGCGGCACGACATTTGGTGTGTGTGTGTGTGTGTGTGTGTGTGCGTGTGCGTGTGTGTGTGTGTGTGTGTATGTGCGTGCCCGCGTGCGTGCGTGTGTGTGCGCGTGTGTCTTTGTGCAACACTAGAGAGATTTTTTATGATATACCCATTATTATTTTTAGAAATTCTGTCAAAGTAAAAAAAAAGCCTTTTCCAGAAATTTATGTTGTGCCTGTGATATCTACCAAGGAAACAAAATGTGATGATGCATGAATATGAAGAAATTGCTCTGTTGTTGCATTCACTGTTCCATCTACATCTAAATTTCGTTCTGAGGATTTTTATCAGAAACATTAAAGCAAACATAGAAAAGCTTGCCAAAGAAACAAAACTTAATGACCGTGTAATCTCTGCCCTTTTCATACGCTGGTAGACAGGGGAAACGAACTTGATAACATTGTGCTGTCCTCAACAAACGCAAGCTCAGACTTTTAACTTCCAGTTGAAAAGGGTAACGAGAGAGGGGAAGTCCTTTATATATGCGCAGCGTGCGCCATAACCACACTATATCCCAACTGTCGTAACTGCACCGCAGACAACATGGCTGCAAAGTATCAAGTTACATCGCACAGTCTGCACTTTTCATTTCGACATTTAATTTTTCCCCAAACAGATATAATTGTACCAAAAAAGTATGACGGCTTACTAGTGCCAAATCCTGGGGTTACCCATTATCACCTGATAATTACTAATTAACGCTGTCAGTTACTGTTTTCACTCGTTAGTTACTCATTTTCACGGGATAATTAGTAATTTTCACGGGAAAATGACTAATTTTTAGTTTTGGCACTAGCAATCCGTCAGGAAGTGAGCCAAAACGTAAAAAATAGTAATTAACAGGTGAAAGTTAGTAATTTTTCCGGGAAAATTAGTAATTAACACGTGTAAATTGTAATTATCAAGGGAAAATTACTAATTTTCCCTTGATAATTACAATTATGAGGTTTTGGCACTAGTAAGCCCTATGACGGCTTACTAGTGCCAAAACCTGGGGTTACCCATTATCACGTGATAATTACTAATTAACGCTGTCAGTTACTGTTTTCACCTGTTAGTTACTCATTTTCATGGGAAAATTACTAATTTTTTAGTTTTGGCACTAGCAATCCGTCAGGAAGTGAGCCAAAACTAAAAATTAGTAATTAACAGGTGAAAGTTAGTAATTTTCCCGGGAAAATTAGTAATAAACACTAAGACAACCATAGCTTATGTTGATAAACTCTGTGTATGCTGTATGCTATGTTGTGTTTATGTGTATATAAAAGAATAAAAAAGTTTTTTAAAAAATTCAAAAAATAAAAATTAAATAGAATGTTGAAAAAAACACCAACAAAAAACCACACAAACCATGTCAGTATAGAATGGATTTCACGAAACTCTTGGCACGAGAAGAAATGAAAAATGAAGAAGCGGATATATCCTTGGCCACTTACCATGTAAAAACATTAATAAATGAAAAATAAATAATAATGCAAATAATGAAAACTTAGCAAGAACTATAACCCTTTCACTTTACACTATCGAGTTATTTCCGGACATCGTCTGTTAATTGCAGGTGCCACAAGGCGCTGCTTACTGTCCACATCACTCAAAGCTGAAAGTTGTGCCGTCCCCGATGTGTCCCTGCGGAGAAGCAGAGCAGGACACCAACCACATCCTACAAGACTGCGGGAACTTCCAGTTGTTGAGAAGGAAGATGTGGCCGGAGCCGACTCCCATCCAGAATAAGCTGTACGGCACGGCGGCGTCCCTACAGATGACCACTACATTTCTCAATTGGACTGGTCTCCACGTGTAGCGGCAACAAGAAGAAGAAGAAGACTGAAGGGGGAACAGGGGGTGAGGGGGCACGGTGAATTTATTCCCTTGGCTATACTCATAGACAATGGCCGAAACTAACGTAGGTATGCGTCTCAGTGACTACCATCTGTAGTGTGTCACGTGACGTTCACGTGCTCAGTGTGGAGCGTGGTCCAGGGCGGAGATGCACGAGAAAGTCACCAAGCGGGTGACACCTGTGGAGGCTCTACGAAAGACCACCAGCTTCATATCCAGAGCTGGACTCCTAGTGTAAAGGGGATCGACAAGAAGAAGAAGAAGACCAACCAGGTGGGAACCAGCCGCGGTGTTGGATTACCCAATATTGACGGACTGTGTGATGATATCTTCTGATATTGCTATTTCATATGTTACGTGGATTTCCATTGGTCAATTGGGCAAAACTGAGCTCAGTGCAAAAGTGATATCGACGACATTTCCGTCGATATCAGTTTTGATATCGACGACCTCTTTATTGCTTCC
>NC_090247.1:11156766-11171199 GCF_037325665.1 Littorina saxatilis | reverse complement strand
GAGAGAGAGAGAGAGAGCGGCGAAGGGCGTAGAGGTAGGGAATAGGGTCATGTATAACATGCACGTTATAGTTCTCCCCTCAACTCACAATCAGCTGCATGTAGCAACATTACAAATGGTGCACTATAAGGATCCACACCCCCACCCCTCTCGTCGCTCATTCGCCACACACAAAAACGTATAATATCCATCATGACAGTAAACTAGGCAGTGAATGTGGAGTTCCCGCTGTGCAATGTAGTGGGGCCGAGCGGGGCAGAGTGTGGCTTTCACTGCAGCGTGTGTGTACGCTCAATCATGGGCCGGACAACCAATACCACGGTAATGGCGCCCGACGGTAGGGGACGCAACCCGACACCGCCCGGCACAAATGTCAGTCTGGGAAGCCCCTGTGTCGAGTCTCGTTTTGAGGGACATTCTATACTCTCTCCCCCCCCCCCCCTTGTTTCCTCCCACATCCTCACCCTACTATACTCATCTCGCCAGTCCCAACATCCTCCATCCTCAATCCAACGTCCCAACCCCATCTCCCCCAAACCATCACCCTTGTACGTCAATTCATCCTCTGCAACCTCTATACTCTCTCTTCCTCCCCCCCCCCCTTTTTCTGCCCCCCTCACCCTCCTCATCTCGCCAGTCCCAGCATCCTCCATCCTCTCCTCAACGTCTCCCCTCCCCCCAACCGTGCCATCGCCCTCGAACGACATTTCATCCTCTGCAGCCTCTGGTTGGCGTCCCTTTCCTCTCGTGGTCTGCAGCAATAAGCGAGCGACATCAACGTTCAGCAGGTCACCCAAGGCCTACTCTCCCACCGCCGCCTTGAAATGTTGAAAACAGGAATGTTAAGATTTAAGGTATATACTATTCAAAGCATTCTGATTTTCATGCGCACAGTACCTGTGAACAGCAATATATGCAAAACGAAGGCAGTAGACGACCATAAACTCGAAATTCTTAGCAGAATACTCGATGGAGTCAAGGTGCAGTTTGTTTATAACTTCATCTATTTCAAAATAGTTGTCTGGGGTCTGGAAGAGACCGCGTGTGGTGCACGAAGAAGTGATCGGATGAAGGGACGCTACAAAAAATCTAAAAAGTCCAAAAAAATCGAAGATGTGCACATATAGCCTTTCCTCCTTCAAAACACAAAACATACCTGTTTCGTAAAGCCTTTGCTTAGCCTGAGTAGACTCTCCACAACTCTATTCTGTTTTGGAACTCTCTACCCTGTATGTGTTTTATGGTCTATTTGTCAATGGTATCTTTGTGTGTGCGCGTGCGTGCGTGTGTGTGTGTGTGTGTGTGTGCGTGTGTGTGTGCGTGTGTGTGTACTTTTAACATTGTACGCTAAGTTTTTGCTTAATGTTTGGGTTCTTGGTGTTATGTCTCAGTTAAATGTATGCTTTGTATGCTTGTTGATTTGTGCTAGTTTATTCTATAATGAATTTGTAAAGCGCCTGGAGCCAATTGATGGGACTCGCGCTATAGAAAAGTTATTTATTATTATTATTATTATTATTATATAATTATGTCAACGAACGCACAGTGCAGATTGCTATATGCCAGGGGACAAAAAACCAAAACACAATGAAGACATTCAACCCATTTATTGATTCGCATTGTAACCCCAGACTGGGCTGAAAACAATACAGTGCAAACAAACAACACTAGACAAAGAGAGTCTGATGTAGGTCACGTGAACACAGACATCGGTACTGTCACATCCTCCACTCCCCTCCACCCCTCCGCCTTCCCGACAAGAAGCAAGCAGAGACACGGGGAGCTAAGGCCAGGGACAAACTGCAGCGTTCACTGAAAGGGAAGACGACGGTAGGTTGCCCGGATGTAGGGTGTCCGTTACACGGCTGATTGACCGCAACGTCTCTCAACAAACACCGCCGCCATCTTGCTCCCCCAGGGGCCGGATCACGTGACGGGACTCGGGGGGATCCAGTGACGGAGGGGAGGTCTGCGGGGGGAGGGGGTGCAGGTTGGTGCCGTGGTGGACGTTTCCACAGTGCACTGACCAACACGCCGCACGCCCACAGCCCTTCGTCCCTACACTGCCAGTCATGATCTTACTCTGCCATCTCAACCACACGCCCACCGCCCTTCGTCCCTACACTGCCAGTCATGATCTTACTCTGCCATCTCAACCACACGCCCACCGCCCTTCGTCCCTACACTGCCAGTCATGATCTTACTCTGCCATCTCAACCACACGCCCACAGCCCTTCGTCCCTACACTGCCAGTCATGATCTTACTCTGCCATCTCAACCACACGCCCACCGCCCTTCGTCCCTACACTGCCAGTCATGATCTTACTCTGCCATCTCAACCACACGCCCACCGCCCTTCGTCCCTGCACTGCCAGTCATGATCTTACTCTGCCATCTCAACCACACGCCCACCGCCCTTCGTCCCTACACTGCCAGTCATGATCTTACTCTGCCATCTCAACCACACGCCCACCGCCCTTCGTCCCTACACTGCCAGTCATGATCTTACTCTGCCATCTCAACCACACGCCCACCGCCCTTCGTCCCTACACTGCCAGTCATGATCTTACTCTGCCATCTCAACCACACGCCCACCGCCCTTCGTCCCTACACTGCCAGTCATGATCTTACTCTGCCATCTCAACCACACGCCCACCGCCCTTCGTCCCTACACTGCCAGTCATGATCTTACTCTGCCATCTCAACCACACGCCCACCGCCCTTCGTCCCTACACTGCCAGTCATGATCTTACTCTGCCATCTCAACCACACGCCCACCGCCCTTCGTCCCTACACTGCCAGTCATGATCTTACTCTGCCATCTCAACCACACGCCCACCGCCCTTCGTCCCTACACTGCCAGTCATGATCTTACTCTGCCATCTCAACCACACGCCCACCGCCTTTCGTCCCTACACTGCCAGTCATGATCTTACTCTGCCATCTCAACCACACGCCCACCGCCCTTCGTCCCTACACTGCCAGTCATGATCTTACTCTTCCATCTCAACCACAGACACCCTCTTTTCTTTTTTCATCTTTACTCTTTTTTTTTTCTTTTTTTAAAGAGAACAAGAACAAGAATTTATTCCGCCATACAGCATAACAGGCATTGGTATTAATTGTCCTTTTAAAGGTACTTTCCTTCCCCAGTAAATCATCTGAATGTCTGTGCATCTCAATACGCCCGCCCTCCCTCGTCGCTACTCCGCCAGGGCTGGTCCTACTCGACCATCCTACCATGCCGTAGATTCATTTTGTCTTCGTCCGAGGGACAAATCAAAGATAGTGATGCGTGCAGGTAAGATCAAACTTCCAATAGCCCGAGTGATCAGTGACAGCGGCGCCAAAAGGCCATGGGAAGGGCTCATTCAACACCTTACCTACTAAATCAAACGAAGGACGAAAGAATCGACAGTTCTCAAACACAACGTAGGGAAGCAGAGACAGCACACAGCAGCGCTCAGTCTTTGTTTGTTTGTTTGTTTATTTGTTGCTTAACGTCCAGCCGACTACGCAGAGCCATATCAGGACGAGGAAGGGGGGGATGAAGGGGGCCACTTGTCAAGCGATTCCTGCTTACAAATGCACTAACCCATTACTTGTGTCCCAGCAGGCTTTAGTAAAACTAAATTAATACCTACTGGAAGATTACCAGTTTCCAGTATGTTAAAATAGGCTTAACCTATCTACTGCTGGACTTACATCAGAACACTAACAGATTAAACTATACATGAATTGCGAGACAAGCGGCAAGAGAAGAGAGTTTTGGAAAAAATACAGGTGAATGAGCAAGAAGGCAGAAAAAAGAAAAGAATTCATGAAGAAAAAGAGAGCATGACAGGAAAGAGGAACCAAAAATCTACCTAACAGCAAACTAGAAAGCTCCTGCGGTTCCAAAAACAGGAGGGGCCTTTAATTTCATAACCGCAGTGCCCCACTGCGGGAAGCGCTCAGTCTCCACAGTCCAACAATCACAAAACAGAAAGACTGCCAATGTTCCAAAATTCAAAATCTTTGGTTCGACGTACTAGTTCTAAAATGTAACGTTTAGTTTTGTCAATAATAAACGTTCCAATGACCTACAATTCTTGTTTTCTGATTCCACAGTCCAAAGTATGAATCAGTGTGGGCCAGCAACTAGGAACCACCAAGGAGACTCACACTTGAGGTCCGCAGACTCAGGCAGCAGTCACAGCAGAGATCACTCAGTCCCGAGTCCCCAGTTGGGGCATGACCAGGCGAGCCCCACACCTGAGCGCCGCTCTCAGGGCAGGCAGGATGACAGCGGGACGTGGACTCCACCCGTCTGCCTCCCGACACCCGACACCCTGCTCTGCTGCAGCACCCGCTCCCCTTACAGGAAACAATTACAATCTTCCATGAGTGGTAAATATAGGGCGGCCTCCTGGCCCGTAACCCGACTCCTGCAGCCCCCCTTCCTCATCCCCAGCCTTTGTGCAGAGACTGTGTGGAGTGGATAGAATGGCACACATACATACAGCAATGGCAGCGGGGTAATATGGAAAAAATATAAAAAGTGGAATGGAGTGATGTAGACTGGATAGAGTAGCACTGAATCATACAAGTCTGGTAACGGTTAATATGGAGAAATATGTAGAATGGCTCAATGTGGAGTGGATAATTATAGTGGCACAGATCCATGCAGGGGTCGTACCGGGTAATATGAATGAAATGTCGCGCGCACACACACACACACACACACACACACACACATACACACACACACATACACACACACACACATACACACACCACACACACACACAGACACACACACACACACACACACACACACAGACACAACCGCAACACACACACACATACATCGGGAGCCAAACTTCCCCTCCGCCCTCATTAAAACGTTCAGTCAATACTATCTTGACTAAATGGGAAAAGACATTGCGGGTATCAACCCTGGCACGTAAGAGTGATAATGATGGTGGTGGTTGGCAACTAACGGTGAAGATGGTAACGGTTGGCAACTAACGGTGAAGATGGTAACGGCTGGCAACTAACGGTGACGATGGTAACGGCTGGCAACTAACGGTGAAGATGGTAACGGCAGATCGTTGGACCGGAGTGTTGGGAGATCGTGTTTGCATTATGGTGTACATGTATCGTGTTTCTTAAAAAAGATAAAAAATATCGTTTATCATGTTTGCATAATACAATATTATGATGTATCATGTTTGCATAATACAATATTATGATGTATCATGTTTGCATAATACAATATTATGATGTATCATGTTTGCATAATACAATATTGTCGTGCAGCACGTTTGCATAATATCATATTGCAGTGTATTATGTTTGCATAATAAACTTAGCAAAACAGTCAGTCGCATTATTGCTTTCGTTAAGTTCATAATATTGCAGCGTATCACGTTTTTAGAATATGATGTTGTAGTGTATCACGTTTGCATAATATAATAAAGCGTCAGTGTATCATATTTGCATAATCTGATATTGTGTATCATGTTTGCATAAAGATGTATCATAGTGTATCATCGCGGCAACAGCTGCAGTAAGTAATGTGGAAGATGACGTAGAACTGAGACTGTGATGACCAGTACATCATGTAGGTACGAAACCTTGACCTTAAAGGTCCGAAAACACCACAAGGATTACATGGGGGGCCCGGTAGCTCAGTTGGTAGAGCACCGGACTTGTGATCGGAAGGTCGGAAGATCGGAAGGTCGCAGGTTCGAATTCGGGCCGGGACGGACACGGGTCAACTTTATGTGAATACCCAGAGACGGAAGCCATATCCCACCCCCGTGCCACCACAATGGCACGTAAAAGACCTCGGTCATTCTTCCATAAGTGCAGATGGCTGATACAACCTATACCACCATGTGTATCTCATCAAAAGCCGTGAGGGCGTAAAAACTCAAATGATCATATGACCCATATCATGTCCGTAAGAGGCGAAATGTTTAGCCTGCAGGACAGTAAACATTCTCTATTTCCAACGATTACATAGAGTGTTTTCTACATAGTTGTTGGTATTCGCTGGCCTCTATACTTACTGCAACAGACGTACACCACGTGCAAACAACGCGGCGTCCACCATACTCGGTGACTTGAGCTGGTGGCGTCAGTTAAAGAACCCACGCGTGTTGACTGACTGATCAAAGCTCTCACATCGAAGACACCAAGAACAAAATATTCAGAATTAAAGTTGCAAGTACCAATAACACCAACTCTACCTCTTCAAGAAAGAAAACAAAACAAGTGGAACACACGCACGCACGCACACACACTGACACACACACACACACACACACACACACTCACCCTCTCTCTCCCTCTCTCTCTCTCCCTCTCCTTCTCCGACTATGCCAACCGTTAACCGTTCAATATATGTATATATATATAACCTTTTCAGTTTTTTAACCATAGTGCAATAAAAGGTAAAAACAGCCAGGCTTGTCGCTTACAAGCCGACAGCTTATGCAAATAGCGCCGTCCTGTTAAAATCAGTGACAGCGATAGGGTGCGGGGACACACGAGTAGTGTTTTCTGTATGTTCAAGGTGTCACTAACTCAAACATGTGCCACGCGGTTCACAAAGCCAGGTCTGTCTGTTACTGTGTCAGGGAGACTACGCAGCCCCTGGGGCACTATCGCCACTATCTTCACTGCCTGGTGCTGCGCTGTGCTGGCCAGCTTTTCCTTAAAGATATGCCTTTCTTCCCGTAACCACCACCTTGTGAATCCCCGTACATTATTTCCAGGCGTTTACACCAAGACAAGATATGCCTTGTTCTTGTACACACCACCTTATATATCACAATAGATCCTTCCAGGCTGTTGCATCAGGATCAGACACTCGTCATGCTCAACGCTCGTTGGCGTCCCGCTTTCCCTTCGCAACATCAATGTAGGAGTGTCTTGAAGTGCAACCCCTGTCAATCACACTGAACTGATCGATACAATTACAGTAGACACTAATGTCCTACTGAACTACCATCTCAAAATACATTTACAGCATAAACAAAAATCCTCCTGAACTATCACCTCCAGATGCCTTTACAGCTGAAACAAAAGTCAAAATGAACTATTATCTCAATATAATTATCTTTACACCACTTTTGAGATAACAATATCGTTCAAACCACACGTGTGTAGATCATGTAAACGAGGTCATGTCAAACTAGTTTGGCAAGGACCTGATTTTCGACCGCTTATGATGCCAGAGTCACCGAGACAAACGTCATTATGGAAACCCTTTTACGATAATTATGCTGTTTCTCCTGGTAGAAGTTTTAGAACTTTCACGTCACGCTATACTGTCTAGAGTGACGTGTCTTTGCTTTGACGTCAAAGATTGCACGAGGCTTTGGAAGATATGAAGTTCTGAAAGAAACGTTTTCAATTTAGACAATTGACGCCTTCACTGCGGGACGTTTTGAGTAAAATACACTTAAGTACAGTATGTGGGGTAAACAGAATACTACATGGCTTGTTGTGTCGTAGCAGATTTACACTCGTTTCTTTTTCAAATAGTGAACAGCTCGCTTTCGCTCACAGTTCAATATTTAAAAAAAACAAACTCGTGTAAATCTAGGTCACAGCAAGCCATGTAGTATTCTCTATATCATCTCAAGATGCCTTTACGGCAGAATCAAAAGTCCTCCAGAACTATATTCTCAAATGAAACAAAAGTCCTACCAACTAAACTATCATCTCAATATGCCTTTAAAGCAGAAACAACGTCCCGCTGAACTATCTTCTCAAGTGATACCTTTACAGTAAAACCAAACGTCCCACTGGACTATCATCTCAATATGCTTTTACAGCGGAAACAAACATCCCACTGAACTACCATCTCAAAATGCCTTTACAGCGGAAACAAACATCCCACTGAACTATCATCTCAAGATGCCTTTACAGCGGAAACAAACATCCCACTGAACTATCATCTCAAGATGCCTTTACAGCGGAAACAAACATCCCACTGAACTATCATCTCAAGATGCCTTTACAGCAGAAACTAAAGTCGCACTGAACTATCATCTCAGGATATTTTTTACAGCAGAAACAAAAGTCATACCTACTGAACTGTCATCTCAAGTGACGCCTTTTTTTTTTTAAGTCCCAACACACGACACCGGACACCGTTGGAAGAGAAGCTGCAGGAGAATCCACCAACAATTAAACCCACGCTACGACGATGGCGAACAAGGACAATCAATACAGGCGACATTACTACATCAAGCTGTGCAGTCGTTATTGTAATGAGATCCCACCTTCAAAAGTGGGCTTGAATTTCACAGTTGAATATTACCCTTACAGTACAGTGTATTACTGGGGAATCATTTAACGTCTTCCGATCTTTGCGAACATTGTTGTTTTCTTCCTGCGTTATGTTTGCCCCGACACCTATTAACCGTTGTACTTTGTACACGGTAGATGGGGCGACAGTATGATGGTATTGGTACAGGTATAGGTATTGGTACAGGTATAGGTATCGGTACAGGTATAGGTATTGGTACAGGTATAGGTATTGGTACAGGTATAGGTATTGGTATCATATGGCGCGCGTCACAAGACAGCGTCACGCACTCCAGAGAGTAGTGTGCCTGGTCGCCTCTCTGGTCTAACATTTAGACATGAGAGAGAGAGAGAGAGAGAGAGAGAGAGAGAGAGAGAGAGAGAGAGAGAGAGAGAGAGAGAGAGACACACACACACACACAGACAGAGAGAGAGAAAGAGAGAGAGAGACACACACACACAGACAGAGAGAGAGAGAGAGAGTGAGAGAGAGAGAGAGAGAGAGAGAGAGAGAGACACACACACACACACAGAGACACAGAGACACAGACAGACAGACAGACAGAGAGAGAGAGAGAGAGACAGAGAGACAGAGAGAGAGAGAAAGAGAGAGAGAGAGAGAGAGAGAGAGAGACAGATAGACAGACAGACAGACAGACAGAGACAGAGACACTGCCAGGGTGTGGGAAGAGTCGCGCGCTTATCTACAGAACAGACAGGTCATCATATGCATTGGTCTCTTTCTGACCACATGCCCTGGTCTTCTGCTTCTGCCACAGTCCACGCGGTTGATCTGAAGATGAGTAGACAGGATGCTGCCTGATAATGTAACGGCATGCCAAGGGGACCTGAGCGATATTGGCCTCGAGACTTGTCACACACATAGTGGCCACAATACAGTAATGCCAAGGGAAAGCGTGACCGAGAGTGGCCACAAGACCTGTCACACATAGACAAGAGTGGCCACAATACGGCAATGCCAAGGGAACCTGAGCAAGAGTGGCCACAAGACCTGTCACACATAGACTAGAGTGGCCACAAGACTTATCACACATAGACTAGAGTGGCCACAATACGGAATGCCAAGGGGACCTGAGCGATATTGGCCACAAGACTTATCACACATAGACTAGAGTGGCCACAATACGGCATGCCAAGGGAAACCGTGACCGAGAGTGGCCACAAGACTTATCACACATAGACTAGAGTGGCTATAATACGGCAATGCCAAGGGAAACCGTGACCGAGCGTGACCACGAGACCTGTCCTTGGCTGTGTGTCTGTACTGTCGATGTTGTCATCAATCTCAAGATGTGGGGCAGCTGACTGCTGAGACTGCTATTTTGTTTGTCACCATGACAACATGTCTGCTTAACACGTCGCCCAGGAGCCGCGGTGCAAAAGTAAACTGTGTGCCTCTAGAGTTACCCCGCTTTGCATGATGACAATATGGCGCAAGGTGTGGTGGGTGGGGTAGGTTTCACTTTGTTCCACGTCTGTGGGTGTGATGGATATCCTGTGACAGCGGCTCCCCCCTGGCCCCGGTCATGCATTGGGTCGTGCAGCGTGGAGACAGGCAGACAGGCAAACAGGCAGACAGGCAGGCAGCTGGGATGGCGACGATACCTAATAGCGGTTTATTAATATGAAATCACTATGCACGGGGTGTCGCCTTACTGCGCTGCGCGGTAAGCCGAGCCGTGCAACGGGTGTGCGTGTCGTAAAGTGTGGGTTGGGCCCACAGAGGCATAGTGGTTAGGGCCCTGAGAAAAACACACAGGTCTGCCAGCCCCCGGCACGTACCGCTCACCCGATACTCCTGCCAGCACAAAATTGCATACACACAACGTCCCCCGTGTTGGCAGCACAAACTACATTTACACCACCAAGACCTTCAGTATAGAAAAACGATTATATTCACTTGCCATTCTTGTCACATAACAACCCCTTCCCCCTCCCTCTTCCTGATGCAGTGAAACAAACTCTCTCTCTCTCTCTCTCTCTCTCTCTCTCTCTCTCTCTCTCTCTCTCTCTCTCTCTCTCTCTCTCTACCGCCCTGATATGGCCCTTCGTGGTCGGCTGGGCGTTAAGCAAACAAACAAACTCTCTCTCTCTCTCTCTCTCTCTCTCTCTCTCTCTCTCTCTCTCTCTCTCTCTCTCTCTCTCTCTCTCTCTCTCTCTCTCGCCTTAAATATTTATCTTTGCAAACATAAAATGCAATTCAATTCAATTCAATTCAATTCAATTCAATTCTCTCTCTCTCTCTCTCTCTCTCTCTCTCTCTCTCTCTCTCTCTCTCTCTCTCCCTCTCTCTCTCTGTATCTCTGTCTGTCTCTTCTCTCTGTCTCTGTCTCTCTCTCTCTTTCTCTCTGTGTAAGAAAAGATCTAGCCTTAAATCTTAATCCTTGTAAAATAAAGTTTAGTTCAGTTCAGTTCTCTCTCCCTGTTACTTTCTTCCTCTCTCCAGTTATATGACTGGAAAGGCCATTCCTCCCCCTACACTCTTCAGCCAATAGATTGTATATGGGTTATTCTTCAGATCTGTGTACCAGGGGAAACCATCTTTCTTTTCTTAACTGAGACATTTTAACCATAAAAATTGATTTCATTAATAAATACTGGTTACAAATATATCCTGGGCCTGCAGACAAAGAATGAGAAATGCTTGCACATTTTGTGTGTCTACGTTCACTTGATTACAAGGGTTTCAAAGTACATCACCTTCGTAACATGGAAACCAAAGATTTGGATACTAACAATTAAAAAAAAAAAGTACTATGTTTTTTTTGCATGCCTGTATCATTATCTAACTAGAGTATTACTGAAAAAAGTAAAAGAAAATACATTCTAATTGCCATTTAATATACGTTATAATCATTTAAAGGCCTGAAAATGCATATCACAAAATGGTACGCATCTCTGGAGAACAACCCATATATATAGACAGTATGACACGACTGAAGACCGAACTATGTAAAGGATCAGAATTTGAGGTGTTCCCCCGGGGAAACGGTTCAATTGTTAATTTCATGTATTGTTTCTTCACTGGTCCTATCATTTTTGTTGTTAACGTTTTATAAAAAATAAAGAAATAAAAAAATAAAAAAATAAAAAAATAAAAAAGTGCATTTCCCATGGCTTTGTTTGAATTATGTGTCGAATATAATTGTTTTAATAATGAAAATATTTTCAAAAGAGTAATTATCTCAAGGACCAATGAGAAATGTGAGCCCATACCAAACGTGAATGGTAAAATAACCTTGTCTGAAGTGTGAAAGCACAGTTTTGTTATGTATGTTTTTTGTCATGTATTGTTGTTGAGTGTTGTACATTGTGATAGGATGTTCACCTATACCCACGACCGCCTCGTATAGATCACTTCAAAGTCATTTCTACTCTGCATATAAACACAGTTTGTGAAATAAGATTGCTATTTTACAGAGTGAAGTTATTGATCACAATATTTGACTTTTTCAGAAACATGATTGTGTCGTTTCACCGCTATCAGTTCTCTTTAATAGATCCTTGTCTGGTGGTGATAATCCCGTCGTCTGGAAAACAGCCCACATTACTCCTATTTTAAGAAAGGCGATATATATATATATTTTTTGTTGTTGGTCCCAGTAAAACGGCTTTAAAAACCGCTTTTTAATGGCTTCTGAGAAGAATGACATCTACATCGTTGAGCATGTCATAGCGTCATTTTTAAACAAGATAGGTCAATAAAACTGACAGTTTTGGATACAACGTTGATTTTTAGTTTTTTTTTCTACTGACACGCAAAATGTGTTCGGTTTGAGCTGTCATGGTTTCTTGCCGTACCTTCCGTTTGCGAACTTGATTTAAAGGGGTTTCTTGTGTTGTCTGTTCCACTGTAAAGAGCCTCACTCATGTGAACTCAATCTGTTTGCTGAATATGGGAGGAGAAAGAATGGCCTTTCCGGTATGCGGCTTCCGGTATAGCAGGTTTTACACTACACGGCCGCATCACAAAGATCTGTACTCAAACGCATTTGCCTAGTTTCTATAATGAGGCGTACTATATATGACACTTTAACCTAGTACGTATGCCTAGTTTCTATTATGAGGCGTACTATATATGACACTTTAACCTAGTACGTATGCCTAGTTTCTATTATGAGGCGTACTATATATGACACTTTAGCCTATAGTTACGTTACCCTGGACCTTCTACGTGTACTTATGTAACCCTAATCCATACACGCATATTTATGGAACCCGACAGCAGACAGACCGACAGAGAGAGAGAGAGAGAGAGAGAGAGAGAGAGAGAGAGAGAGAGAGAGAGAGAGAGAGAGAGAGAGAGAGACAGAGAGAGAGACAGAGAGAGAGACAGAGACAGAGACAGAGACAGAGACAGAGACAGAGACAGAGACAGAGAGAGACAGACAGTGACAGAGAGAGAGACAGAGACAGAGAGAGAGTGAGAGAGAGTGAGAGAGAGAGAGACAGAGAGAGAGTGAGAGAGACCGAGAGAGACAGAGAGAGAGATCCCTGCTAATTGGGGCTCCTGCCCCCCGTGACAGTGGTGATTAAGTTCTTTCTATCCTCCCCCCATTCTCCATTGAGGGGTAAAGCTGGGTATTGACGCCACGCTTTCCACGACACAAATGTCGACCGCTTAACACCGGGGTATTATTAAACGGGTAGCGCGACACCCAAAGTTCACCCGTCGGTTGTTTTTGGGGAAGATAGGCCGATAAGCCGCTCCCCGTCGAGTCATCAACTAGAGTGTCGTCTTCGTCTGATTCCGTCAAAAAGGCGTGTGTCATCTTCGTGAGTTTCCACCATTACCTGTGCTTGCATGATGCGAGGTGAGCGCGAGGGGCATATTAGATGTGAGACGTAACTCGATACCAGCAAGTTCGGTGTATGTGAGCGGTGTTCTCAGGAATATTGGTGTCTATGCCTCGGCCTCGCCGCGACCCGTGCAATACGAAACAGGATATTTGGGGATTAGTTTCAAGGTACACCAAAATATCTTTTGACTGTCGGTTGACTCGGACATGGGCGAATGAGACAAGGCAAAGCATTATGTTCCTCGCGTCAACTCGACTCTCAGCACCCATCAGACGCCCTTTGTGGCGCTAGCATTTATCCGCTGGATGAATGATCACAGACACTGATGGTCTTATCACCCGGATCTAGCCCGGATTTTTCTTGGGATAAGAGCACCTATCGACTTGGACACAGCCTAGAATTCAACAGCTTGAAATATAGGAATTGCACTGGTGAATTAATTTTGAAAATTAAAACAGGTATCATTCAGAAATGTAATTCATCCCCCCCCCCCCCCGCCTACAAACAAACACACACACACACAAAAAGTAGAGATAATACAATTCAAGTCCCACACCGCGTGAAAAGCAGCGTGTAAGTGTTTGGAAGATGCTGCTATCCCATGTAAAGCCTGGCTATATCTATGGTGGCTTGTAAGCAATTCCATCTGACTACTCATGGGCAGAGAGAAAGGTGGAGGGTGTGGATGCAAGACTTAATATCACATTTCCGTGTTCCTCATTCAGCTTTAGTTGCGGTGCCACTGTTTCTATCTGTCAGGCTGTGAGCCCTTCAGTATGGTTACCACGCGACATCTGTAAAGTTGTGATAATAATTATAGGACTTTTATAAAGAGCTTCATTCAAGGAGAGTATGCCTAACGTTCAACCCATGATAACAAATTGCTGTCCCGCAATCTTGCTTGCAGAACGGCCCAACGCAGGACCTCCAGACATGAAGTCCTTGTAGGCAGGCCGACCAATGATGGCACCAGGGGGGGAGGGGGGGGGGGGGGGGGGAGGGGGGGACGGGGAGGAGCTCACGGTTTCCATGTTGACCGGGCCAGTACACACGGGAATTGAACCCTGGAGCTGGTGATGGTAGGGGACTTGGAGTTGAAGGAGGCGGGACGGGATTACGCAGTCAAGTTCCCACAGGGGAAGTAACCGGATCCTGAGCGAGCAGAAGACAAAACGGCTGTAAGACGATCAGTGCGAGCAAGACAGCGTCACGCGATCATCGCCACACAGCGAAACGCTGACATATACAGCCAGCCCCACGGTACACTGTTCCCAGACCTTCTCTCTACTTTGTCTCTTTGTTTGAACA
>NC_090247.1:10956766-11151766 GCF_037325665.1 Littorina saxatilis | reverse complement strand
TGTTCACTACCGTCACTTTCACCAGACAGACTTCCATGACGGACGGTGTTCACTACCGTCACTTTCACCAGACAGACTTCCATGACGGACGGTGTTCACTACCGTCACTTTCACCAGACAGAACTCACAGCCGTCACCAGACATAACTCACAGCCGTCACCAGACATAACTCACAGCCGTCACCAGACAGAACTCAGTGTTCACTGCTACATCCACCATTTGATGTGAACTATGCAGCAAGTTGAACGAGGACCCCCTGATTCACGTCGGTGTCGGGGCGGTACCTTTGGGATCTGCCTGATGCACTGTCTACAGGGCCATCTATTGCGTTGGGGGAAATCAACAGAATTGGACTTTATTTTCCGTGGGTGACAGAATAGGCAATGCAAAAATATGCCGGAGGTACGGGGTTCAACGCGGTGCCTCAGAGGTCAAGCAACAGGAATTGAGGCAAGGACAAGGCAGCACCAGGAACGATAACTTTGTGACATTCCATGCGGTGACCCGCCCCTGGGTACTGCCACCAACAGCAGCACGTGAAAACATGAAGGACGGTGGCGGTGGCAGCGGAATCGGGGAAACAAGGAGAGGGTGAGATAGAGGGGATCAGTAAAACCACCCAAAGAGTTGTGCAGATGGATCCTCCCTGAACGTCTTGACATCAAAACCACATGTGTGCTATCTGGTGTGTGGGTAGGATCGGTAGGAAAGGGTGTAGTGGGGGTGTGGGAGGAAGGGGCACGTTTCAATTGTGGTCACGACAACACATTGTCAAGTCGGCCGGTCTGTCAGTCATGCTGTTAAGGCAAGGAAGTGATACGATCTCAAAGAGAGAGAGAGAGAGAGAGAGAGAGAAAGAGAGAGAGAGAGAGAGAGAAAGAGAGAGAGAGAGAGAGAGACAGAGAGAGACAGAGAGAGAGAGAGAGAGAGGGGTGATCACAGGCAAGGTGAAACACGATACGATGTGCGTGATCAGCAACATGACACTGCAGAATGAGCCCTCACCTCTTTGATACACTAGCTGTCACAACATGGCTACACACACACACACACACACACACACACACACACACACACACACACACACACACACATATATAAATTTATATATATACACACACGCACGCTCACACACACACACACACACACACACACTCACACACACACACACACACCCACATGCGTCCAAGTATAAAACCATCCTTTTTCCTGCGAGTCATGCCAGGACCTGTTTAGAGTGTTCTTGTAGCTGTAGCCCTGACGTTTCTATGCGAAGTAGCAGTGATCAAATTCAAATAGTGGACCAAGATATCTCAGCATATTTTGTTTCTAATGGTGCCTTTACTGTGCTATTTGTTTCACGTTGTCCTCTCGCTGTCGGCATTGTCCTGACATTCATAACAAACTTTTTTCCTTTTGGGTTAACTGATGAGAGGATCAAAATCCAAAAACAGAAGGACTGCTAAATGATGAGAGAGTTCTTCTTTATTCCCTTTGTTTCTGTGGTGCCCTTCTTTCAATGAAACCAATGATGTCCGAAGGTTTGGCACAGATGGCATAGAAAATAGAAACTGTAGGGCCAACCAAATACATAAAACAAAATGCTAAGTTTCAAGGTTGATGGTTCAATTATAGAAACGGGCATGAAAAAGCGTCATCACCAAAAACGTTTCCGTACGTGGTTTTTTTTTATTGGACAATCGACCTTTTCACCAGCGTGTTCGTTTGACAATTTCCACACAGCCACAGGTAGTTACAGACAACACCCAGCTACATACTTTGTGAAGGTAAAATTCAGAACTGCACCAGCGTGTGCAACCTGACTCAGCCTACAAGTCGCTGATGGTCTTATCTCCTGGTGTAAAGTAGATAGTTCATGAAAATGAATCTGGACGAGACTAAAACATGGAGAGACTCAAGCTCGGTAACTTGACTCAAACAATTGTATTCCAATAATTGAAAGGTGAGAAGGAGAAAACCGCACACACTCGTATTCCCTCTGCCAAAGGACTGTTTGCCGTGAACACGACACGGAAAGTAACTGAATCAATGGAAGACAAGGAGCAACCCAAACTCACTGACAGGAAACAACACGATTCCGACCGTCCTGGTGAGTTGAGACTGTCTGGGCGTCTCTGTATCAAACGGTGAAGAGAGAGATGGGGGGAGAGGGGGAGAGAGATATATATGGGGGGGGGAGAGAGAGAGAGAGAGAGAGAGAGAGAGAGAGAGAGAGAGAGAGAAAACATAGAAAAATCAACTGTTGCAAATCGGTATCTTCCATCTTTGGTTCTCACAGGCCAATCCTGCATCCGGTGTTGTTTGTGCCAAAGGCCAGGGCATCTATAGCGGGTTTGTCTCAAACAGCACCCTTAAACCTGCTAGTGTTGAGTCTCTGGCTAAGAAACGACCACCTGGCCTGAGGTTCAAGAAACAAAACCGGGTGTCACCCAACTAGATGGGATCGAGCCGCGGGATCTGATTGGTTGAAATCACAAGAAATCTCAATGTCAACCAATCTCACCCAGCGGCTACGTACCAAAAGTTGGGTGGCACCCAGTTTTGCTTCGTGCACCTCAGCCCAGGGTGACAGTCCATGACCCCACCACCATGTCGTAGAGACAGTGTGCGTGTGAAAATTTGACTGGGTCAAGCACGATACATTAGGCTAAGTCAGGAGCCCTGTACCCAGAGACAGACAGAGATCCGACTGCAGTACAGAAGCCGAGTGTGAGAATACGTGTCCCCTGACAGCGACACCACACTGCTCCACTGTTGTCGTCGTGTTTATCAGCACCTGCCATCGGACACCTCAATCAATGTAGCTGGCAGGTAACTCTACACCTTCATCAACTTACCTGTCAGGTAACTGTGCACCATCATCAAGTGGGACGGAAACCCAAGCCCCCAATCAGGGCGAGGGTGCAGGAAAGACAAGACGTTAATTAAGTCAGCGGTGATGATCCCCGGCTCCTGACACACACCTCCTGTCTTCACGCTCACACCTCGAGTGCCACCGACACTATATAGCTTGGCCTGGGTGCCACCGACACTATATAGCTTGGCCTGGGTGCCACCGACACCCTACAGTCTGAATCCAAAAACAAATAGACTGCTAACGTTCCAAACTTCAGAAGAAGAAAAACAAGAATTGTAGGTTAATGGAACGTTTATTATTGACAAAACAAAACGTTACATTTACTAGTACGTCGACCCAATGGTCTTTGAAGTTTGTTTTTGTTTGTTTGTTTGCTTAACGCCCAGCGGACCACGAAGGGCCATATCAGGGCGGTGCTGCTTTGACATATAACGTGCGCCACACACAAGACAGAAGTCGCAGCACAGGCTTCATGTCTCACCCAGTCACATTATTCTGACACCGGACCAACCAGTACTAGCACTAACCCCATAATGCCAAACGCCAGGCGGAGCAGCCACTAGATTGCCAATTTTAAAGTCTTAGGTATGACCCAGCCGGGGTTCGAACCCACGACCTCCCGATCACGGGGCGGACGCCTTACCACTAGGCCAACCGTGCCGGTGTCTTTGAAGTAGACAGACAAACACTAATGATACAAACAATGAACTTATCTTAGAAGCTCGCTGGCATCTTGAAAGCAAGTTACATCCACGCCTCCAAGATAAGTTCACTATTTGTATCATAAGTGTTTGTCGGTCTGTATATTTAAAAGACCATTGGGTCGACGTACTTGTAAATGTAACCTTTTTGTTTTGTTAATAATAAACTTCCCATTAACCTACCAATCTTTTTGTGTGACCCTACAGCTCGGCCTGTGTGCCTCCGACATACCCCTTATCTTAAAGTTCCCGATTCCAAGCAGTCTTATCTTTTGCCAGGCGAGTACGCATACTTATTTCATAATTAAGATGTATCACAAGTGCGTTATTAAACACAAGTTAACAACAATCATTGCTTGCAGTCGACGCGCAGATTATACGCGCCCTTTAAGCTTTCCCCAAAGCCAATATTCCTAAAAGTAGAATAGGTAATTCTGGGAATCAAGGGAAGTAACTCTCAATTCGTGCAAACCTTTGATCTTTCATACACCACTCAAATGCTCTGGAATGAAGAAGTATAGAAGAAAATAAAAGAAGTAATGGTTTAGGAAAAAAGGAGAGTTGAAAGATAAAATAAAAATAAAAACATGTTTTTGCTTGCTGCGAGATTCGAACCCGACAAAACCTGAATTGCTTTCCGGCGCGCTACGGATTGCACTAACGGGGCCAAATCGTTCTTCGGGGCACGAAAGAAACAACCAGACATTTTTACCCCGACAGTTACTCTTGAATTCTTGAACATGGTGGCCTTTACCGACTGGTCGGTTCCCGAGTTGCTCCCTTCGAAGTTTATGTGCTCTACACTCTTATGATCTGATTCTTCGAGTTGTTTGAACTTGATGACTGCCCCTATTCGCCCGTTCACTTTGTAATTTGGAAAGGAAAATTAAATATAACTGACATCAAGTGTGACCGACCTAATGTTGGCACTACCAACACCGCAACGCATTGACCAATTACCGAAGGGCACTTCACAAAAATGATTTCCCTATCCAGAATTCCCTCTTGATTTAGAAAATGTGATTGTTTCGTAGCTATGATGACGCCCTCTGAACGTTATATTGTATCAACGGAAGCAACTAGTTGCAAGCGGCCGTTGACAGAGACAACGATGAGTGTTGAAAGCTTGTAAGGTGATAATTATGCTTATAGATGTATATCTATATTTGGTTATTATCATAGATATATATTTAAACAAACAAAACTATAACAAAACACAGAACATTTCCAAACCGGCAAGGAGACATGAATTTGATAGTTAAAATGTATTCTGAAAGCCTCAACCAACATCAATAATCACTTTCCAACATCACCAGCCTATGAATACTCAATTCCCCGCACTTCGTTTGACACGACCTCATTTACATTTGTTTGTTTGTTTGTTTGTTTGTTTGTTTGCTTAACGCCCAGCCGACCACGAAGGGCCATATCAGGGCGGTGCTGCTTTGACATATAACGTGCGCCACACACAAGACAGAAGTCGCAGCACAGGCTTCATGTCTCACCCAGTCACATTATTCTGACACCGGACCAACCAGTCCTAGCACTAACCCCATAATGCCAGACGCCAGGCGGAGCAGCCACTAGATTGCCAATTTTAAAGTCTTAGGTATGACCCGGCCGGGGTTCGAACCCACGACCTCGGCCTCCCGATCACGGGGCGGACGCCTTACCACTAGGCCAACCGTGCCGGTCCTCATTTACATGATATACACACGAGTGGTTTGAACGATATTGTTATCTAATTAGTGGTCTCTCTCGCGTATGTAGGATAAACATTAATACTCCCTTTTCAACATCACCAGCCTATCAATACTCAATTCCCTGCACTTCGTTTAGCATACTGCTGTGCTACATGTTTTCAATGCTTCATACACTGAATTAAAAAAAATCAATTACTACTCTTCAAAAAGCAAAAACAATAGAAGTTATTAAATTAAACGTTTGTTAGAGTACAGAACTGAAAACAATACTGCCTGTGTATATTTTGTGTACGTGTTGTTCACAACGTTAAACGATATCCCAATCGATGTCCCCATCAGTTGAGCTGTTATGTCTTCTTTTGTGGTGAATTAAACAGTCCTCTTGTGTTTTCGGATTCCTGGATTCCATATATATACCGCAACACGGTGGCCTAGTGGTAAGGCGTCCGCCCAGTGAGCGGGAGGTCGTGGGTTCGAACCCCGGCCGGGTCATACCTAAGACTTTAAAATTGGCAATCAAGTGGCTGCTCCGCCTGGCGTCTGGTATTATGGGGTTAGTGCTAGGACTGGTTGGTCCGGTGTCAGAATAATGTGACTGGGTGAGACATGAAGCCTGTGCTGCGACTTCTGGGCGTTAAACAAAAAAAACAAAAACAAAAAAAAATATATATATATATCGCAGTCTCTTTCCGTTTGATAGGGCGGACTACCTCCAGGCGACATGGCTGAGCAACGGACATGACTCGTATCAAATATCCTGACTATCAAGTTAATGTCGTTGCTTCCATTTCAGTGATGACTCGCGGCGTGCCGTGAACCAGGTAAGGCGGGGTTAAGCCAGGTTAACGACTGAAGTCATTAAAGCCATACGGGGGAGGAAAGGACCCGTTACAGCCTTTTTGAAGAGCCAACGGTGGACACTTTTTATTATTTAAACTAATCAAATAAACGTTTGTATAATGCTTAAGAAGAAAAGTTTTTCATTAATTAGTCTTCGACTCGTCGGCATTATAATGGCCTCATCAAAATGTCGGGCTCTATTGCTACGCTGATAGCACAATAGCTGTAACATTGCTACAACAAAACACAATATTTAAAAAAATCCGCCACATACAACCCAGTCCAAGTGTCCTTGGCAAAGCTTGATGCACCTGGGCAGGTTGGAGCCAATGTCACAGCAAAGCCCATACCCGTGATGATACGGTTACTGGACACCCCTTGGATGATACGGTTACAGGATACCCGGGATGATACTGTTACTGGATACCCGGGATGATACGGTTACTGGATACCCGGGATGATACGATTACTGAACACCCGGGATGATACGGTTACTGGACAATCCTTGGACGATACTGTTACTGAATAACCCTTGGATGATACGGTTACAACATACCCCGGATGATACGGTTACAACATACCCCGGATGATACGGTTACTGGATACCCGGGATGATACGGTTACTGAATACCCGGGATAGTGAGGTTACTGGACAACCCTTGGATGATACGATTACTGGACACCCGGGATAATAGGGTTAAAAGGGAAAGAGAGAATGCTTTATGTCTTACAGGCTAAATATTTCACCTCTTAAGGACAAGATATGGGTTATATGATTCGAGTTTTACGCCCTCACGGCTTTTGACGAGATACACAAGGGTTTTCGTAATTAGGTGGCATCAGCCATCTGCACTTATGGCAGAATGACCAAGATCTTTTACGTGCCATTGTGGTGACACGGGGGTGGGACATGGCTTCCGTCTCTGGGTATGCACAAAAAGTTGACCCGTGTCCGTCCTGGCCCGAATTCGAACCTGCGATTGGGTTACTGGACCACCTTGCACATCACAACCCACATCACACACAGGGTGTGGATAAGAGGATGTGCCAGATTGGAGACAGAACGAACGAAAAAAAGAATAAAGTGAGCTTCCCATTAAGCAATCTGTCATCGACCTGCCAAACACGGCCCCACCTACCTGTTGTTTTTACCTTGCGTCGTAAGTGATGTCTGTCTTTGTTTCCCATCCTTTTGTGTTTCTTTTGATTTGTGGCAGTAGGGAGCCGAATGAAGACAGGCAGAGCTGTAAATAGCTTGAAACAAAGGGGGGAAATGATATTGTGAGACACGGGGAGTATGGGGGGATCTATATGCACACGATCGATGATGGAAGCGGAGGTGGGGGATGAGGGCTAGAAAAAGACATGGCAGCAGGCATTGCATCACGATATCTGTTAAACTGAGAGTGAGACGACTGGTTGTGGTGGTGGTGGTGGTGGTTGAAACACGCTTAGACGCAGTAAGGGAACACCAGTGTACGCAATTGTTTCATAGGAAGATGACAAGCTCATCACCCAGCCTTACGATCCATGGGAAAGCAATGTCTGATGTGGATTGACTGGTCTATGAGACAGGTGTGTGTGTGCGTGTGTGTGTGTGTGTGTGCGTGTGTGTGTGTGTGTGTGTGTGTGTGTGTGTGTGTGTGTGTGTGTGTGTGTGTGTGTGTGTGTGTGTGTGAGAGAGACAGAGAGACAGACAGTGAGGGAGAGAGCTAACGTACATGTTCAGTATGTTTTGGCAAACTATGTTACGAAGGTGATATTTCTTTATTTAACTGAGACATTTCAACCATACAAATTGATTTCATTAATAAATACCGGTTTCATATATATAAATCTTAAGCCGACTTAGGTTGACCAAATGTCGCCAGTGACAGACAGACAGACAGACACACACACACACAAGCCGTATATAGATATAGATAGATACAGGGTTACCCAAAACAAATGCTACCCTCAAAAATGCTAATTACTTCTACATCTGTAGACCGAATCATTTTATATTTTGGGTACATAAACTTCTGCCTATGCATGACCCTTCCACAAAGTTGCAAGTTTGTAGATGAAATGGATTGACTTTTGTTGTATTTCAAACAAAGTTGCCAAAATCGGCGATCAACTCAACAGTATGAAGTTTGACATTGAGCGGTAGCAGTACTTATCTAGTTTAAACCCTCCAGACTTTTACTTATGGATTATCTGAATGTCTTAGTATACAAAAACATCCCCTTGACATCCTAGATCATCGGTGACCTTAAGAAAGCAGTACTGTAACAGCTAGGTTCAGGGCAATCCCTAGGCAGGAAAGCTTTCGCGCCATTGACAGATCGGAGGTGTAATTTGGAACACATTTTTGAGAAAATGTCAATGTCGGACCATGTTACCTACAGACTCAAAACTGTGCAGAATGGTTGTGGACGAAGTGAAGTCCATGCACAACAGCTACGAAAATATTTGCTGAACTCAAATGACTGGAAAAATTAACCCCTTTGTTGTAAAATTACACTTGAGCAATGTCGCTCAAAATTCATCAATGGCATGAACGCATTCATCCATGGGAAGTGCCCAGATCCTGCCTGCAGTTGATGTATTCAATTCACTGATTGTCTAATGTTGATTCAGTAAGGGTACACTATGTCATTCGAATTATCCCAAAGGTAACAATCTTGAGGGCTTAAATCGGGTTAGTTTGCCACCGCTCAGTTTCAAACCTCGTACTGTTGAAACGATCCCCGAATTTGGCAACTTGTATTGAAATAGCCCAAAAGTCAGACCATTTTAGCTATACCATTGTCATTTTATGGAAAGGTCATGCATTGTCTGAAATTCATGTCCCCTAAATATGAAGTGATTCGGTCAGCAGATGTAGAAGTTATTAAACAATGTGTGGGTTGCATTTTTTGGGGGTCACCCTGTACTATGTTTTTGTTGCATGTCTGCATCATTATCTACTGGAGTATTTCTGAGAACAAGTAAAGAGAATACATTCTAATTGCCAATTAATATACGTTATAATCATTTGAAGGATAGAAAATGCATGTCACAAATTGGTACACAGCTCTGGACACACCCTTATACAACGCATTTCCACCTATAACAGGTAGACTTGACGTTCAATGACACCAGACACCACCGAACGCTGCAACTAAACAAATAAAATGTCACTGTGCGAAATCTGACACTACAAGCGATGTTTTGTTGCAACGCTATAGCGAATGACAGGGCAACTGTTTTGAACGACACCAGTTGTCATTAAATCGTTCCCGTCACTCGTGTGCACGTACGAAATGTCAAGTCTCCCACTGAACAATTTATATACCAACTACACCACTGACTCACAACGTGGTAGAGCACTGGACTTGTGATCCAAAGGTCGCAGGTTCGACTCCGGACCGGGACGGACACGGGTCAACTTTATGTGCAGACCAAGAGACGGTAGCCATGTCCCACCCCCGTGTCACCTCAGTGGCACGTAAAAGACCTCGGTAATTCTGCCACAAGTGCAGATGGCTGATACCACCTAAACACGCATACACGTGTGTATCTCATCAAAAACCGGGAGGGCGTAAAACTCGAATTATCATATAACCCATATCTAGTATATATTTCGAAATATTTAGCCTGTAGGACATGAAGCATTCTCTATTTTAACTCACAACGACCCAACCAGGTCTCTAGCCAACTCCATACATCCTACTTGTCACCCACCTCCAGACCCGTGCCATGGTGACTGGAACTTCGAGCACGACAGCCTTCTTTCTTAGTAGCGGTCTTTTTTTTCAAAACCACATCATCATCTGGGTCGGGGTAACACCTGGGTTTACATGCCCTTTCACAATAAAATAATGACACGAAGAAGTTTGCGGGAAATTTGATGCCGGTGTAACACGACAAAATTACTCCCACGAGATTTTTACTCCGGAGTAAACATTTCGTACGAAAAAGTTACTCCCTTTACGAAAAAAGTACTCTCCCATTGCACGAGAAAATTACTCCCCAAGACAGGTGAGTTCCGAGAAAACATTTCGTACAAAAATGTTACTCCCCTGACGAATAAATAACGAATAAATTACTTCACCACGAGCAATTTAACTTCCCATGCCAGGTGTACGAAATTTGTACTCCCTTGTCCCCTGTTAGTCTTGGTGGTGGAAGGGGTGGAAGGAGGGTAGCGCGACATTCGTGTGCGCGAGATCACTTATTGGCATTATCCCTTCGCCCGCATCCCATTATTGCGTACGAGATTTTTACTGGAAGTAAAAATAATGGGGAGTAAAAATTTCGTGGAGGGAGTAATTTGTTCGTGCCTTGGGGAGTTCTTTTCTCGTACGAAAAGTGTACTCGGAGTAAGAATTTCGTACGAAATATTTACTCCGGAGTAAATTTTTCGTGGAGTAAACATTTCGTGTTACACCGGACGTTTTATTTTTCCCCTCTATGTCACGCGACCAATGGTGTCAAAATACATGTACACTCGGGTTTTCCGACAAACAAATCAATGATCAAATAAAAAAAATATAAAAAACTTAAGTCGATGTGAGGCACTAAAATCACCAAAATTAAACTTGGAGAATACATGGAATAACTTAGTTTTCTGGGTAGTTATTGAAGTGACTTTTGTAAAGAAATGAAACATATGTGAGTACTACAGGACATAGACTGCCGTCTATATTTGGCACAAAGATACACATACCTTTTATGTACAATCATATAGAACGATACCGGCACGGTTGGCCTAGTGGTAAGGCGTCCGCCCCGTGATCGGGAGGTCGTGGGTTCGAACCCCTCCGGGTCATACCTAAGACTTTAAAATTGGCAATCTAGTGGCTGCTCCGCCTGGCGTCTGGCATTATGGGGTTAGTGCTAGGACTGGTTGGTCCGGTGTCAGAATAATGAGACATGAAGCCTGTGCTGCGACTTCTGTCTTGTGTGTGGCGCACGTTATATGTCAAAGCAGCACCGCCCTGATATGGCCCTTCGTGGTCGGCTGGGCGTTAAGCAAACAAACAAACAAACAAAATATAGAACGATTTTTTCAGAAAAGACTACAGTTGAATTTATATTAATTTTGAAATAAGGATTAATGAATATGCGGTTAGAAATTCATTATTTCTTATTACAAAAATGTATATATATAAATTCAAATGTAGTCTTTAGTAAAAATATCGTTCTATACGATTGTAGATAAAAGTCATGTGTATCTTTGTGACAAATATCATGCATTTCTGATGTATGATATCGCTGTAAAACCGTTTCATAGAAATCCAATATGGCGACTGTTTTCATAGCAACAGTGATCTGTGTCCATTAATATTTACAAATTTTTCATTCATTGTTATAAGTCACTTCAATAACTACCCAAAAAACTTGGTTATTCCATGTATTCTCCAAGTTTAATTTTAGTGCCACACATCGCTACATTGGGGTGTGCACGTTAAAGATCCCACGATTGACAAAAGGGTCTTTCCTGGCAAAATTGAAAAGGCATAGCTAAAAATGTCCACCAAATACCCGTGTGACTTGGAATAAAGGCCGTGAAATGTGAATGCTCGCCCTAATAGGCTTGAGGTTTGCTGGCCGATGTGAATGCGTGATATATTGTGTAAAAAATTCCATCTCACACGGCAGAAATTAATATGTAAATCGCCGTGAGCTCTTGTGAGAAACGGCGATTAATAAATGTCCATTATTATTTATTTATTATTATTATCGCCTTAAATGCATCAAGCGGCTGTATCTACACACTGTGACCCAGACGCCAAAGGCGCAATTTCTTTGAATCTTAAACAAATAAATTCACAGCATAAACTGTCACATGACTGATTCTATAAAATATAACTGGCACATGACTGACTCAATGTAATGTTGACAGGTGTGACGAATTTATCTATCGAATATCACCACGAATGTCCTTCACTTGCAAAAAACGGACACGCTTTTCTCTCTCAAATAAGAGTTCCTCTTTAATTTGACGAGGAAGCAACATTTCTGTCTGGGGTATAATGAGGGCCCCAAAGGGTTTAAAATCGTGATCGTGATTGGCGTTTTTTGACCTTTCTGTGACCGTGATTGCCGAAATTTCCATTTCTGTGATCGTGATGGGATTTTGCTCGTGATCCGTGATGACAAAAAAATCAAGTCTCGTGATCGTGATCGTCATTTGTTTTCGTGATCGTGATGGGCATTATCGCAAAGCATTTTATTTTCAACGTACATTTTTCACAGCTGTATCACTCTATGATCCTCTATTCGTCAAGGAGCCAATCCCGATTGAAGGGAAGCAACAACACATTCAGAAATATGATTTTGACAGCGATTGCTTCCTTTAAGAGAACCAATCACACAAAAAAAGAGATCCAATCAGAAGGCGAATTGCAAAAGTCTGCCAAACTTCATCCAATGGAAGGGCTTCGTGCTAAAGTTTTGAGTGCATTCAGTCAAATTCGAATTCGAAGATCAAAAATGGCGTGCAGCGGTACTGTCATCGAACCTCTGTTATATTTTGTGGATTCAAGCCAGACCAAAGCATGCGGCGAGAATGCGTTCCTTGATGGAAAGGTCCGGCTACGGGTCCGTCTTTCCGAAGACGAAATGTCAAGGTATGTTGATCTATTCAGGGCCGGACTAGGTAAGTACTAGGGGGGGGGTTACAGATGGGGGTCCAGGGGGCAAAGCACCGGGGTGGGGGTGGGGTTCCAGGGGGCGAAGCCCCCTTGGTGGGGTTTGCAAGGGGGCGAAGCTGAACGTTTTTTGATGTTTCTGGAGGGAAAGGAAGCCTCTCCTTGAACGAAAAAGGTAAATTCGACAGCAAGCTGTATAGGCAATGAAGAAGAATTGAGATTGTAAGGACTCATACTTTTCATCACAAAAATCGTTGAAGACAAATGTCTTTCGAAAGGGGGTGAGAGGTGCGATTTCTCCTCGGATTTCATGATGATCCAGATGCAACCCCCCCCCTCCCCGTCCCTCCCCCACAAAAAAGCGTTTGGGAGGTACATGCTTAAGCCGGGGGGGGGGGGGGGTTGTGCAACCCCTGTAACCCCCCCTAGTCCGGCCCTGTCTATGTTGCCCTATGACTGTTCTGAATGTAGGCAAAGATCTTGAAATTTGTTCAAGATCTTTGAGTCTGATTGAGATCATTGACATTGTCGACATTGCCACGTCCGCTGTCACTCGCTCAGTGTGACCTCGACTGGCTCGAGTCCGATCGAGTCTGCGTGTAGCCAAAACCGAAACTAGAAATTTGTTTTTCATCCCAGCAACGTGGACACGCTAATTGTCGCTTCTTTGCATTAAGCTTGGATTTATTTTAGCGCCTGTAAACTTATCAACAATGGGTTAAATTAAGGAACTATGGCGGGGAGACGTGCCAGTTTGGGTCACTTGATCCTCATGTCAAAATCGATCAAAGTCATGTTCGTTGGGGATTTTGTTATTATAGACTCTACCATCACACATACATGTACTTTAATTTCAATCCACCCAATAGTTTTTGAGAAAATGAGTTTAAAAGATTTAGCTCTGGAAATGTGAAATTGTGCAAGTATATATATTCATGTGTGTGAGTGAGGGTGTGGGAGTTGAATGTGTATGAGTGCAGGGGCGGATTAGGGGGGGGGGAGGGGTTACAGGGGTTCCGGACCCCCCCCCCACCCCCCGGCTGTCAACAAATAAAAAATTAATACTAACTTTAAAAGAAATAATGAGTGGCTGCTGACACCAGTTGATCATGTTTAAAATCAAGGATAAGCCATAAATTGTTCATAAAATAGCTAAAAAAAATTCAGCATCTGGGGGGCTAAGCCCCCCAGACCCCCCAACGGGGCCTTGCCCATGTGCCCCACAAGGTCTACCCCTGGACCCCAGGTTGTAACACCCCCCCCCTCTCTGGCTTAACTGCTCCGCCCCTGGAGTGTAATATATTCCTGTGAGTGTCTGTGTGAGAGAGAGAGAGCGAGAGAAAAAAACAATGAAAACAACATTCTTGTTACTGATTACAAATCATGATAATGTATTTCTATGTGTGAATGAAAGAGAATTCACACACACACACAAAAAAGTGCAACAGTTGTCACTTTGTGTTGAATAAACAATAGATCCAGAGGAGCGAATAACTGTGTGGTTGTGTTTACTTTGACACGTGTTTTCTGTACCTGCAACTTTTACCGTGACCGTGATTTGCTACTGGTGTTCGTGATCGTGAAAACAAAAATCAAGGTAACTGTGATCGTGAAAGCTAAAATTTCCCTTCCCGTGATCGTGATGATACCCCCCCTTTGGGGCCCTCTATAATTATATCGAATGCAAAAGCTGAGTCCAGGCCCCAAAAATGAGATCGTTACACCGGAACCTGGTCGGATAAATGCCGCATGTCAGTTTCAGGTGTGACAATGCTGTTATCATTCTGCCCGTGATACCCGTGATAAAACGACGGTCTAGATCTGAATGATATACATTAACCAACTGACACAACCCTTGGATATACATCTGTATCATATTACACAGAGAACTGTCCCGCTCACTTGTTTGATGGCGTAACAAATGACTGACAAACACGCAGCGTACCTTGGTCCTGACACTCCAGGTACGAACACCATCACTGCAGTGCGACACGACGAACGATCCGCAACACGACACACAACATAATTATCCAGCTATCATTTGGATGCTCACTTACAATCAGTCCTGATTGGTAGTCAAAGAGTTCGGTGGATTACAGCAACACGAAAATACCCAGCATGCTTCCCACGAACGCGGCGTATGGCTGCCTAATTAGTGGGGTAATAACGTTCATACACGTAAAAACCCACTCGTGCAAAAGCATGAGTGAACGTGGGAGTTTCAGCCCATGAACGAAGACGACGACGACGACGACGAAGAAGAAGAAGAAGAAGAAGAAGAAGAAGAAGAAGAAGAAGAAGAAGAAGAAGAAGAAGAAGAAGAAGAAGAAGAATATATTATATATAGTACACTAAAATTGTAATACTTGTACATTGTAATGTGTTATATGCACAGTGTGAACATATCACCTATATATATTATATATCACCCTCCTGTATATGCGATATGAACACTGTGAACTGCAAAACATCATAGATATCATCCTCCAGTGACTCATCTGGCCATAACACGCGATACGTGTCAAGACAAAGCCCCGGATCACGTAACACATTGTCAGGCAGCCATATTGCATTCCGTGTATAATATTCTCATGTAGGCAACTCGAGCAGCCTGTCAAATGCTGACTGCTGCATCCCCCTTACTGGTGATCGGCCTCTTACTGCGGCTGTCTTAGTGCTTCAAAAGCTCAAGACGTTGGGTAAATTAAAAAAAAAAAAAAAAAACCAGCAAAAACCACAATTTTAGAACGGCCTGGGTGCGGGTCGAAAAGAACTCTATCTGAGCATGAAAAGTGGCTTGTTCATTTCAATGCTGGTTATTCTCTCAGGTGCCAGGCAAATGGTTCCGAATAACTGCCACTTACTCTGTCTCTATTACACATGTGACTGTCGTATGCATTTAGAGCGCTTACTTCCCTTGGAACTCTGTCATCAGCACCAAATTAAATCACTTTGGTGAAAAAATCAAGGCAAAATTAAACAAAACAAAACAAAACAAAATAAACCAATACAAAACATCCTTCTCTTGCATTCCCCCCACCCCCACCCCACACACACACACACACCCCTTTTTAAAAAATTTTTTAATGGAGAAAGAAAACTATATATAGACGGAAAGTAGTCAAGAAATGAAATAACGTCACTAAGAATCTGTGTTTTCTGACGGATTTTGTTACATGACCTTCTTTTGTACAACGTGAGGAATGTCTAGACAAGTCTGAAGAAACGTACAGCCACAAACTCGTGTGTGAGGATCAGCTTTCCAGCATCGCTCTTGCAGGTAACCGGGCCAGAACACACAGATATGTACTGTAGACTAGATACATTATGTGGCCAGACCACAGAAAAAGAAACTTCAAGACTGAGAAAGTTTGTGGGCCGGCAGCACTGGGTTGGGGCTGAGCTGTGTGATGGGTTTCTAGCCAGGTGAGCGGCTGGGCGACTGCCTACTGTTTCCCTGATCACTTTTCAGCCAGGTAGAGGAACATGAAGACTACCCACTGGCTCCCCGATCCCCCATTCCCACCCTACCTCCCCCTCTCTCTTCCAGGTAGGCCTGTGTTGAGAGCTGGCAGAAGGCCCGTGTTTACCTGACTGGGGCAACCAGAGCCCCGTCACGGAGTCGTGTTTCTCTCTGCCGTACCAACTGCACGTGCACCAAATGGGGGGTCGGGTGGGGGAGGGTGGAGAGGGGGGGGGGGTGGGGGGGGGGGCGGGGGGGTTGCGAGGGTCGGGTGTAGAGTTGTACAGTGGTGGGGGAGAGTGACCCTCTCTGTACACACGTTCGCCTGGTACTGTACAAAGGGCCATGCATGGAGATCGTTCCCTTCCATTATAGTGTAAATCGAGTCATTCTGTAAACCAAACTGAGATCTGTCCAAACAGCTGTGTGCAAGGAACACCTCAAACACAACAAGAATGTGTTGTTGATCAGCAGACCCGTGGTCATAGATCTAAGAACACTGTCAATGTGTTGGAATGTCTTTATTCAACAATGACCACGGGTCTGTAACAAACGAAATGATATATGATTATCCTCTAGATAGGGTAGGCGGATCCTCCCACTTGGACACACGAATACGCAAAAAAGAAGAACAAACAAACAAACAAACAAACAAACAAACAAACAAACTAACAACAACAACAGCAATTTGTTACTGAATAAACTTGTTTAAACCAACATGTCTGCTACCCGCGCAGAGTGAAACTTTTTGTTGAATTTATTCCGCAGACTGAAACTTTGTCAATTACGAAATGAATTGAGCGAAACATCCCCGCTCTGCACACAAAGCAGCCAGGCTGTTGACACGTGTCCAGGTGAAGGCGTGCTGTTATCCCATGTAAAACTGGCCTGGCTAGCTCAGCTGTATGGTGGTCAACAAGGGGCTTTCCGCGGGAAGGGAGGCATCTTTACAATGACATAAAACGGAACTACTTTTTCCGTCCAATTATCTTCAGCACATGTGGTTGTTGTTTTGTTGGTGGTGGTGTAAAATTTCTGTTACAGCGTTTCCTAATACTTTAAAAAGTAAACGCCTTTCACCAGACGGCGCTGACACGGCCATAATGGAGAGTAAATCGTACACAGCATTAGCAGACAGCGGTGAGACAAGATAATGGAAATGTAGTCGTACAAAACATTAGCATAGGACACACTTTGTTGGGACTTTGGCAATGATGTGTGCAGTGCACGTCACGTGGTACTTTGACTTCTTGGTTTATTATACAAATAACCTCGCTCTACACCTATTTATTGTTCTTTCTTTCTGTCACAGTCTTTCTCTCTTTCTTTCTTTCTTTCTTTTGTCCTTTCTTTCTTTTCTTTTCTTTTCTTTCTTTCTTTCTTTATTTGCTTCGCTCTTTCTTTCTGTGAGGGGAATTGTGCCCAACGCGGTCAGATTTCTCCACCGATCGGACAGGCAGAAGAAACCGGCCAACTGCTGCACTGAGAGTTGCCCTCCTCCCACCGCCAGTACCTCCATTATACCTGGCAGCACACGGGGCAGCCAAACCCGCCCTTCTCAGGTGTTACACCTGTTTCTGATCTTTTCCGCCACTGGGTGGGTAGGGGTCAGTCAATGGTCATAACTGTATTCCAGACGAACGGCCCCTTTGAAACTTGTTTCTGTATGTTACTGTATATCGACATTGGAATGCATCATGCTCTCTCTCTCTCTCTCTCCCTCCTCCCTCCCTCCTCCTCTCCCTCTCTCTCTCTCTCTCTCTCTCTCTCTCTCTCTCTCTCTCTCTCTCTCTCTCTCTCTCTCTCTCTCTCTCTCTCTCTCTCTCTCTCTCTATACAAGCTTACCAATCTGTTTCTCTAACAGTCGCGACGTGCCCAATACAACAAGGACACTGACAGACGTGACGGGGGCCCTTTGAAAAGGAGAATAGAATGGACAATTTTCCTTGACGCCCACACACGCTTGTATAATCTTATTAGAGACATCAAATGATACGCTTAAACAAAAAAGAAAAAGAAAAAAAAAAAGAAAAAAAATGGAAAAAAAGAAAAAAGAACAGAGATTGCAGCAGAAATGTAACCATTTATATATATTGGCCATATCTTTGTGTAAAAAGAGGTTTCAGCTGGAATAAGATGATATGCGGTGTAACTGCGCCTTGCAATGTGAAAATAAAACCGGTTTAACCAAACTCATGTACACGCCGATGACGTCTGAATATAAACTCATCAAAAATATTATTGCACCTATTTTCATACCCCAACTAAAACATTTATTACCGTATCATTTCACTCAAACTGTCTATTCAATTACTTAATTACTAAGAGGGCGGTCACGTGACTCCTGTAAAAGAAATCTTTGATCCAAAGAATGTACCAGGCCGCCAAGTTAAGTGCCTTTAATGGCATGGAAAGTTTGAATGAAATGACAAATTAATGAATGATTTAGTTGGGGAAGGAAAATGGGTGCAATAATGTTTGGCCGAGTTTATATTAGACTGGTTCAGACAGTAGACAATCATAAACTCTGAAACTGTAAAAGATCATGAACAACCATCATAATAAAACCGAACCAGATAAACAAGACACAAAATACAACATAGGTCACCGTCTGCAAAAGGACTTGCAATGTTAGGATTATTCTCAAGAACATAAATTGCAAATGATGATACAAAGGCAGCACAGAATCTATCAGGCCAAAAAAAAAAAAAAAAATAGGTGTGGTTACGGTAACATAGCCAAAAAAAATAGGGTAGGTAGGTAGGCAACCACTTTTTTTTTTAAACTTTTTTTTCTAATGTGTACAAATTAAACCTACTTGACAGGGAAATAAGTGTGCGACTCGGGCGCTTTCGCTTTCATTGCGTTTTTTGCACTCGTTTTTTTTGTTTTTTGTTGACAAATGTAATAAAAAGTTATAGGATTGGCCCCTAAAATTAGGGTAGGTCGGGTTACCGTAACCACACCTATTTTATTTTTAGGCCTCATGAGAGTGTTTCAACAAAACGGTTATCAGCAAACAACAACACAATTAATAACAAAACAAAACAAACAAGTCGCGTAAGGCGAAAATACAACATTTAGTCAAGCTGTGGAACTCACAGAATGAAACTGAACGCACTGCATTTTGTCACAATGACTGTAGTCCGCCGCTCGTGCAAAAGGCAGTAAAATTGACGAGCCTGTTTAGCGCGGTAGTGGTTGCGCTGAGCTGCATAGCACGCTTTTCTGTATCTCTCTTCGTTTTAACTTTCTGAGCGTGTTTTTAATCCAAACATATCATATATCTTTATGTTTTTGGAATCAGGAATCGACAAGGAATAAGGTGAAATTGTTTTTAAATCGATTTCGAAAATTTAATTTTAATCATAATTCTTATATTTTTAACTTTCAGAGCTTGTTTCTATAAGATGAACGTAATTTTAGATCGTTTTATAAAAAAATAATTTAAATTACAATTTTCAGATTTTTAATGACCAAAGTCATTAATTAATTTTTAAGCCACCAAGCTGAAATGCAATACCAAAGTCCGGGCTTCGTCGAAGATTGCTTAGCCAAAATGTCGATCAATTTTATTGAAAAATGAGAGTGTGACAGTGCCGCCTCAACTTTTACAAAAAGCCGGATATGACGTCTTCAAAGACATATATATAAAAAAATGAAAAAAACGTCTGGGGACCCAGGAACTTTCATGTAAAATTTCATAAAGATCGGTCCAGTAGTTTACTCTGAATCGCTCTACACACACACACACACACACACACACACACACACACACACACACACACAGACACAGACACACATACACCACGACCCTCGTCTCGATTCCCCCTCTATGACTGTTAAAACATTTAGTCAAAACTTGACTAAATGTAAAAACATAACACCATTCCAAGCACTGTGTGTATGCGTGCGCATGTGTGTGATTTGCAGAGAGAGAGAGAGAGAGAGAGAGAGAGAGAGAGAGAGAGAGAGAGAGAGAGAGAGAGAGAGAGAGAGAGAGAGAGAGAGAGAGAGAGAGAGAGAGAGACGTACACAGCGAAAGAAAGTCAGAGATCCGGACAAAATAAAAGACAGACAGACAGACAGACAGACGGACGCACACACACACACACACACACACACACACACACACACACACACACACACACACCACTGACCTTGATATCATCTTTGGGTTCCTGTTTGATGCGCAATGCCATGGGTTGTGTTGGGACACTGCTGGCTCGCTTCCCTTCACTTGCGCTGGGGGGCGGCGCTTCCTCTCTCCCTCCCCCTCCCTGGCTCTCCGTCGCCTCCATGCTTCAGCGAACGCGAGACACGCCTCTTTCCGGTACGTCCACGTGGAGTCACTCAGCCGTGAATGGAGCCTGAGCCGCTAAGTCAGTGACCGTGTCGGGTCCTACGTGTTGTAATGTCCCTTGATTCTCGAAGACGGTGTGCTGGCATCCAAGACAACGCATTTGAACTTAACCCACGTTACAATGTTGTCAACCGCTTGTGAGAAACAAACCACGTTACAAAGTTGTCAACCGCTCGTAAGATACAAACCACGTCACAATGTTGTCAACCGCTCGTAAGAAACAAACCACGTTACAGTGTTGTCAACCGCTCGTAAGAAACAAACCACGTTACAATGTTGTCAACCGCTCGTAAGAAACAAACCACGTTACAGTGTTGTCAACCGCTCGTAAGAAACAAACCACGTTACAATGTTGTCAACTGCTTGTGAGAAACAAACCACGTTACAATTTTGTCAACCGCTCGTAAGAAACAAACCACGTAACAATGTTGTCAACTGCCCGCTTAGCATCGGGGGAGTTACTGTGACAGGCGGAGTGGGTGTGGAGGGGACGAAGTTTGGTGTCTGTGTTTCCATCACCTCACGCGGACTTCCCTCGCTACTCCAACAGCTGGCAGACACTCACACTCACATAATTCCCAGTCAGCGATGAAATCCGGAGTGTGGACAGTAGCAGAGGTGACAGTCGCGACAGTCGCGACAAGATCGGTGTCCGTCTCGGTGTCCCTGACCACTGACGGATGATCCAAGTTTCGTCGCTGTCAGCAATGACTCAATCCGTCCTCTTCACTGCGGCCTGCTCGCCGTGTCCGGGCACGGTGGACGTTGGTCAACCCTTACCTGAGGTCACCCCTGCACGTGACTTGCCTTCACGCCGTGCCTACAGGTCAGGTCAGGTCAGCAACAAGAGCCGGACGCCACGAGCAGTGTTGTGTGGAATCAGTCAGCGTGACGGCTGTGGGCGCCGAGCAACAGGTGGTCAGTATTCAGCTGCTCCACCCAGAGCCACGGGGACACTGAGGGCGTGCTGGTCAGTCCGAGAAGGGTCAGAACTGTGTGGTCAATGCACGGTGCACCACTGATGTGGGGTCAGAAAAAGGTCTGTGGTCAGTTGTGCCAGAGCGGCGGGAGGCTGGATGCAGCACAGAGGTATTATGGTGTGTGTGTGTTCTGCACAGAGCAGTAAGGTCAGCACGGACCGCCCCACACACACACAGACAGGAGGGAGGCAGGCAGCGGTCAGTTTACACACACCTTCGACAAAGATCTTTGCCTTCACCACCAATACCGACTGAAAAGGAGAAAGGCCCGACACACACGCGATGAAGAAGCGCGGTTCACACGGACACAACTTATTAATGGACCAGGAGACTGTAAACACGAGTACTAGCGATAACTTTTATTCAGCCACTACACTCATCGGCCCACACAGCGATGGGTAGGCAGTGTGGTGTGGTGTGGTGCACGGCACAACATAACGCAACACAACACGATCATCGTGCTTCAGTGAAGGCACAATCTCTACACTATGGGCTCTCCAGTAAGCTACGTTTCCCCAAGAACTGTGTGTGTAGCGGCGGTCCCGTGAAGAGGAGCAGCGCGACTGACTGGGCCGGTGCAGTGCTATCCATCCGGTGCTGGTCGTGCAGTGTCTACCTGCGCTGTGAAGATCGCTGCGCTCGCTGACTGCTGCTGACGGCTTCCTATTGCCGCACGGCACGGCACTACTATACGGCACGGCGTAGCAGCAAGGCAGGAGGAAGGCGGCAGGAGCCGAGCGCACGGCACTCGGGACGTAACGTACGGCAGGCAGAGACCTCAGTGTCAGAGACGAGACTGCAGGCGACACACAGTGCGGAACACAGCGATTTGCAAGGTGGTGCAGGGGAGGCAACTATTTCACTGTGCCCTGCACAGACTCCTCTTGGCACGTTGGTGACACTGGTCACAAGTCTGTCTGTCTGTCTGTCTTTGTCTCTGTCTGTCTGTCTCTCTCTGTCTCTCTGTCTTTCTCTCTGTCTGTCTGTCTGTCTCTCTCTCTCTCTCTCTCTCTCTCTCTCTCTCTCTCTCTCTCCCCGACGTCTCCGACCTTGCCGTTGCAGACGAGGCTTTAATTGAGTGCAGGTTTAAATATATTACACCCATGGCGATCTTAACAAGTAGAGAACGCTATGATTACACCCCATTATTAATAAGCAAAGCAAAGTTCAGCGGACAGATTGTTGAAGGTATGGCTCCGCGTGATTGTTTTTTTTAATTTTTTTTTAAGGCAAACAATATGAAATATAAATCAAGTTTAGCATATTCTGGCAGCGTCCCTTGGAACTTTCTTCCAGAATTTGTTGGAGTGCCCATGAGTCTCAATGCATTTAAAAGGCACTTGTCATCGTATTCAATGTTACATTACAAACAATCCGGGTGATAAAAGACTTCGTTACAGATCCAGCATTGTACGCTAAGTTTTTGCTTAGTGCTTGGGTTCTTGGTGTTATGTCTCGGTTAAATGTATGCTTTGTATGCTTGTTGATTTGTGCTAGTTTATTCTGTAATGAATTTGTAAAGCGCCTGGAGCCAATTGATGGGACTCGCGCAATAGAAAAGTTATTTATTATTATCTATTATTATTAGAAACACTAGGTTTCATGATACAAAACTTCAAGTTCTGAGAACGCATTTCCCCAAGAGCCGGCTTAAATGTTTTCAGTAATTTACCAAATGTGTACATCTATAAGGTTTGATGGTTGTGTAAAAACCATGGTATTCTTGTGTACATATTTCTATGATTTTGTTTTGTTGTTGTTGTTGTGTGTGTGCTATGTCTGTGTATACTTAGGCCAAAAAAAAATAGTCTGTTTACGGTAACCCGACCGACCCTATTTTTTTGGCATTTGGGGGGAAAAAAAAATCTTGTTTTTTTGCAAAATAACGTAAAAATATGGTTTTTTTGGGAAAAAAAAAAAATCCCGACCTACCGACCCTATTTTTTGGGCCTATGTTACCGTAAACAGACCTATTTTTTTTTGGCCTTATGTGATTTAGACGTGGCAGTCCATCTCCGGGCTAGGGTTGGTTGAAAAAAAGCTCGTGTTGAACAAAGATTTTTCTTATCTTATCTTATCTTATCTTATCTTATTTAAGTTTTTTTTTTATTATCTATCTCATCTGATCTGATCTGATCCTATCTTAATCCTTATATTCTTTTCTTTTTTTTCTTCATCGGAATGAGCATAATTAATATGTGTATGTTGAAAAAATTTGCATTTCTTTAACATTTGTTTTCCATTTGTTTCCTCCATGTAACTTCTTGAATACATTCTTTACCTTGCCTTGCCTTGGAGAGTCCCGGCCGCCGCCTCCACGGAGACTGCACGGCTGCGATCTGCTGTGAGACTGGTCAACCCTGGCACTGTCCGTGTGTCTTGGTCTCACCATACGTTCACTGAGACTGGTCAACCCTGGCACTGTCCGTGTGTCTTGGTCTCACCATACGTTCACTGAGACTGGTCAACCCTGGCACTGTCCGTGTGTCTTGGTCTCACCATACGTTCACTGAGACTGGTCAACCCTGGCACTGTCCGTGTGTCTTGGTCTCACCATACGTTCACTGAGACTGGTCAACCCTGGCACTGTCCGTGTGTCTTGGTCTCACCGTACGTTCACTTCAATGTAATGAACATATTTTGTGAATTTGAGGGTTGAGTGAGTCTTCAATGAAGTCAGTGCCGTTGTCACGAACTGAAAACTCTGCCTGAACAATCCTTCTCATTGCGGTCAATGCGCATGCGCTAACATGGGGAGATTCTCTCCCTGACAGGATGCCTTGAGTTTCCTTGCCTGAAACCGATTTTTTTTCCCAACATATTTAGAGCTTTTTGTAATGTATTAGGCCTATTGATATAAGCAGATTCGCGATCCGGTCGATAATGAATTTTCATGGTGTTTTGTAATTTTTAAATTACAAAGGAATTGATATGTAAGACAGTTTCAAGCGAGCTATGTTTCGCGGCTGTATTAACTGTGCAAACAACTCTAAATATGGCAAAAGTGTCACGTGATAATCAACCGTTTGGTTTCGGCGCTCACTGGAGCAGACGATTTTTTTTCTGTAACCAGTTGACATTGATGAAACCATATATTACGGTCTCCTTCCGGCAGCAGTCCCAAAATTTCGACTTGTTTTGACCTTAGAACGATGTCTTTATCATAACTGTGAAGAACAGAACGGAGATCACTGTCGAAGTCGGCCAATCTGCAATCATTTTCGTCTCGCGAACACTGATCACTCAAATTTAGATCAGTGCTCGCGAAAAACATATGGGAGATAACTCTGTATTCGTGTTTTGATAGATTCGCGTAGGACTGTAGCGTCCGGTCAGAGAGATAACTGGCGATAGCCGTTGAGCGATCGGACTGATCAGAATCAGTGGTCGTGAACAACCTAACCCTAACCCTTACCCTTACCCTTACCCTAATCCTAACCCTAACCCTAATCCTAACCCAAACCCGAATCCTAACCCATGCGCGGTTCGTTAGGTCAAAGGGTCGCATTTTTTTAAGTCCAAGATTGGCGCATGTGCATTAACCGCAATGAGAAGGATTGTTCAGCAGAGGTTTCAGTTCGTGACACCGTGCCAATGCTTTGCACTGCAAGGGAAATAACCACGTCAGAGGCGACGTTACCTCTGCACCACTGTGTGTCGCTCGGTGCTCGTCCCTACTCCCTCTGTGGCTTTGACTGTGTGACTGTGTGCAGGGAGAACATTCAAGACCCAAGCAGCCTCAGTCTGAAAAACCTGAAGGGGACTCTGTACAGGGAAGGGTCAGGGAGGCGCCCCTGACGGTAACAAAATAATACATTTCAATGGTAATGTTTTGGGTCTATCCTCGTGTCTGGAAACAAATTGTCTCCACTTGAAATTGAAACCAAATACTGATGAGACTGACGAGGCACATCAGTCAGCCAGGGGAGGGGGGGGGGGGGGTCCGGAACCCAGGACCCCCCCCCCCCCCCCAGGTCCGGCCCTGCGGGTAACGACCATGAGGAGCCTCGGCGGGACACCGCGGGGTCACTTTACTACTGATGCTTTTGTGTCTGAAACTAGCAGAGCAATCCCGACTGATGTCAGTGCCTGTCCGTGTTTGTCTGCCGTTCGTGTGTTTGGCTGTCTGTGTGTGTCTGTGTGTGTGTGTGTGTATGTGCGTATTATTCAGTGTTGCTTTATTGAAGTTCTCTCTGTCCAGGCCTCATGTCACAGTGTTGCACGCACCAGTCACCGAGACAAGCTGTTTGGCTGACCGAGACCCACAGAGGGAGATAGATGTACGTGACGTCATTGCGACCTCTTAGTCAGTCCCAGTCGGCGCACAACGCAGCGCTCCCTGGCTATATTGCTTTGAACCGTTTACCGTACAGAGTGTAGTATTAGTGGATCGTCTTCACGCCGACGGCAGCGGACACAGGGTACTGAATGAAAAGAGATTCCTGGCCACATGATTATGTCCCCTCGCTGACCACCAGATCAGCGGCTGATGTGTCCCCCGCGTCTCTTGGTCAGGAAATGGAAAAGATGGGCTGAGGACTTGAGTGCGGTCAACTTGCTGCTGGTCATCTGCGGCCAGCAAACTTGACGGTGTCCGTGTCGCAGTTAATGCCTTTTCTTCCTGGCTGTCCGATCCTTTATTATTGTCTATGTTTCTTGTTAACCGCAACGTGATACCTTCTTTTGTCCATCCTATTAGTATGTGGTGGAAAGAATAGCGGATTGGTCACGTTAACATGGTAATTACTTGCCCTTGTTCTTTTCCCATTCTCGGAATGGCTTGGAAGGAACGTACTCTAAGATAGGTTTAGTTTTGCATTTCATGATGCGTATGTGTGTACTCTGTCGTGTGTGTGTGTGTGTGGGGGGGGGGGGGGGGGCGGGAGCCAGTGAGTATGTGTGTGTGTGTTCCCACACACTGACATGACCTAGCCTCCCTGTTACAAGGAAAAGCACTATCAATGTAGGTATGCTGAAAGCACACAAAAAAGAAAGAACTTCACTGGCTTCCTGTATCTGAACGTATTAGGTATAAAGCTGCCTGCTTCTGCTACAATATCATCTCTGAATCGGCACCTGCCTATCTTTCTGAACTGGTCTCTCTCTACACTCCCTCTCGCACCCTTCGTTCTTCTGATGATGCTCGACTTCTCTGTCAAGGTCGCTTTAAACGCAAGGCTCATGGCTTCCGCACGTTTTCGTATTATGGACCTCAGTTATGGAATTCACTCCCCTTTCAATTACGTCACTCTCCATCCATTTCATCTTTTAAGTCCAATTTGAAAACTCACTTGTTCCAACAACACTACGGATAGTTCCTTAGTATAGAGTCTGGGGATGTGAGATGTGCATGATGTGTTGTTTGAATCTGACAGTGATTGTATGATTTTTGTATACATGTATTGTTGTCCCGCGCTTTGAACTTTTGATAAGGCGCTTTATAAATGCCCGTTTGTTTGTTTATTTATTTGTTGCTTAACGTCCAGCCGACTACGCAGAGCCATATCAGGACGAGGAAGGGGGGGATGAAGGGGGCCACTTGTCAAGCGATTCCTGTTTACAAATGCACTAACCCATTACTTGTGTCCCAGCAGGCTTTAGTAAAACTAAATTAATACCTACTGGAAGATTACCAGTTTCCAGTATGTTAAAATAGGCTTAACCTATCTACTGCTGGACTTACATCAGAACACTAACAGATTAAACTATACATGAATCGCGAGACAAGCGGCAAGAGAAGAGATTTTTGGAAAAAATACAGGTGAATGAGCAAGAAGGCAGAAAAAAGAAAAGAATTCATGAAGAAAAAGAGAGCATGACAGGAAAGAGGAACCAAAAATCTACCTAACAGCAAACTAGAAAGCTCCTGCGGTTCCAAAAACAGGAGGGGCTTTTAATTTCATAACCGCAGTGCCCCACTGCGGGATATAAATGCCCGTTATTATTATTATTATTATTAAATCTGATGCACTGGCCACGTACCTTGCTTGTATGTTTATATACAACTGTTTCTATTGACCAACATTTCTTTCATCGTTCTTGTTATATTTCCTCTAATTTATGTGCAGAAGGAACAGTGGTCCTATTTGCTTGTCAGTTATACTCCAACAGTTTACTGTCTTAAGTGCACCCGAACACACACACATTCACACAAACGACAGGCATGGGAATTGTCCGCGAAATCGCGGATTTCCGTGGAAAGGAAATTACGTGTCAGCGAAAATAAAAAATTGTCTGCAGCCATCCATTATTTGCTTACACAAGAACTATCAAAATATTGGCCTTGAGTGATCGACCAGAAGAAAATATTGGTCTAAATTGCTAAAATTCGTTTTCCTTCCAAGGGGCTTCGCACCCCTGGTCCTCCCCAACAGGGCTCTGCCCCTGTACCCCGTTGGGGCCCAGGCAGCCCCTGGACCTTGTCCTATTTTCAGAGTTTTTTCGATTTTGGAATTCCCATGCCTGAAACGTCCCCACACACTATAGTGGAACCCCCTTTTTAGACCCCCAGTAACAGACTCCACCCCCTTTTAGACCACAAGTAACAGATTCCACCCCCTTTTAGACCCCCAGTAACAGATTCCACCCCCTTTTAGACCCCCAGTAACAGATTCCACCCCCTTTTAGACCACAAGTAACAGATTCCACCCCCTTTTTAGACCCCCAGTAACAGATTCCACCCCCTTTTTAGACCCCCAGTAACAGATTCAACCCCCTTTTTAGACCCCCAGTAACAGATTCCACCCCCTTTTAGACCCCCAGTAACAGATTCCACCCCCTTTTTAGACCCCCAGTAACAGACTCCACCCCCTTTTAGACCACAAGTAACAGATTCCACCCCCTTTTAGACCACAAGTAACAGATTCCACCCCCTTTTTAGACCCCCAGTAACAGATTCCACCCCCTTTTTAGACCCCCAGTAACAGATTCCACCCCCTTTTTAGACCCCCAGTAACAGATTCCACCCCCTTTTTAGACCCCCAGTAACAGATTCCACCCCCTTTTTAGACCCCCAGTAACAGATTCCACCCCCTTTTTAGACCCCCAGTAACAGATTCCACCCCCTTTTAAATTTAACACATGGGGGTACCTATAAATCACCACTGCCCTACATAAAACAATTGTTCTCTCTCCTTCACAAAACATAAATCGACTCAACAGGTACTTTGTTGTCAGAAGAGTATTTATTTTCCTTTTTTTCGTCCGTCATGACATCATTACAAAACAAAATCACAAATAATTAACTGTTTTATTTGGTAGTACATGGTGTAGAATATTGTACATCAACACACAAACAATTATGTTTTTTTCCATCTACAGGCTTTTTACTTTTTTTTTTCATTTGCTGAACATTTTATAACTTTAAAGAAAAGCCAGAAAAAAATAAAGAAAAACAAAAACAAAAATGAATCAAAACCCAAAAACTTGTCTTGCAAAATGCAGAGTAGCCCACTTTCCAGGCAGAATCCAATCTGCAGTCAGTCACCCAGTCACACGCATTCATCCATCTTCCTGTACCCCACAGATCGCACATCACTTGCCACGTCAAGTGTCTATGTACATCAACACCAATAGCCTGTGGAGTAACACATCACAATGTTGCAGTACATTAAAACAGAGGCCAGGATCAAAATGGTGTGTGTGTGTGTGTGTGTGTGTGTGTGTGTGTGTGTGTGTGTGTGAGAATCAAGATGGTAAGGGTGTGTGTGTGTGTGTGTGAGAATCAAGATGGTAAGTGTGTGTGTGTGTGTGTGAGAGAGAGCGAAAGAGACATACAAGAGACAGTGACAAAAGGTCAGGTGTCATGTCTACTGTCCCGAATGACACACGATTGCTGACATTTCACCATTGCCAAAAGAATAAACAAATAAGAAATAGGTAGAAAATGAATGTGAAAACTGACTTTGATTGTTGATCAGTATTTTCTATACCACTAACAAATAATCTACTTACACATAGCTGTTTGGCAAATGTATGTTGCATGGGACACACTGACATGAAAGTGGAAGATGTTGTTCCCTCTAGAGAAACTACATATCAAGTTACACTTTTTGTGCTCTTCCATTCCAGTTGGCAATCAATTGTTAACGCATGTTATTAGAAAAAATAGAACGAAAACAGATTAGATAGAATGAAAAATGTACTGGTGATGTCATTTGGGACATACTGACATGAAAACGTCACCTTTTGTCATTGTCTCACAAGCAAACATAAGCAAATGATCAGTTCATATCAAGCAGGAAAGAGAGCAGAAAGCGATCACTGATGAAGTTTATGCAACTTTTGTGCTCCAACTAACCAACTCTCCTTAATCCAATTAAACAATTGACTCTGTTAGCATTCAGACAAAAAGATCACAGTTAATCATCTGTGTGTTACATTTGCGTAATATTCTCCATTTATTAAACCAGGCATGGTACTGAAGGAATGGCAGTTTCAGCTGAAATAAAGCCGGGGGTCCAGGGGGCCTGAGCGGCCCCCTGGCAGGGTCAAGGGGCGCTGCCCCTTGTGGGGGTCAGGGGGCAAGGCCCCCTGAAGCTGACGACTTTTTACTAATTCAAATGTGTTTAGTGCCCTCTCCTTGAAGCTGAGAGGGATATAAGTGAAAGATAACAAGGCTTGAGTAAGAAAAAATAATAATCTCAAGTCAATCAGCAGATGGTTTTTTTTGTTTTGTTTTTTTTTTAATTTTTTTTTTCCTTTTCCGGATTTTCGTTTTCGGCGGATTTCCGCCGATCGGCGGAAGAGTACCATGCCTGTAAACAATTGACTCTGTTAGCATTCAAACACATAGATCATAATCAGGTAAGCCCAATGGATTTTCCGACAGACAAAAGCTACAGATGTATGATGATAAATGCCTCCTTTACTTTGGAAGGGAAGCAGTTTATGAACAAGAAGCTTTTTGCACCTTCTTTCTCCCCAGGCCACGAGGCGTCCCCACAGGGAGGGGTGGCCAGTACAGAGGAACCCCCCTTTTAAGACTCCCGCCTTTTTAAGACCTTGTTTTCTCAGACTTTCTGTTCATAACCTCTGTAAAATTACCCCCATTTTAAGACTCCCTCCCTTTTAAGACCTTGTTTTCTCAGACTTTCTGTTCATAACCTCTGTAAAATTACCCCCATTTTAAGACTCCCACCTTTTTAAGACTCAATTTTCTCAGATTTGTGGTCTTAAAAGGGGGGTTCCACTGTATACACAAGATACTGCCCTCTCAACATCTTAAAATGCAATAAGTTACATAAATATACAATTACGGTTTTCCACTATTTATGAACTACTGTATGTACGTACTACTCATGATGAGAACAAGCGTTCATCAGCTATCACATGGTTAGGACAAACCTGATTTTTCCAAAGTATCACCTCTCTCACCACAACACCTGAAGGCTGACGTGCACGAAGCGAAACCAAGTCCCACCTAAATGGGTGGTACGCAGATGAGGGGTTTGATCGGTTGAGATTTATTGTGATTTGGTTTAAACAAGACTTTATTCAATTTTTATCATGACATAAACAACATATGGCATTTAGGATTTCTTACTCAAGCATAGTGCTGATTTTAAGCAATCCTAGTGTAAGCACAACAGTGGTAAGCATCATGGCGGACTTAATAGAAATACTCATTTCAGAAAACTACAACTGTTGTGCTTTAAACCTATCAGATCCCTGGCTTGTTACAACCGAGTTGGGTGTGACCCAGTTTCTCTTCATGCACCTCAGCTTGATCACTTAACACTAGAGAAAGAGGCCCCAACAGGGACACATGCACACTTGTCAATGTTCAGCCCTTTCTCAACCATTCTCAGCTTGAACATTTGACTCCTTGCACTCAAACACACACAAAAAAAAAAAAAAATAAAATAAAATATATAAAAAACAAGAGGCGAAGCCATCAAGGCTCACGTAAGAAATCGACAAACAGTAACACAAACCAGGGGCGGACGAGGGGGGGGTTTCTGGGGTTTCCGGAAACCCCCCCCCCAGCCAAAAAATAAAAATATTTTTGTGTGTTTTTTTGGGTTGAGTTTCAATTTTGTGGGTATTAATCAGTGACAAAATCTGCTGCCTGGAACTGGTAATGATCATCCTCAGAATGCACCAGCTTGCACCATTTTGCATCCTTTTTTTCAAAATTTTCCGGGGGGGCATGCCCCCGGACCCCCCTAGCAAGCTAGGCGCTTCGCGCCGTCGGCTCGGCGCTTCGCGCCTTCACACCCATATCTTCACAATATACTTTTGGAAACCCCCCCCATAAAATGAACTGATCCGCCCCTGCAAACTCAATCACACAAACACACACACACACACACACACACACACACACACACACACACACAGAAAGAGCATAGGTGAAACTGTGCAAGAAAGCGAGACACTAGATCTAGATCTGTCTGTCTGCATGTAGCCTACTTACAAGGACACGACTGCCAACTAGTCTCGGCGCGCTCAAAATAATAATGACCGAGACTGTCAGTACTTCATTCGCGTGACGTCTAACCCTCTTACGTCATAATGTGACGTCAGTGTAATGTGACGTCTTCAAATGTTAGAGTTTCTACCACAGACATACACACGCACAGACGCACGCACGCACGCACGCACAGACAGACAAAGTTACGATCGCATAGGCTACACTTACGTGAGCAAAAAAACCACCTTGTCTCCCATTAAGCTCAAACCGGACTAACATTTTGATTGGCGAGGGTAGCTTGGCCCCTGTGTCATGCCAAGAGACCAAACCATCCCAGTAAAGCCTCAGAACACAGAAACCACCACTAAAGACATCAAGGGTATCAACACATGCTCATCATCAAAACTGAAAAAAAGAAAAAAAGAAAGAAACCAGAATCTAATAAAACCATTCAAACAAACACACATGCACAGTACAGTTTCACTCTCAATCAATGTCTGCCCTGAGAGGCAGTTCCAAACACAGGCAGTAAAGACAGAGTTGACAGAATATCCCTCAACCAGACGTGATTAAAACAAAGAGACAGTTGAACCCGTATCTACACAAGTCAACACATTCAGGCGTGATAAAAACAAAGTGACAGTGGAACCTTTATTTTTCACGAGTCAACACATTCTTTCTTTATTTGGTGTTTAACGTCGTTTTCAACCGTTCAAGGTTATATCGCGACGGGGAAAGGGGGGGAGATGAAATAGAGCCACTTGTTAATTGTTTCTTGTTCACAAAAGCACTAATCAAAAATTTGCTCCAGGGGCTTGCAACGTAGTACTGGGAGAATGCAAGTTTCCAGTACAAAGGACTTAACATTTCTTACATACTGCTTGACTAAAATCTTTACAAACATTGACTATATTCTTTTCAAGAAACACTTAACAAGGGTAAAAGGAGAAACAGAATCCGTTAGTCGCCTCTTACGACATGCTGGGGAGCATCGGGTAAATTCTTCCCCCTAACCCGCGGGGGGTAGTCAACACATTGAGAAAGCGGACACTGAAGTCAGTACAGTGGAACCCCCCTATTAAGACCCCCCCCCCCAATTTAAGACTCCCTTCCCTTTGAGACCTTATTTTCTCAGACTTTCTGTTAATAACCTCTATAAATGTACCTCCTCTAATTTAAGACCCCCTCCTTTTTAAGACTTGATTTTCTCAGATTTGTGGAGGTCTTAAAAGCGGGGGTTTGACTGTATCAGATGACAGGGCCATAACATTGTCAGTGACCACAGTGAGGGAAGGTGTCTGGCCACCGTGGCCGTCAGTGGCTGTCTGACGGGCACTGTGTTGCGTTGGGCAGTGCGGACACTCACTGTAACACCCTACTCCCTCAGTCATCACGCTAGCTCTTTCCCACAGCGCTATTTCTCTACTAGCACCAATCCTGGCACTTGCTGAAAACGCTCACTATGTGGCACAAACCGCGTCTAACACAAAGTGATTACATCATCTAGTGATTATATCATCTATTTTTCAGGAAGAAATCAGTTCAATGAAATATTAACCAGTATGTTTGATACCTTCCCATTTCAATTCCAGTATTTTTGAGATTTTGACACCTAAATTATTGGAACTGTCCAGTTAATGTGATTCCTGACCCTACTCTGCGTGGACTGAAGGCTTTGTGTTATTCCCTAAGGTCCCTTCAACATCATTCTATTGCAATGCCCTGTGTCTGTAGCACATTAATCTTGTTTCCGACTGACAAAGCACAAATGCAAGTCCACCCCTGAACTAAGTAAGGCAACTGGCACACAAGACCGACTGCAGATGATCGTGAACAATGTTTCCGCATGACGCTGGGACAGAACAGGCATGGATCCTACACCACCACACCTACAGGTGGAGCTGTCTCTCTCTGACAAGTGATTGGACTACACTGGACAGAGTGTTGTTTGCTACTGTCTGTGTGTGACAGCTTCATGTCCAGTGCAGTCCAGATGATGATAGGTGTTTTACGCCGCCCTCGTGGTAAAACCATCAGGGGCATGCAGTCCAGTCCTTTGGCCTGGGGAACCCAGCTGAAAAAGTACCACACGATGTACTATAGTATACTATAGTAAACTATAGTAAATGTACCCTGTACTATAGTAAACTATAGTAAATGTACCATGTACTATAGTACATACTGTAGTACATGGTACTTTGTACTATAGTACTGTGTAGTAAATGTACCATGTACTATAGTACTTTGTGGTACAGTATAGTACTTTGTACTTTGTACTATGGTACTTTTTAGTGAATGTACCATGTACTACAGTAGTACTATAGTACCTAGTACTTTGTACTATGGTACTTTTTATTGAATGTACCATGTACTACAGTAGTACTATAGTACCTAGTACTTTGTACTATGGTACTTTTTTGTGATGTACCTTGTACTACAGTAGTACTATGGTACGAAGTACTTTGTACTATGGTACACTGTGGTACTTTGTACTATAGTACTACAGTACATAGTACTGCGGTACAGTATAGTAGTAATAGTATACATGCATTTTGTGTTTTTATTTTTATTGTTTTATTGATATAACTTATCAGCTAAGTATTACTTTTTTTGTTTAAATTTGATTAAAAAACATTGTTTTTAAAATTGTGTTTTATATCACCAGTTGTGCATGTAAACGTGTTGTGTGTGTTTTTACAAGGTAGTCATACATATAAGATTCATTATGTTTTGTGCGTGCGTGTGTGTGAATTAAGCCGTTTGTTGGAGATGACATGAGATATTTTCAAACTTGTTAACTGTGCATTTGCAAAATACACGTAGGAATACTTTGTGCTCACACACACACACACACACACACACCACCACCACACACACACCGTCACACATACACATACACACACACACACACACACACACAGTCACACACACGCTCGCACGTGCACACACACAAACACGTGGGAACGCACATATTCACTTAGGAGAAAGGACTTTTGTAACGTCAGATGTACATAAGTATAGTTAGTTTTTTGTAAACAGTTAGCATCAAATGTGAAATTAATTTTTCATTAACGTTAGCTGGAAACGCTTCTCACAAAAAAGTTTTCAAAAGAGAATTTAACAATTGCTTTAAAAGTTAAAGGATAAGGATACGCGATAAGGATAAGATTTTATATAGTCCTGTGAGGTTGCCCTCATGGAAATTCGGGCTGCTTTCTCCATGGGGAAAGCGAGCTGCCATACAGTATACGGCGATACCCACACATTTTGTTTCCTGCATGCGTGTATTCATGTTTCCGAGCCCTGAGACTTTCGCTGTGAACTTGGGTTCTTTATCGTGTGCATGCGGCCACCGAGGAGAGTCTGCACGATGTTGACTCTAGGAAATAAATCCCTCGCCGAACGTGGGGATCGAACCCACGCCGATTGCGACAACTGGTTTTGAAGACAGCGCCTCTACCGACTGAGCTATTTCCCGCCCGCCCGAAACGCTTAGTAAAATGGTCTGCAGTGAAATTTTGAAACAATACCTTTTTTATGTTAAATTTAACGTTTGCCAAAATAATTCTTCATGTAGGATCAAGTGCAAAGTTCTTGGTTTGACCTGAAGTTGACTGAATTTTGCTGTGTGTACAATATTGTTTCATTTTAAATAATTTGAGAGAGAGAGAGAGAGAGAGAGAGAGAGAGAGAGAGAGAGAGAGAGAGAGAGAGAGAGACAGAGAGAGACAGAGAGAGACAGAGAGAGCGTTGTGGCATACAAGCATTACAAACAAGTGTTTTTTCACCCATGCAGAGAGGCACCCCTATTCTAATCACATCATATACACGGACATTCACACACACACACACACACACACACACACACACACACACACACACACACACACACACACACACACACACACAATATGAGATTTAAAAAAAAGGTAATGGAATATGTACACATCGAATGCTTAACAGAGAGAGAGAGAGAGAGAGAGAGAGAGAGAGAGAGAGAGAGAGAGAGAGAGAGAGAGAGAGAGAGAGAGAGAGAGAGAGAGAGAGAGAGAGAGATCATAATTAACTTTGTTACGTCAGGATAAAGGTTTTAGGCTTAGCCTCAACTTCCAACCTGTCCTTGCAGGGCCGGACTACCGGGGGGGGGGGGGGGAGGGGGTGTTATGGGGGTTGCGCAACCCCCCCCCCCCCCTAGCCTAAACATGTACCTCACTTATTTAAAACATTTTTTATTATTGTTTATTTTATGCCGTTTCATGCAAGGAGCGACCATTTTCCTATCTCAGAATATGACCTACCCATCAGCTTCAGGGGGCTTTGCCCCCTGACCCCCACAAGGGGCTCTGCCCCTTGACCCCGCCAGGGAGAACATCCCCCTGGACCACCACTGGCAACCCCCCCCCCCCCCCTCTCTCCTCTTTGCCTAGTCCGGCCCTGCCTTGGAACATATACAGAGAATAATTGTAAACGTAAGCAAAAGACTGCACACCCCCACACACACACACACACACGCACGCACGCACACGCACACGCACATGCCGCACTCACGCCCACACGCATGCACACACACAAACCGCTGACTGATATTCGCTTACCGAAACACACACACACACACACACACACACACACACACATATACCCCCACACCCCCCCCATACACACATCCCCCATAGACACACATACTGCGTAAACTCACACACCGTCACACACACACACACACACACACACACACACACACACTTGTGTGCGTTGCATATCTATGCACATGCTAAAATGAACAGAGCAGTACCTAAAAGGAACTGTAACTCATAAAATTAAATAACTAGTAAAAACATTTAAGTTTTGGTTGAGTATATATATACATAAAATATTGGACTAGCAAAGTCATCAAACACAAGACCAAACAAAAACAAAAACAAACTGAGCCGGCTACTTTCGATACGAAGAAAGGGTTCGCATGCGAGAGTTATGTCCCTTAAAAATCGAAGAGGAGACCACTCCGAAGTAAATCAAGGGACAGCACTAGTAACTGATTTTCAACGAACGAACGAAGAAAGTGTTTGCACCAGGGGCAGGGAGATTGGAAAAAAGCGGGCTACAACATCACGAAAGGAACCCACCAAGAGAGTGTAACCATAATTCAGAGAGCAGAAGATGGATCTGGACTGAGAAGTAAGCCTTCAAGAGTTTTCCACGTAATCGTATCCAGATTCGCTCAGGAGTTATCGAGTGATTTGCAACTGTAACTGCCAAGTCATCGACTATCGAGTGAGGAGTACGTATAATTATTCTTTACTCCCACAACTCTTTTTCACTATCACTGTCACTACCCGTATCCGAATATTTTTGAGATTTGCAAAGTTTATACCATTGTGAGAATCTGAATCTGATACAATTACAGTGACCATTGGGCCGTCAGGTTGGGTTTTTTCTCTTTGACTTTGAGTTTGAGTTTGATGTTTTTACTTTGAGTTTTACTTGTTTGTTGATTCTATCTGGATCTGGCTGCCCCACATGGTGGTGTTCGTGGGGAGTACGTGACAGAGGCGGACTATTTCGTTAACTGTTTACTTGTAAATTCCCATTTTGAAAACATGTATACATGACTTTTTCAGATTAAAAATCTGTCGGCAATGTGGAAAAGAGGTTGAACTGGTAACAGGAACAGTGAGCTGGTTGATCAACTTGATGGCATGGCTGTACCAAATCATTCAATTGGAACGGAACCGACAAAAACACCAATGTTTCCATTCTTCTTTGTGCTGAAAGTTTACACTGACAGGGACAACAAGTAAGTGACATTTTAAACTCTTGTCTTAAATTACCCGTACCACTTGTATAACACACACACACACACACACACACACACACACACACACACACACACACTGACACACACACACACATATTTAAACATCAAGTTTTTCTGTTCACTTTCAGTGATGGACGGCCTATCTGGTGGCCTGTAATTATTCCAGTGTCTTGGGGGCACAAGAGGCAAAACTGTTTGATGTTACTTTTTGTGTTTTTATTTCTGCATGCTTTATTTGGATTACTAGAAAACCTCTTTTTATTCCTTTGTGCAAATCTATTTGACCTTTATTCTTTTACTTTTAGTGAAAAACAAAACTGCCTGAGTTGGTGGGGAAGCTTCTGGACTCCAGGTCAAAAAAACAGTCGGCAGGGTGATGACAGATGGCTGTACCAATGAGTCATTCAGATAGAAAAGGAAGCAGACACCAAGGATTCCATTCTCTGTGCTGAAATTGTGAAAAGTTGTACTCTTTAACCAGTAAGTAAATTATTAACAACAAATTATAAAATTTCATTTCAAATTTAATGTAATTTGCAATTATATTGTACTAGCATAGCTGAATTTGGTATTTATGATCCACTTTTGTGTAATGTTTGCAACACACACACATACATTCAAATATAAACTGCGTCTGAATCAGTGATGGACATTTCTTGTTTGATTCACTGTCTTGGAGTTTGATCAAATTTTCAAACAAATTTTGCTTTTCTTGGGTGTGTGTTTGTTTTTGTTTAGCCCTTAATTGTGATGCACAGACAGACACACACACTTAAAGACACACTCCCTTTTAGGACCTTGCTTTTTTCATATTTTCTGTGAATAACCTTTGTGAATCATCAATCAACGGCCTTTTTAAGACACCCAGGGGTCCTTTTTAAGGCCTATTTTTCTCAGATATTTTGAGGTCTAACAAGGGGAGTTCCACTGTATGAGCAAGCCTTAGTTCTATGTTTAAGTATAACAATGGGTGAAGTGCATCTGACTTTATATTTGTCATATCATTTTAAAAGCCCTTAAAAAGTTTTGTTGATCATCATTATAAAAATACAGTCATGAAATTTCTGGCTGGATACTCAGTCCTCTCTTGTGTTACAGATGCTGTGAAGCGACAGGAGGTGCTCCTTCAGCAGATAAGGACAACAACAAAGAGTTTTGTATCACTTTATGGAACTTGTTATATCTTTCAGGGTCCTAAATGGAGGGTTTCACTGGAGCAGTGACTGTTGGACAACAAGTGCAGGGTGTGTTTGGACCTCCTGGATCAACATGTGTGCAGAACTGCTTAGGGCTTGAACTTCATGGGTGTGTGTAGGAAATTTCATATTAGATTTTGATATTAACATATTCCTGTGGTGCTATATAATTTAAATTATATGAGTAAATGAATATGTCTGTATGAATGTACGTATTTGCTGTGTCATTGTGGCATAGATATATAGACCTATAGCAATAACAAGACATACATGCTGTGAATGTATGCTTTTATGCTCTCCTTGTACAAATCTGAATTAACTGAAATTTTTCTTAATGGCCAAGCACAGCCAGCTCTTTTCGACCTTTACATAGGGCCACAGTCAGAGATTGTAGAGTACACAGAGACCATTCATACTTCTTTGCGCTAAGGTAGGACTGCAGGTTATGTTTTTATCACGGCTTTGTCAACATACTGTCATTTCTGTCCGGCTGACAGTGCTGCAAACATTCATTGGATTGAAAATGTGTTTGTTATTGTTTGTGAACATCCTTTTTTAAAAGACCTGGAAAAAAGCCCCAGAACAGATTATATAGTACATAATAATATGTAATTGAATTTAAATTTTCTTTTCAAATCAGTGTCTTTTTACAAACTAGCCTTTGTTATTTTTGTGAGTTTAAGTCAGATATCAACACATACTGAATGCATAGTTCAGTCTTAGAGTGGGAGAATGTTTGAGGCATAAATTGCTTTTGACAACAACAAAAGTTCCCGGTTGAATCGAGAAGCTCCCCCAAAATAATTTTATTACACATGCCTAAAGCCAGCATAGTGCAAGCAGATTTATTTGTGTATGTGCTTGTATAACATGTACAAAGACAGATAATTTGTACAAGTGTTGGCTCTTCATTTTTAATTATTTTTTCAGGATCCTTGGGGGGTTCCACTGTATCTGTGACTTTAGGACAACATATCAAGTTCTGGTGGTTTTTTGACCTAATGGATCAACATATGTGCAGACCTGCTGAGTGCTTGAGGTAAATTGGTGCATTTAGATATATATTGTTTTGCCTACCTGAGAGATACCACCCATGTGTCATGATGTGATAAATGAACCATCTCTTCACAGGCGTGTCTATCATGTAAATGAGGTTGGTTCAAACAACATGTCTGTCAGGGATGTCATTTTCCACTGCTTATGCAAAATCTCCGAGACAAACTTCATTCTCAAAACACTCGCGAGAAAATGGCAAGCCCAAACGTGTTACGAGAATGACTTTGCATCTGTGACTTTGTAATCATGAGCAGTGGAATATATAAGGTCCCTGCCAGACCAGCTTGCCATGACCTCAATGATATGCCCATATGTGCGTGTATGGTTTAGTTACTACATGGGTTATCTCTCCGGTACATAGGAATTGAAAACAGAATACTTCATGGCTTGCTGTGTGGCACCAGATTTACACTTATTGCTTTTCAAATATTGAAATATTCACGACGGGCGCATTGTACACGCAAGCACAAGACCAAGTGCGCACGGAAAAGATCCTGTAAACCATGTGGGAGTTCGGTGGGTTATAGAAACACGAAAATACCCAGCATGCCTCCCCCGAAATTGGCGTATGCTGTCTGAATGGCGGCCATACACGTAAAAATCCACATGAGTGAACGTGGGAGTCTTAAGCCCATGAACGAAGAAACAGAAGAAGAAATAATATTCACTTTTACTTGTGTAAACCCAGTAACACACAGTAGGCTATGTAGTGTTCTCTATTTGTATCATTGAAACGCTTCTGTCCCGTCAATCACACTTTAAATTGCCTTATATTTTGGATGACATATGCCACCCCTTTGGTATTCCACTGATAATAGTTTAATGTTTTAGCTAAATAGTTTCAGCTAATCGCTATGGAGTATGCAAACACTGGAATTATATGCGATGAAACACTCAAGCTGCTTTCTCTTGCTTATAGCTGAGAGCAGCACTGTAGCTCAGTGACTGTCGGGTGGAGGATCCAATTCCTGCCTGTTTCCGACATAATGGATCAACATGAGTGCAGACCTGCTGAGCGCCTTATCTTCTTGGGTGTGTATAGATGTATACATTAAAGGCACAGTAAGCCTCCCGTAAACCATCACAGAGCTCCCCGAGCGTCTACATACAGTACAAGCATACTTCCATTTGAACGCTCACCGAACGGGAACATCCTGGCTGCTTTCTGTCGAGCGTGAAAAATTTTCAAAGAATTTATTTTCGTGGACTTGGTCCTCTACAACAATGGCGCCTCGTTTTGGTGCTGGACGGCTGTTATGAATATTCAATACCAGAAATCACGCCCGGACAGTAAGCCTCCCGTAAACCATCACAGATACTGTCAGGCTTTTACACACAGTACAAACACCCTTCCATTTGAACGCTCACCAAACGGGAATATCCTAGGTGCCCTACGTAAAGAGCGAGCAATTTTTAAAGAATTAATTTTGCCGATTGAACTCAGGTCAAAAATGAGTTACTTCCCTTCGGGTCTCATTCTATCGATGTAAACTGGCGATAGCCGTGGATCGATGATTATCAGAATGTTTTTGGACCGTGGTGCGTTTTTGCGCTAGACCTAACTTTTAAAATCTAAATAATAAATTGACAGCTTGTCACACAAACATTCTTTAATCATAAAAGAATTCTTTTTTCATCAAGACAAGATCAGTACAATTCGAAGTTGTGAAAGTTTGAAAAAAGAAAAGCCCGGAAGCAGGGTCACGCAAGGGTCATAGCAGACGGCGGTTTATGCATATATCACCGTTCCTCTCAACAGTCAAAAACCATCGCTAGAGTTTTTGTGAACCACAGCCGTTTGTTTCGTGCATAAAAACGTGCTATTGTAGATAAGCTCACATGGAGTCGCATTCAAATGACTAACTGACGACTACATTGTGAAAAAAGGGAAACTGGATCACACTGGTTCACGATGGCTCAGGGGTAAGATAAACCACGCAAAAATAAATTATTTGAAAATTGTTCGCTCTTTATGGAGGGCACCTAGGATGTTCTCAATCGGTGAGTGTTTAAATGAAAGGGTGTTTGTACTGTAGTCTGTGTGTAAAAGCCTGACCGTATCTGTGATGGTTTACGGGAGGCTTACTGTGCCTTCAATTGTATTCATAAATTCACACACACACACACACACACACACACACACACACACACATACTGACAAAGACATTCATATTCATGCCTGCACACACGCAAGCACAAACATACACGCACCAGCACGTTTCAAACCCCCACCACCACCACCGTCTCAGTCGGTGCAGCTGTTTCGGAGCCTTTAGTCATCATAATACACACACAGACGGACACAACTTTTAAAAGTTAGATATATATGCACTAAAAGCCACGGCACTTTAAGTTAGGTTTCATTATCATTCTCTTAAAGTTTGGCCCTCTTTGCTTCAGTCTGCATGCTTTCTCATAGTCATACTGCTGTGTCATTGCAGGTTTCATTCCATGCTCTGGTGTGGGTGTCATAAGCAAGAGAGCCTCCTGTTCACTTCCAGCAGATGACTGCATGGTGAAGGACCTTGATACCACTTACAGACGTCAAAGCAGCTAGCTAGATGCCATTGGAGAACAACCAAAACTATTCAGCGGGTGCCATCGGCGAACATAAATACAAGTTACAGAACAGGAAAGCAGATATCACTGGCAAAGGGAACCGGACAGCAGCTACAATAAACTTAATCAGATGCCTGTAGCAAATAATCTGGACACCAATCACAAATCAAACAGATGTGGAGGACAGAGAACATTTCATGTGATTATTGCCACATATATAACCCTGTTTTGAAAAAAAGGGACATAACACCACACTATATACTTTCTGGTTGCATGCTGAAAACTCTCCATTGGACATTTAGTGAGTTTTGACTCACCAGGTCAGGAGAATGTCACTGATGGGGAGCATAATTAGGCTGACTTACAATGGGTAGACAGAATTGAACATTGTTGTTTTCTTGGATGGTTTTCGGGATAGACTTTACAAAGTTAACATACTGCTATGGTTTGATCAATTTCAAACATGACCACATTTGGCATTTTTTCAAAACCACATTTTTGACAAATATCAAGGATGTGTTGCGAAAGCATGTGTTCTTATTTTTCTGAAATGTTTTGAAAGCTAGATTTTTGATACTTTACAGGCTATTGAAGTTGGATGACCTGTAGATGTGACCCATGTAAAATTGACCCTCATAAACTTTTAAGTTCACAGAAATTAATAATAATAACAGAGAAATGGTATTATTTTGAATGTGTTTGAAGCAAGATCGTTGTAACTCAATAACCCCCCGCGGGTTAGGGGGAAGAATCTACCCGATGCTCCCCAGCATGTCGTAAGAGGCGACTAACGGATTCTGTTTCTCCTTTTACCCTTGTTAAGTGTTTCTTGTATAGAATATAGTCAATTTTTGTAAAGATTTTAGTCAAGCAGTATGTAAGACATGTTAAGTCCTTTGTACTGGAAACTTGCATTCTCCCAGTAAGGTCATATATTGTACTACGTTGCAAGCCCCTGAAGCAAATTTTTGATTAGTGCTTTTGTGAACAAGAAACAATTGACAAGTGGCTCTATCCCATCTCCCCCCTTTCCCCATCGCGATATAACCTTGAATGGTTGAAAACGACGTTAAACACCAAATAAAGAAAGAAAGTAACTCAATAACTTTATCTGTGTAAGGTCACACACATACAGGGTTAGATGACATCAAGTCAGCTTGATAGTTTGCATTATTCAAGTTCAGATTGGGGTAGAGTTCCGGTCAATAATAGGGACAATCATTGTCTCCTTTGATTGTTCACAGAGTTTTCATGTACTGATGTATGCATGGTCACTTTCAAAGCTAATCATAGAAATTTAACTTGGCTGTAGGGGAGATAATTTTGAGAAAATATGTGTTGTGCTAAAGATGAATTCCCACAAAGAAGAGTGCTATGATAAATCTGTTTCGTGCATTTTATTATTACTTGTTCTGGTTAACAGGGTTATAAAAAAATTGCATTAAAGCTGTTTCTGCATTGGGACATTTACCAAAAATCAACAGCTTGGTTACTCACTGTGCAAGATGGACACCTTATTTAAAATTATTATTTAATTGGGTCTTTTACATGTTAGTGGATATTTTAAAAGGTTCTTACATAAGTTTGACTATTAATGCTCTGCCGAAAAATGAAAATAAAATTTAAAACATGTGATGAACCTTTACTTTCCTACCAAATGTGACAGATTGACTGCAGCGAGTGGCCTGATCGTGCACACACACATTCAATTCACACAAAACAATTGATTCAGCAAAAATTGGGGCCACATTTACATCCAGTGTAATTTTTAAGGCTATGGTACTTTTTCAAGAAAGTACTGCAGTATACTATAGTAAACTGTAGTAAAAGTACTATAGTACAAAATCTACAGCAACAAAAGTACCACACTGTACTATAGTAAACTATAGTAAAAGTACTATAGTACAAATGTACCATGCCAAAAATACCACGCTGTACTATAGTAAACTATAGTAAAAGTACTATAGTACAAATGTACTCTACGAAAGTACCACGCTGTACTACACTTTACTCTAGTAAACTGTAGTACATGTACTCTAGTAAACTATAGTTTACTATAGTTTACTATAGTATACTATAGTACATTTTGGCAAAAAAGTGCTCAAAATACTATAGTACATTTAAATGTACTATAGTTTACTATAGTATACTATAGTACATGTACCACAATGTACTATAGTACACACTAATGTATTGTACTATAGTACTTTTTGTACTATAGTTTACTATAGTACTAGTACTATAGTAAACTATGGTACACCATAGTACAATTCAATGTACTATAGTACTTGTACTATAGTAAACTATAGTATACCATAGTACAATTCAATGTACCATAGTACTTGTACTATAGTAAACTATAGTATACCATAGTACTTTTACTATAGTATACTATAGTACATAGTGTGGTACTTTTTTACTTGGGAACACTGAGCTTGGTGTGGTGCTGAGAGCCTCTGCCCTAGGGGCACTGCCCTGGCTGCCTGGCAGACAACAGTGAGCCAGAGGGAGATGTGAAGAAAGGACAAGAGAAACGAGAAGAGGTCGCCATCACCCTGCCATACAAGGTCAGAGGTGAAGGTCAAGGCCAGGGCATGGCTGCAGCAAGTAGAGGGGTGTTGTCAGAGTGTTGGGCTGAGGTCAAGGTGAAGTTGAAGGCCAGGGCATGGCTGCAAAAAGTCAAGGGGTGTTGTCCGAGGCCTCAGGTTTTATCAAGATCAGAAGTGAAGGTGAAGGCCAGGGCATGGCTGCAGCAAGTTGATAGGTGTTGTCAGAGAGTTCCGGGCTGCCGTCAAGCTTCCACTACGTCATGCGGTCCTGAAAACACAACAAACACCTTGAACTCAGTTCCCCGTCCTTTGTGGCATGCACACAATCCTTGTCATCAAATCAACACAGGTCTTGTCATTCCCAATGTTTCACTTAAGCCCTGCAGTCTGTCAAGAGATATTAAAGGCTGGGGCAAATTACAAAGCTGCAGTCTGTCAAAAGATATTAAAGGCTTGGGCAAATGACAAAGCTGCAATCTGTCAAGAGATGTTATAGGCTGGGGCAAATGACAAAGCTGCAATCTGTCGAGATGTTATGGGCTGGGGCAAATGACAACGCTGCAATCTGTCAAGAGATGTTATAGGCTGGGGCAAATGACAAAGCTGCAATCTGTCAAGAGATTATAAAGGCTGGGGCAAATGACAAAGCTGCAATCTGTCAAGAGATTATAAAGGCTGGGGCAAATGACAAAGCTGCAGTCTGTCGAGAGGTTATAAAGGCTGGGGCAAAATGCAAGCATGTAGTTTAAGAGCTACATGACTGCATTTATCAGATGTATAAATTTATCCCTCTAAGTCATATTGTAATTCAATCAAGTTTGTGTTTCAATGAAACAGATCCGGTGATTGGTCAGAATGCCCCAACTCATTAAAAATTACCGGTCATTAATTGTCGATAACCACTCGCTAAAAAATCCATTAACAACCTGCTGGCGAGGCGCATTGATACAGCCTCAACTAGTCTCGGTTAGCTTTGAGGGTCATTTTACAAGTAGGAAATATGAAGGCCAACAAAATACCGAGACCATAAGGTATGCGAAGTGATGACGTCGAATACGTGACGTAAGTTGATGCATGAATTCTTCTTGTCAGTCAATTCCAAAGATCACTTTTGTGATGAAAAGAATTTGTTTTAGAGTTTGCTGTCCAGAAACCCGTCAAAAAAAAAGGGAAAATGTGTGTGAAAGAAAACAAAACAAGAGCAGAGTGATACGATAGAAATACAGAGACAGATTTCTTGGGACTTGACCCTTGCAGGTAGGTGGACTGAAAGTAGTGTGTGAACAGAACAGAACCAATTCTGTCTGTTTACAACCGCATGAAAGCAGGAAAGAGATCGTCGTCAGATTGAATTACAATAACATTAACATGCTTCCATTTGAAACTTCTCGGTCTCCATCGTGGATTGACGCCCTCCCAAAGTCTAATTGAAGCCCTCCGTCGCTTCGCTCCGTCGGGCTTCAATTAGCTTTTGTCGGGCGTCAATCCCCGATGAAGACCTCAAAGTTTCAAATGGAAGCATGTTAATGTGTAATTATTGTGAATACTCTAATTTTTGCTGCAGTTAATCTCATGACAAAAGACATTGAGCAAAAACTTACAGAACTCATGCATAATCAAAATAGAGATATGGTTAGAATGATGGAAGCAGATGTAATGTATGTACTGACAACACCTCATTGAGCGCTATATGACGGAAGGTTAATTCTGACTTCACACTTACAATCTTAACGTTTAGCAGTAGCCCACAATGTCTTAACATGTACTGTATAGCGGTGTACACACACAAAAACGGTGTGCATAGTATCTTTGTGTGTTTTGTATCTCAGTGTGTATAGTAATTCTTGGTGTGTATAGTACCTTGGTGTGTATAGTATCTTGGTGTGTATAGTATTGTAAAGCGCATTGAGCATATATATGATTATGCGCTATAGCAAATGTCCATTATTATTATTATTACTATTATCTTGGTGTGTATAGTAACTTGTGTATAGTATCTTGGTGTGTACAGTATCTCAGTGTGTATAGTATCTTGGTGTGTATAGTAACTTGTGTATAGTATCTCAGTGTGAATTGTACTGTAGGGTGACCACAAGTAAGAGGCACGCACGCATCAGCAATATGCATCAACTGATCAAGCAAAGCAACAAAATAAGAAGAAAACAGAACAAATGCAAGACAAAGCAGAAACAGTCTGGGACAGTTGTAGGGGTCGGACCAACAGGCAGAGCAAATGAACAGCTATGACAAGAAGTACAAACACCACACATTTCCACAATAACATCACAGTTATTCCACAGTTATACAGATATACAACAGCTATACCACGGTCATACCTGAGTTATACAGCTATACCAATGTTATACCACAGTTATACAGCTATAACACAGTCAAACCTCAGTTATGCAACAGTTCTACTGCTATACCACAGTTATACAGCTGTACCACATTTATACTAGTTATACAGCGATACCACAGTTATACAACTCATTCCAGTCATGCAAAAGTTATACAGCTATACCAAAGTTATACAGCTATACCACAGTCATACCACATTTACACAGCTATACCACAGTTATAGCACAATCAAACAGCCATACCACAGTTATAGCACAATCAAACAGCCATACCACAGTTATAGCACAGTTCTACAGCTATACCACAGTTACAGCAGTCCTAGCACAATCAATCAACGATACCACAGTCATACCACAGGTACACAGCTATGCAACAGTTATAACACAGTCACAGCACAATTGAACTGTTATAGGACAGTTCTACAGCTATTTTTTTTTCCTCATTTTTCATTACTTTATTGTCCCATCGCTGGGAAATTCGGGTCGCTTCCTCCCAGTGGAAAGCTAGCAGCAACGGAGTCGCGCTACCCAGGTGTCTGCGTGTTTAGGTGTATTCAGCCACCTGCACTTATGGCAGAATGACCAAGGTCTTTTACGTGCCATTGTGATGACACGGGGGTGGGACATGGCTTCTGTCTCTGGGTCTGCACATAAAGTTGACCCGTGTCCGTCCCGGCCCGAATTCGAACCTGCGACCTTTCGATCACAAGTCCAGTGCTCTACCAACTGAGCTACCGGGCTACTGAGCTATACCAGTTATACAGCTATATCACAGTTATACAGCTACACCACAGTTAAAGCACAATTCTACAGCTATACCACAGCTAAAGCACAGTTTTACAGCTATACCACAGTTAAAGCACAATTCTACAGCTATACCACAGTTAGAGCACAGTTCTACAGCTATACCACAGTTAAAGCACAGTTCTACAGCTATACCACAGTTATAGGACAGTTCTACAGCTATACCAGTTATACAGCTATATCACAGTTATACAGCTACACCACAGTTAAAGCACAATTCTACAGCTATACCACAGCTAAAGCACAGTTTTACAGCTATACCACAGTTAAAGCACAATTCTACAGCTATAACTACAGCCACATCTACAGTTGTATAAAGAGGACTCACTGTCTGCATGCCTGCACCTGACTTAAGGGCAACCATTACTGAAAAATATGAAGAAGCAAAGACATGCAGTGGAAAATCACACACAAAGTCTGCAAAGGTTAACCAGCAGTACAATGTCCTGTGTGCCTGCACTGGTCCAGCACGGCGTTTTCGGACAACAACCTCAGCAAAAAGTCTAGGCTTAATTAACAACCTGCATAACTTCAACACAAGTCAAAAACAAGTCGTGTAAAGTGAAATCAATATGTATTTAGCCCACTTGTGAGCCTTTTTAAATTTGTATACCAAGACTAGTAAATCTTGAGTTGACCAAAACTCTGCAACAAAGACAACGCTGACACATTGTCTTGGTAACGCAAGCCAAATAAACATAATGTTGTATCCACACAAGTGGTTACTTAACGCTACCTTCCTTGCAGCGTCCTGTGCAGAGTGAACAATCTTGCTGTTCGCTTTGTCCCTGACACTGACTAAGTCAATCTGCCAACCTTCGCCGGCACTCGTGGGTCCGTGCGGACCCAGAAGGGTGTTTGATTGCAAATATCTCTTAAACGAGTTGGAATTTTTTAATGAGCTTTTAGAAATGCCTCAGACACCCAACAAGCTATCATCTCCTAAAAGCTCATTAAATTTCAGTGATAATTAATTAATTAATGGTCAAATTTAGACTACACACGGAAGCATTCGTGGGGCCGTGCGGACCCATACTTTTCAAAGAAGGAAAAGCGTGTATACCCTTCCGAGGCACTCGTGGGTCCGTGCAGACCCATACTTCTCAAAGAAGGAAAAGCGTGTATACCATAGCTGCCAACTTTCTGACAATGAAATTCCTGTGGGGGTCCGGGGGCAACGCGTTAACGCCCCCTGAAGCTGAAGATTTTTTGTAAATGAAGGTGCCAAAATTGCTTTTTTTCTGGTATATTATGATCAAAATTGACATTTATTTAACAAATGAAATAACAGTCATGTTATAACTAATAATTCCATGAAAAAAAAGTTTTTTTGAAGATACCTGCTCAGGTGCTGCATTTGGCTTTTGTTGTTTTCGCCTTCAAAGTATTTGCGAAACACGACGTGATCTTTGGCGTCTGTTTCACAGCAGTAGCAGTCGACTGCTTCACATTGCCGCAATGCTTGGCGGAGGCAGCATGGAGCTCGATGTCTTTTTTCCCACCATGTCCGATGTTGATGTCACATCGACAAGGTTTACAGAACGCGTGGTGTTCCCCCTTATCTGACTTGTCGATAAAGTCATAGTTAGCCTTGTACTGTGGTAAAAACCTCACTTTAGCCTTTGGTTTTTTGTCTTTTGGTGTTGTTTTTGGCGGCATGTTGGAAGGCAAAACCGGAAAGATCGAGGCACAACTTATTTTCCGCACATGCGCACGCCAACGTGGCTGGTCTCGGTTAACCAGAGCGTCTTTTCACCGGTTTGTTCCCCCAAAAAGAGGCTGCTTACACAAAGTATGTTAGAAATTTCGATTTTCGGGAAAATCGAACACACTTCGGGATTTCGTGACGGATTTAAAACATCGGGAGATTCCCGAAAAATTCGGGAGGGTTGGCAACTATGGTATACCCTTCCGAGGCACTCGTGGGGCCGTGCAGACCCATACTTCTCAAAGAAGGAAAAGCGTGTATACCCTTCCGAGGCACTCGTGGGTCCGTGCGGACCCATACTTCTCAAAGAAGGAAAATTGTGCTAACACTTCCGTGGCACTCGTGGGGCCATGCAGACCCATAATATTTTAATTGTTCCAAATACCGTGTATAATTAATTAATTATCACTGAAATTTGATGAGCTTTTAGGAGATGATAGCTTTTTAGGTGTCTGAGGCATTTCTAAAAGCTCATTAAAGAATTCCAACTCGTTTAGGAGATATTTGCAATCAAACACCCTTCTGGGTCCGCACGGACCCACGAGTGAGTCCGTGTGTAGTCGATAACGAGTGCCGGCGAAGGTTAAAATAAGAATAATTACAAAAAATAATCAACAATCCCACGGTACACATGACAGAGGCAGGCTGGGTACGCATATGATCCCAGTGGTTGCACTTTTCTTATCCCTTGACAAACCATGGACAGCTGTTTGGAGGTGTGCATAAAACACAAGCAGCTCAGAGTCACTATAAAGCCTGTCATTAATTGGGCCAAGTCGACTATGCCAAGTATGCTTTGCCAAGCTGGCCGCACAGAGTTTTAGCACCGAGTTAAAAAGACTTCGTGAAGGACCGCCTTTACAGGTTAAACACTAACACCGTTCACTATCCTATTATTTAACACTTTTAACTTTCACCATAACTAAATTACAGCCAAGACTTGATCAAGGGGTTCCCCACTAAAACTGAATTACACTGACACAAATGTTATGTAAACTGATAAATTAAATACAAACGAAAAACATCCTCAACTGAAAAGGACATAATCTATGATTATGAAACGGCATTTGCTTTTGCATTTGCAGTCATCATTTTCTTCTGTAAATCCTAATTTTTAATTTTTTTTAAAATTTCACAGAACCCTACCACAACCGCATTCTCACTATGGCGTGAAATAGTAGCAATTAGCTTTTAAGCGCTATTTAGGACTGACATGATGCTTCCGATGCATGCTTTACAACCATCACTGCTTCCTGCTGAACAGGACCCATCAAAACAGAACAGGGCTGAAACTATCCTTGCTCTATGACCATAGATCAAGTTCACCAACAGGGCTGGAAAGCGAATCAAACAAGAACTATCCTTGTTGAACACCAAAACACCAAAACAACTGAACAGAATACCCAACCAAACAAAGAAAAGAGAAGAGAGGAAAGCAGGAACCAGTAGGAGCATGACCCCCAAAAAGCATAACAAGTCGCGTAAGGCGAAATTACTACATTTATCAAGCTGTCGAACTCACAGAATGAAACTGAACGCACTGCATTTTTTCACAATGACCGTAGTCCGCCGCTAGTGCAAAAGGCAGTGAAAGTGACGAGCCTGTTTTAACTTTCTGAGCGTGTTTTTAATCCAAACATATCATATCTATATGTTTTTGGAATCAGGAACCGACAAGGAATAAGATGAAATTGTTTTCAAAACGATTTCGGAAATTTAATTATATTCATAATTTTTATATTTTTAATTTTCAGAGCTTGTTTTTAATCCGAATATAACATATTTATATGTTTTTGGAATCAGAACATGATAAAGAATAAAATAAATGTAATTTGGGATCATTTTATACAAAAATATTTTTAATTACAATGTTCAGATTTTTAATGACCAAAGTCATTAATTAATTTTTAAGCCTTCATGCTGAAATGCAATACCGAAGTCCGACCTTCGTCGAAGATTGCTTGGCCAAAATTTCAATCAATTTGATTGAAAAATGAAGGTGTGACAGTGCCGCCTCAACTTTTACAAAAAGCCGGATATGACGTCATAAAAGACATTTATCGAAAAAAAGAAAAAAACCGTCTGGGGATATCATACCCAGGAACTCTCATGTAAAATTTCATAAAGATCGGTCCAGTAGTTTACTTTGAATCGCTCTACACACACACACGCACAGACAGACAGACAGACAGACACACACACACACACACACACCACGACCCTCGTCTCGATTCCCCCTCTATGTTAAAACATTTTAGTCAAAACTTGACTAAATGTAATAAAAAGAAAGGCAAACCCCTGGTTAGTTACCTGGTTACCTGATTAGAAAACCAGGAACATGACCCCCAAAAAGCAAAATGAAAAGAAAGGCAAACCCCTGGTTAGTTACCTCCATGTCCATGACACTATTTTCGCTAGAAACACAAGACAGCGAGGAAATAAATGACACGTGCTCACACAGTGACAACTCAGTCTAAAGCCTACTAACTACAGCCGAACCAAGCCGAACTAGTTCGGCGAACGTTCGGTGACGTCATCAAATCAGGGGATTCCTCTATTTTTGGGTTGCACCTGTAACGTTCACGGTTCGCCGATACAATCCTGCAAACCTTCGGCGCGTCATCGGCGAACTGACTTTTCATTGGTTGAATATTTTTGTATCTTTATCCTTGAAGAGTGACAATACTGGGGGCTATAACGCTGTCACCAGATCACGAGTCTTCTCACATGATATTTCTTGATCATATGACCGACATCACCGAAACATTCGCCGCTAGTTAGTACACCGAACCAGACACGGTGTAACATTCACCGAACGTTCGCCGACCTAGTTCGGCTTGGTTTCGGCTGAGCGGACTTAAGGGGCAAAATACTGGACCATCAAGGACACGGTCATGTGCAGCTACACGTGACTGCCACAACGTAATCAACTAAACCAATGCACACACACACCCCTGCCTTGTTGTTGTAAAGGGGAGAGTGGTGCAGGGGTGAGGGACAGGTTCATTAAGTTCACATGTTTACACTTATTTTCAAAATGTTACTTCACACATTAACATTCCTTTTTAAAACGTTAGTTCACACGTTAACATTTATTTTTAAACAGTTACAGCACGGGAAATGTTTATTTGAGATCTTTACGTCACCCAAACCTAACTCTTTAACATTAGAATGAACACAGACTTCTCTTTTTTTAAATATTTTTTTTATATTAACCATCCACAACCACCTAAAGTGTATAAGGTAGGAATAGAGCTACTTTTATTTTGGTTATGATTGGGGAGGGGGGAGTTTGGAATGGGGAAGGAAACAAAGATCCAATGGGATATGCCGACCTAAATTTTTCCCATATCTGCACCTAGCAACTAAGAACGACGACGTACCTGTAAAGAGTTGACAACTCCATTAGCGATGTTGGATAGACGGCCAGCGACCTTGGTGATGCCCTGTCGGACTCCGTCCTTGATGTCCTGAAGGTCGGGCGTGGCTGAGCCGTAGTTGCTGGTAGAGCGTGGCTGAGCGGTTCCAAACACATCGTCGCTGGAGATGCTAGACTTGCCCTCCAGACGCGACAGCTTCTGACGCATCTCAATCTGCAGACACCAAGGGATAAACTCAGCACAAGAATGTTGCACCCATTTTCGTACCCCAACTAAAACATTCATTCCCCTGTCATTTCATTCAAATTGTATTTGGCATTAAGGGCCCTCCACTTGGCTATCTGGCTCACATTTCGGATCAAAGATATCGTCCAAACAAGGGTACCCCCAACATAGACCTAACAAAAACGTCAGGTACCAATTAAAAAATCCACACAAATTGAGAATAGGTGCAACTTGGCAACATTTACATACAAGGAGAAAGCCAAATCAATTATCCACCCAGAACCGCTTGTTTACATTTTCACCTTTCCATAGCTACTACTTGTCAATAACGTGTGGTCGGCCCTTAGAATCGTTGTTGTAGGCAGGTTTGACTGTATCCCATCTTGAGGGTTCACACTGCTCAATTAAATGGACAAGTTGTATTGTTCAGTGAGATACCAAAATCTGCCATAAGTTACACCTAATGATGCATACAACTAGGTATCTCATGTAAAGTCGGGGTAACACCCGGGAACATTCCCATTGGGGTTTCACCGTGAGGCCGTAAAACAACATTTACATGTATCTATTCAAATCTCTCACCACACAAGGAACTATGCTGGTGCGTAGTTAACAACTCTGTTTCACTCTCATGAAAAGATTAGAATAAAAAACCAAGAAAGGTAGGTTGTTGCAACGTGTGTTATTGACAAAACAATACAATCACAGATATTTCGACCCAACGGTCTTTTAAGTGAACAGACACAACACAAAACTTTTGATAGTTCTATCCGTTTACGTCCCCTCGTCTGGGAGCCGAGCGAATGAAAAGATTAGTTCTACTGCGCTGTAGGTGTTCTCTTATGCGGTTCAGACTTACATCAGGGTCCCTTTCACCGAAGAACTGGTCTGAAGATATAGATTTGGCGTTGGCGTATTTCTGTTTGTCCGTGTCCGTCATGGATGGCCCTCCGCTCGTGTCCGTGGCCGTCCTGCGGCTACGGCTTGCTCTGAAAGAACAGCAAACGTCAATCTGTACGTGTGAACAGAAAGTCACACTAATGATACTTGAGTCTTTGGTATTTACAGAAAGTATCAAGGATAGGTTATTCTGTAGGTGTGAACAGAAAGTATCAAGGATAGGTTATTCTGTAGGTGTAAACAGAAAGTATCAAGGATAGGTTATTCTGTAGGTGTAAACAGAAAGTATCAAGGATAGGTTATTCTGTAGGTGTGAACAGAAAGTATCAAGGATAGGTTATTCTGTAGGTGTAAACAGAAAGTATCAAGGATAGGTTATTCTGTATGTGTGAACAGAAAGTATCAAGCACGATATGTCCATCTGTATGTGTGAACAGTGAGTACTGTAACAACTATGACACCCAAATGTGTAGGTTTGACAGACAGTATCAACAAAGATAGGTTGATCTGTATGTGCAGGCATGAGCAAGATCGGTCGCCCACTCGCAACAGGCAACCAGAAATGAGTGTGGGCGAGTCGAAAGTCTTATAATGATCGCCCACTCGCCACAGGCAACCAGAAATGAGTGTGGGCGAGTAGAAAGTCTTATAATGATCGCCCACTCGCCACAGGCAACCAGAAATGAGTGTGGGCGAGTAGAAAGTCTTATAATGATCGCCCACTCGCCACAGGCAACCAGAAATGAGTGTGGGCGAGTAGAAAGTCTTATAATGATCGCCCGCTTGGCGAGTGTAAATTTTGGGTCTGTGGTATTATCATTTTCCGAGCGACGATTGTCTGTTGTGAAGCACTTTGTCGTCTACGATTGCTAAAATTAGATGTGATCGGAGCTCCAGTTCCAGCTGATCGGGAAATTCTCTTTAGTGACCATGAACCAATCAGAATGACCGTGTGATTTCAGGGTTATCAGGACTTTTCGTTGACGCGAATTTAACCAATCAGAATTGTCGACACAGCACATGTGTCTCAGAAGCCTAGGCAGATCTGAAGCTGTAAACATGTAGAAATACTTGGACAACTGCCAGCCCCCCCCCCCACCCCCCCCCCCCCCCCCCCAGCCAAACCAGAGGGAACGGAGTCCGAGAGATTGAAATAGTATGACTCCGGACAGAAGAAGCGTTCCTTCGCGGGAGACTATACAAAATCTGACTGGTGAGCAGAGAGACTGGCTAAACTATGATCGGGAAAAAAACGTCATGTGTACTGCTTGCGAAAAGCATGCCGCTTCTGAGAAGGAGAGAAAGGGGCCATTCGTTGTTGGTACGGACAAATTTAAGCTAGAAAACATACGTGCACACGAAACATCAAAGTCTCACCAAGAAAACACCAAAAAATGTGTAAACTCAAACAAAAAGGTCGAAGACACCGAGGGGGGACACGCTAAGCACGAGCTAACGCAAGACCAGCGTGCTCGTGTCGCTCAACTGATGCGATCTGTACAGGCGCTTGCAAAGACCTGCTCGCCTTTCACCACGTTTGAATGGATGGAATCGTTTTGTTTTTTGGAAACTCATTTTTGTGGGCGAGTGAATTTGTTTGTGGGCTAGTCAATTTTGAATTTCACTAGCCCACAAGGCGAGTGAAAATTCTGGAACTTGCTCATGCCTGATGTGTGAACATAAACAATCAACAATGACACGTCAATATGTAGGTGTGAACAGAAAGTATCAAGAAGGATACAAAACCAAAAGACATTGTCAGAATGATGAGAGGAGTGGGTGGTGAGACAAGGCGGTTGTGTGTGTGTTGACGGTACAGTTCAAATCAATCTGTATGTGTGAATAAAAAGTATTGAGCATGCCAAAAACAAAACAAAAAACAAAACTTGACTAAGTGTTACAACAAGCCAACAACGAAATATGCTTTCATAATGACCAGAGGGAATGGGTAGGGTTGTGATAAACAAACAAGGGAAAAGAGAAGAGATGGCACTACATTGGGGTGTGCACGTTAAAGATCCCACGATTGACAAAAGGGTTTTTCCTGGCAAAATTGTATAGGCATAGATAAAAATGTCCACCAAAATACCCGTGTGACTTGGAATAATAGGCCATGAAAAGTAGGATATGCGCCGAAATGGCTGCGATCTGCTGGCCGATGTGAATGCGTGATGTATTGTGTAAAAAAATTCCATCTCACACGGCATAAATAAATCCCTGCGCCTTGAATATATGCGCGATATAAATTGCATAAAATACAAATAAAAAAATAAATCCCTGCGCTTAGAACTGTACCCACGGAATACGAACGATATAAGCCTCATATTGATATTGATTGAAAAAACCCAATTCACTTTGTTTGTGCACACAGAAACCTCTTTTCATGCTGATGCAACCAGTCAACATGTGAGAGAGAGAGAGAGAGAGAGAGAGAGAGAGAGAGAGAGAGAGAGAGAGAGAGAGAGAGAGAGAGAGAGAGAGGAGAGAGAGAGAAGAGAGAGAGACAGACAGACAGAGAGAGAGAGACAGACAGACAGGCAGAGACAGAGAGAGACAGAGACAGAGTGAGAGACAGACAGAGACAGAGAGAAAAAAGATGCACTTTTATCATAACTATCAGGTTGACAGCGCAGAGTGCCAACTCAAACTCTGTCAATACAGTGTTGGGGTCTTACATCTTCATGTTAAAGGGAGTGACATGTACTTCATCCCTGGAGTGTAGGACTCATTTACAACGTTAGTTTGGCATCCTCTTGTTTAACAAAAATGATACATTCTGCAGCCTCCATGTACAAGTAATCACAATTTTCTCTTAACACTTCATAGTGGAGAGCTCTAGACATTGTGTTTGGACCACTTTGCTGTGCTAATCCAAGTGTCTGTGACGGAGTGATTCAAAGTGCATGTTTTGATTATCCATGTATCAACCATGTTGACAACACATGTTGTGACCGTGTCTGAATATTGCACATCTGACGTTGAGAGAACACACAAAAGTGGTGGATACACAGTGCTCAGAGCTGAATGTCACTGTAATGAGAATCTGTTACTGCTCAGCATTCTTGCTACACTGGAACCACCCTTTGTGACTGTAATGTGTGTGTGTGTGTGTGTTTAAACCAAGGGCATGAAACAATGAGTTTGTCAGTGAGAGTGTGTATGTGTGTGTGCGTGTGTCATTGCGTGTGTGTAACCAAGTGCAAAAAAAAAGATTGTGTGTCTCCGAGTATGTGTATATATGTGTCACGATCTAGTGACACAGACCAAGAAAGTGTCACTCAGTGGGGTGCCTTCTCTTGGTCAATTGCGACTGAAAGCGCCTGTGCGTGAGTTGGGGCTACACGGCAGAGTTTTGCTGACAGCGCAGAGCACGCGGAGATTTTTCGGGGGTAATTCTGCTTTGCGAGGCAGAATTGTGGATAGCTGAACTTGATATGTGACAAGGTCAGTCAGGTGTTATTGTCTAGGTGGTCTGTGAGAGACACAAGGACGGCGCACTTGACACTCAGCGGCAGAAGAAGAAGGATCGAATACGACGGTTTCTAGAGTATGATGGATTTCACCGAATAGAATATTCGGCACTCTAGGGGAACTTCAGCGAGTTATCACCTTCTCACTGCCACATGTTTTGCTGAGGACGAGTCGTCAAATCTTTCCTTCGTCGTGCGATGGTCTTCGCATAAGTATTCGACAAGGGGTTTCTGGATGTTGTTGTCACTGTTGACGAACAGAGGCCATTCCAGGGAGGAAGCGGGTTTTGCTTCCATGAGAGTGCTACATTCATAGGCTGTTTGAGGTAATAAATCATTATTTAACGCTGTTGACGAGTCTGTGTTTGTGGAATGAAATACTCTCTGTTGTTCTTTCCATATTAGCGCATAATTTGCTCTCTGTAACGCTAAAATACTAATCTGTATATGGTTTTTGCAGATAGGGAGAGAAGGACGAAAAATGGCTGTTTTGTTGTTGTGGAATGTCCGTTTGTGCAGGCCCACGTGTTTAAAGGTGGAGGGTGAGGGGTAGCTGACATGTTTAGTGCACCGATGCTTTCTGTTTGCAGCCTTTTCCTAACTTCTGTTCGGCTGCCTTCTGCGGGACCACGCTAACCAGCACACCGGCTAACCAGCGAACCGGCTAACCAGCTAACCAGCGAACCGGCTAACCAGCTAACCAGCGACTGGGTGCGGCGCCTGATGCCTCCACAGTTCCCTGCTTCGTCACCACGCTAACCAGCACTTCATTCGACGGAGCAGTTGTGGAGGCTAAAAAGACTAATTACAGGCCGTCCACCCAGTGGCCAAAGAAAGCTAAGTGCACCATGTCTTTGCACCCCGTTGACCACCGTTGTTATTTTTGCTATCTGTGATTATACTCGAGTAGTGACGACGTGGGGTGTGTGACACCTGCATGAACTAGCACTTTTGGAGCAGAACAGTCGTATTTTCTTATCTTTACACGGGATCAGCGTGTTACTATAATTTTCTATATTCTAACTGGCATTTTGTCAGTGACCACGGGTTTTTTACGTTTTGTGAACGTAAAGGAACATATTTTGAGTGAAGTCTCGAGGGAGGTGGCGAGTTTTTTACATAAACAGGCGTCTGAAACTTATACTTTTGTTGTCTCTATTTAATTGTATGACTGCGAGAGTGGATCGTGGTGTGGTTAGTTAGTTAGTAGTAACTAACCGTTTCATAATCACCTTAAGTGATATATTGAAACGTGACAATATATGACACACTGACACATACACTGACACACTCACTGTTTTATTACCTACTGTGTGTGTGTGTGTGTGTGTGTGTGTGTGTGTGTGTGTGTGTGTGTGTGTGTGAACCAGTGTAGTCTGCTGGGTGAAAAGTTTCACAGAACCATGCAGGGCATGACAGCCCTTGCCAGAGTGCAGCCATTAGCATGGGTAGGAGAACCGAGGCCGAGGTGCACGAAGCAAAACTGGCTGCCACTCAAATGGACGGTAGACGCGGTGCAGCCATGGGGTCGTATTGGTTGAAATTGAGATTTGTTGTGATTTCAACCAATCAGACCCTGCGGCTTGTTCCCACCCAGTTTGGCTTGATGCACCTCAGCCCCAGGGTCCAGGCTAGGAGGGACAAGGTGACCACAACCTTACACGTGTACCACTAGGGGAGCAAACCAGCTTCACCAAAATCCACACCACGCCTTCTGCTCACCCAACCCTCAGCACAAAATGGGCATTTTCTGAGCCACGTCATTGTGAAAATCGAGCTAAATCCTTGCATCAACTGCTGCAGCTGACCACAGTTAGCCAGCCACAGAGTTAGGCCGCAATAGAGGCACAAACAACCAGTGTCCCTTCACTGATGCCCAAGCAAACAGCAAAAAGAAGAACAGAACAATTAGCACAGAAACTGAAAAAGCAATGCCTGTGACAATACAGCACCATAAAGCTGTGAATATCACAGCCCACTGGCATCTTGTCTGCAGACAACGTACACCTTTCTGTACCAACACTATACAAGTTGTGAATACTGCAGCCCACAGCCCCTCAAGCATACATGTGTGTAGAAGCATCACAAAGACAGGAGCACTGCTACCAGACTGCTGTACAAAGGCCGGCTGTCATAACAGTTGCAGCACGTTTCCTGATGTTCAATGCACCAAACGCTACAGGGTACCATTAACATTAACCCAATTTTCCATGATCTGAGCACAAAGAAGCAAACAAAGCAATGAACAATGATAGCAAAGTTTGCATTATTTTTCAAATAAAAGTAGTGCATGCAGTGAACATCAGAAAACCTGCTTTCTCCGCAAGCTCGCTTGCTACAGCAAGCCTTTTATGTTGCAAATTGACACCCAGCAAGCTCGCTTGCTACAGCAAGCCTTTTATGTTGCAAATTGACACCCAGCAAGCTCGCTTGCTACAGCAAGCCTTTTATGTTGCAAATTGACACCCAGCAAGCTCGCTTGCTACAGCAAGCCTTTTATGTTGCAAATTGACACCCAGCAAGCTCGCTTGCTACAGCAAGCCTTTTATGTTGCAAATTGACACCCAGCAAGCTCGCTTGCTACAGCAAGCCTTTTATGTTGCAAATTGACACCCAGCAAGCTCGCTTGCTACAGCAAGCCTTTTATGTTGCAAATTGACACCCAGCAAGCTCGCTTGCTACAGCAAGCCTTTTATGTTGCAAATTGACACCCAGCAAGCTCGCTTGCTACAGCAAGCCTTTTATGTTGCAAATTGACACCCAGCAAGCTCGCTGGCTACAGCAAGCCATTTATGTTGCAAATTATGCTGGTGCCGTTTGAGATCAACCTCATTTCATATCGGAGCACACATACACACACATATTCAACACTTGTTTCCGTACAGGGAAGGGAGAGCATGCAGGAGACTAAAAAAGCATAAGCACCATGAAGAAAGAGAACCCGTGTTACCCAAACAAGGAGTTATTGTCCTTGGCAGTCATCAACTCCTCCTCCTCTCCTTCAACAACTTCACTGCAGTTCATAACAAGCAGACTATGAGCAAGTTATACAGAAACATCAAACAAACAAGCAGGCTATGACTCATACACACACACAAGCAGTCCATGACTCATACAAACACATACCACACTACAACTCAAACACATAACACACCACAAACAACCTGCGAGTCAAATGTGGTTTGAGTGGCACTTGCACGCATACATACACACACAAACTCGAACTGGGTCTGAGTGGTAGGTACTCTATGGTAACCATGGCAGAAGTGCTCGACAGACAAGACACTTGACATGAGTGATTGAGAAAGACAGTACCGTACTTTCCGGTCATAAGGCGCGACTTTTTTCCTCGAGTTCGACCCCTGCGTCTTGTATAACGAAGCGCCTAATCCGTGTATCTTCTTCTTCTTCTTCGTTCATGGGCTTAGACTCCCACGTTCACTTATGTTTTTAGCACGAGTGGATTTTTACGTGTATGACCGTTTTTACCCCGCCATTCAGGCAGCCATACGCCGATTTCGGGGGAGGCATGCTGGGTATTTTTGTGTTTCTATAACCCACCGAACTCTGACATGGATTACAGGATCTTTTCCGTGCGCACTTGGTCTTGTGCTTGCGTGTACACACGAAGGGGGTTAAGTCACAAGCAGGTCTGCACATAAGTTGACCTGGGAGATCGGAAAAATCTCCACTCTTAACCCACCAGGCGGCAGCGACCGGGATTCGAACTCACGACCTCCCGGTTAGGAGGCCGACGTCTTACCACCACGCCACTGCGCCCGTCAATCCGTGTATGAAATACGAAAAAAATCAAAGAGACCGCCTGAGTACGAGTCAAACAACTTGTTATAATGCATGTTTCAACTACTAGGTACTGCCCTGGCCAAGTTTCCTCGAGCTCTCAAGCCACCCAGCTATCACAATGGACCTGCCTTTGATCTCGCCGCACACACAGAGCACACATATTTCCACTCTGTTAAAATCGGTCACTGACCGGTCACTGACCCCGGTGCAGGAAGTGTTTCCTCTCTCAGATATGACAGGGGAACCACCTCTCATGGCAAAAACTGGGTCATTTCCACTCTGTATTCTTCCTTTGATGTGCGGCTTATTTTCATTCTTCGACCGTTTGTTACCGGTATACTTTTTTCAATTTTGGTGCGCCCTGTCGGCCCCCTGCGCCCAATGGGTGACTGGATTACAATTTTTGTTAAAAAGAAGGGCCTTATGCACTGTAGCGCCTTGTCACCCGGAAAGTACAGTACATAGTGTGATGATCAGGACAGTCAATGAGGTATCCTGGCCGAGGTGCACGAAGCAAAACTGGGTGCCAGCCAACCGGATGGGAAAAAGCTGCGGGTTCCGACTGGTCGAAATTACAAAACATCTCAACCAATCTGAACCTGCAGCTGCGCACCACCCATTTGGGTGGCACCCAGGTTCGCTTTGTGCACATCACCCCAGGGCCCTGACTATACACCACCAAACTTTTGGCTTGCCTGCATAGGCTGTGACACCCACTTGTCAGTAATCCTACCATTTAGTAAGTGTGAAGCATGCCCACTGGAGTCAAACCCATATTAGATCATTTTTAAGACATGTGCCGAGTTCCAGTGCATTCTATTTGTCTGATCTTTGTTTCGGGGGACGTTTTATGTGTTATTTTCAGTGTAGGCTGCAAAGATGTTTGGATATGGCTAGAAATATCATTTCATACTAGATCACTTGAACAATAACCAGACTTTAGCATTAAAGACTTCCACATGAAGTTCTTTCAAAAGTTGCCAAAAGTATTCCAGAAGCTGCAGAAGCACATTGTTAGTGGCCATGGGGGGGGGGGGGGGTTACATAGGCTGCAATGAACCAGACCAGCAATGATGAGTGAGTGGGGAGTACAGGGAGGGAGTACACAGGCTGCAATGAACCAGACCAGCAATGATGAGAGTGAGGGGGGGTACAGGGAGGGAGTACACAGGCTGCAATGAACCAGACCAGCAATGATGAGAGTGAGAGGGGAGTAAGCACACAGGCTGCAATGAACCAGACCAGCAATGACCAGTGAGTGGGGAGTACAGGGAGGGAGTACATAGACTGCAATGAACCAGACCAGCAATGATGAGAGTGAGGGGGAGTACAGGGAGGGAGTACACAGGCTGCACTGAACCAGACCAGCAATGATGAGTGAGTGGGGAGTACAGGGAGGGAGTACACAGGCTGCAATGAACCAGACCAGCAATGATGAGAGTGAGGGGAGAGGGGGGAGTACAGAGTGGGAGTACACAGGCTGCAATGAACCAGACCAGCAATGATGAGAGTGAGTGGGGAGTACAGGGTGGGAGTACACAGGCTGCAATGAACCAGACCAGCAATGATTAGAGTGAGTGGGGAGTACAGGGTGGGAGTACACAGGCTGCAATGAACCAGACCAGCAATGATGAGAGTGAGTGGGGAGTACAGGGTGGGAGTACACAGGCTGCAATGAACCAGACCAGCAATGATTAGAGTGAGTGGGAAGTACAGGGTGGGAGTACACAGGCTGCAATGAACCAGACCAGCAATGATGAGAGTGAGTGGGGAGTACAGGGTGGGAGTACACAGGCTGCAATGAACCAGACCAGCAATGATGAGTGAGGGGGAGTACAGGGAAGGGGGTACACAGGCTGCAATGAACCAGACCAGCAATGATGAGAGTGAGTGGGGAGTACAGGGTGGGAGTACACAGGCTGCAATGAACCAGACCAGCAATGATTAGAGTGAGTGGGAAGTACAGGGTGGGAGTACACAGGCTGCAACGAACCAGACCAGCAATGATGAGAGTGAGGGGGAGTACAGGGAAGGGAGTACACAGGCTGCACTGAACCAGACCAGCAATGATGAGAGTGAGTGGGGAGTACAGGGAGGGAGTACAAAGGCTGCAATGAACCAGACCAGCAATGATGAGTGAGTGTGGAGTACAGGGAGGGAGTACACAGGCTGCACTGAACCAGACCAGCAATGATGAGAGTGAGTGGGGAGTACAGGGAGGGAGTACACAGGCTGCAATGAACCAGACCAGCAATGATGAGAGTGAGGGGGGGTACAGGGAGGGAGTACACAGGCTGCAATGAACCAGACCAGCAATGAGGTGAGTACAGGGAAGGGAGTACAGAGGTCTCTGAAGCATATGAATCATACCAGCAGTGCAGACGACAAAAGACACAAGACAAGGGTGGATCACGTGTCAGATGCTTTAATCAGAAACTTTCTGCATGCTCCCTGTCCCCAACACACTGAACAGCAAGTGTACACACATCATGCCAAATCACTCTGCTTCTACTGTTAACGGACACAGCCCCTCCTGTCCCCAACACACTGAACAGCAAGTGTACACACATCATGCCAAATCACTCTGCTTCTACTGTTAACGGACACAGCCCCTCCTGTCCCCAACACACTGAACAGCAAGTGTACACACATCATGCCAAATTACTCTGCTTCTACTGTTAACGGACACAGCCCCTCCTGTTCTGACATCACACTTTCACTCCATCACCACTATTCCCAGATTAACACCACTAATGGGGTTTTTCAACCTTGCTGCTCTGTCGTATTAACAGACCTGCCAACCCTTGTTAAACCTAAAGTGTAGCTAAAAGACATAGGGCGGGGATGTAGCTCAGTCGGTAGCGCGCTGGATTTGTATCCAGTTGGACGCTGTCAGCGTGAGTTCGTCCCCACGTTCGGCCAGAGATTTATTTCTCAGAGTCAACTTTGTGTGCAGACTCTCCTCGGTGTCCGAACACCCCCGTGTGTACACGCAAGCACAAGACCAAGTGCGCACGAAAAAGATCCTGTAATCCATGTCAGAGTTCGGTGGGTTATAGAAACACAAAAATACCCAGCATGCTTTCCCCGAAAGCGGCGTATGGCTGCCTAAATGGCGGGGTAAAAACGGTCATACACGTAAAATTCCACTCGTGCAAAAAACACGTAGTGTACGTGGGAGTTTCAGCCCACGAACGCAGAAGAAAGAAGCTAAAAGACATTTTGGGGCAATTTTCAGCATAGCAAATGGTGTTTTAGTGTAGCATTGTCTAACATTTATTTGCACATCCACATTTCGGCTATATCGCGCAAGAATATATACATTTAAAGACAGTTTATTTGGGAAAAAAGAAACATAATGGCCTACAAAGAGTGTCTTCGGTGCCACTTTACAGTGTGAACAATGTTTTATGACACACATTCTGACACGGAGTGAGAGTCAGAGAGGAGGACCAAGACTCACAAGAAAGAGCAAACTGTTGAATGTTTGTGATTCGTTGTTTGAGCGTAGCAATTCTAAGCTTGGCATAACAGCGTAGCGATTTGTCTTAAAACGTAGCATGCTACGCTTAAGCGAAGCTGTTGGCAGCTCTGTATTAATGTTTGTACAAAAAAGGTCAAAGTGTCTGAGTTGAGTAGGACCAGAAAACATTTACAAAAGCCAATGACAATAGACTAGCTCGGCACTGTCATGACTTCAAATTGAGTTAATGATCAAATGGGACTGGGAGATACAATGGAGATACAATCCAAGCAACGTTTCGTAAGGCCACATAATCTACAAACATTTACACGGAAGATACCATGTCTGTGAACATGCTTAAATGTACATTGCTTGTTCCCAAGACAGCACCCCAGCTTCATAAATAACACTGAAAACAATGCTTTAAAACATACCCGGAATAAGGATCAGACAAATATAAAAAATAATCTCTATAAAAAGATCACAATGCTATAATATATACAAAATAAAGGTGACAACAGTGAAACCACCCATTTATATGTAAGAATAGAGCGGATAAAATCTGTCATAAAAACATCAAGACATAAGCAAATGACTTGCGCCCCAGACACAGACATCAGGGAGAGAGGCGGGCCGGCAAGAGCTAGGATCGGGGCTAGTATCTGAAAGGTGCCAACCTGTCATCTGCGCGAGAGGACATTGAGTGGGAGGCGGGCTTGGTGTCGTAGCTGTCGATGTCCCACGACCCTCCCTTGTTGGGGTTGCCCCAGCCAAAGTCATCCGTGCGTGACTTCAAGTTGTCCCCACTCCCGCCTCTCCTGTAACACAAGCAACGGCAGGCTGTACACACCACACTGTCACTTTCTCTCACAATGACACTTCATTCTTACGCTGGTCCCTCCTGCTTCTGTTGATATTTTGTCATTACAAGACAGGCAACAGTGAGGTAGAGGGGCACAGGTTATATACTGTAGCAGGGTTCTACACAACCCCAAAAGTCAAGGGTATTCATACCCTTTCAGGAAAAATGTAAAGGGTTTTTATACCCCTTCCAGATTTTTCACAGGGTATGAGTGACAATCGGTGTATCCATGAAATGTCTTTTTTTCCCCATATGATTGCCTGTCTGGTAGTTATCACCTTTGCCATTTTGACGTTTTGCGAGGCATTTTTTTGAGCAGGCGACAGCACCGGATAGGCTAAAGCGAACAGTGCCATCGAGATGATCAGTTTAAAGATATCGCGCAGTTTGAGGACAAGGGAGGCAACCTCTGCTTCACGGGGTGTCAGTGTCGACAGAGGAGTGGCACGAACACGGCGTGTACTTTAGGCCAAAAAAAAAAAAAGTCTGTTTACGGTAACATAGGCACAAAAAAAAGGGTCGGTAGGTCGGGATTTTTTATTTTTTTATTTTGTTTAAACATATTTTTAAGTTATTTTGCCAAAAAACAAAGGTTTTTTTTTTTCCCAAATGCCCCCAAAAAAGTCTAGGGTCGCGCCAAAAAATAGGGTCGGTCGGGATACTGTAAACAGACTATTTTTTTGTGTGGCCTTAGTGGTCTCAATAGAGCAGGCGACCTGAGTGCTGTTGCTTGTAAACTAGCAAAGGCTATACCCTTTCAGCGTTTGACTCGTACGTTTTTTTACCTCTTTGAAAGAAAACAGTTACGTATTTATACCTCTTCAGAGAGCATCTCGTACGTGATTTGGAGGGTCAAAGGGTATTATACCCTTAATTCTACGTGATGTGGAACCTTGCTGTAGTGTCCCTTTCTCTCACAGTTACGCTCAACACTCTGTTTTCTCCTACGTCTGTTTCCACTACAAGACGTTCACACACCATGGTACACTCGGTGTACAAAAACACTGCTTCAAAGTAAAACATTTGTGGACCCACTAATTCCAAGGGACTATCGTTACTTTTTTATTCCGCATCCCCTTTTCTGTTTGTGTATTTTTGAAGCATCACCTTGCTCAAATGCTGACCCAAAAGACAGAATTCTGGTTAAAAGAGCATCACGCACCCTCACCATACAAATACTAAATCTGTACCCACTTGCTGCCTGCACCCTCACCATACAAATACTACATCTGTACCCACTTGCTGCCTGCACCCTCACCATACAAATACTACATCTGTACCCACTTGCTGCCTGCACCCTCACCATACAAATACTACATCTGTACCCACTTGCTGCCTGCACCCTCACCATACAAATACTACATCTGTACCCACTTGCTGCCTGCACACTCACCATACAAATACTACATCTGTACCCACTTGCTGCCTGCACACTCACCATACAAATACTACATCTGTACCCACTTGCTGCCTGCACACTCACCATACAAATACTACATCTGTACCCGCTTGCTGCCTGCACAAAGAGTCCTTGCGCCGCAGACTATCATTTAATGACGACATTAAAGAGAATCTTATATCAAGAAGAATCAAGAGATGCTAAATCATGTGATTTCCATCACAAACTTAGAGACCCAAGAGAAGCGACGAGGCAACTTGACTTACTTGGAAGAGGAGAATCCGGACATGGAGTCTATTTCATCCTCGAAGAAGTCTCTGTCACGGCTGGCTGAAGGTCGAGTGGAGTAAAAGTCGTAGTCACGGTCACGGTCACGGTCAGTGGTGCGCGTAGAGCGGTTGGGGGCCTCCTGCTGTATAGTCTGCATGTCACTGACCGCTGAGTGGCTGATACCTCTGTGGACACATAAACAACATGAACACATGGCTGATACCTCTGTGGACACATAAACATGAACACATGGCTGATACCTCTGTGGACACATAGACAACATGAACACATGGCTGATACCTCTGTGGACACATAGATAACATGAACACATGGCTGATACCTCTGTGGACACATAGACAACATGAACACATGGCTGATACCTTTGTCAACACAGACAACATGAACACATGACTGATACCTCTGTGAACACAAACAACATGAACACATGGCTGATACCTCTGTGGACACATAAACATGAACATATGGCTGATACCTCTGTGGACACATAGACAACATGAACACATGGCAGACACCTGTCAACACTTAGATAATGTGAACACATGCAGGGGTGGGACTCTCTTGTGATGAAAAATGAGGAAATCCCTTTATTCTAGGGGGGTTCGGGGTCATGCTCCCCCGATTTTTTAAAAAATGGTACATTAAAATCTGTGCAATCTGGTGCATCTTGAGACTAAAATTCAACTTGTTTGGATCAGGTAAAAAAGACATTCTCCTCCCCCAACCTCCCCCCCCCCCCCCCCCAAAAAAAAAAAGAAAAAATCCCAACCAAACATAAAAAACACTTTCACACAACAATGGTAACATTGTAATGGTGCATATTTACGTAATGAACCATGTATCCATAATCCAATACTGGCAATAGTATGATCCAAGTGACGCCCCAATGCATTGAAGCTCAACATGACTATTAGTTATCAGGAGTTTTCAGACAGCACAATTTAACTCTCAAGCCTCCAGTGTTCTGTTCCATCTTCACTTCTCTCCATATCATTCAGTCAACAAGTTATAGATACTGTGATGAAATTGGACGCGGAAAAATAGATTACTCCAGCGAAATTCGTAAGTCGAGTCCGCGGAAATCAGCGGATACGCGGAAAAGTCCCATCCCTGACATGGATAGATCAGCTAATAACTTTGTGGACACATAGATAGGTAAGAAGAACACATGGGTAGACCTGATGACTTTGCTGTGAACACATAAGCATGCCACATGCACTTAGCTTTCCCCACATAAATCATGTCAACACTGGAAACAATAACCATTTCCTAACACTTTGTTGTTGCACGTAGTGACACCTGGAAGCAAACTATAAAGCAGAAGCAGAAGCTCTCGTGCAGGCTGCCTCCTTGGTTCAGGACTCCGCAGACCCTTGCTACCAAGTTGTCTTCCTCTCGGACGCCCTTTCAGTCCTTCAGGCCCTAGAGAACGACAAACTCCCACAGCTGGCCAAAGCATTACAGCTGGTCAGACAAACCAGAAGAGTTGTCCTCCAGTGGATACCAGCACACTGTGGGATACCAGGAAATGAAAGGGCAGATGAGCTGGCGAAAGAAGGAGCCGTGGAAGACCAACCTGAAAACAGTGTCAGCTTTAGTGAGCAGAAGACAATCATCAAGGCATTGATGAGGCCAAGGACAAACAGAGATGACTACCACACAATGTCCAGAGAGCAGCAAGTCAACCTCATCAGGCTGCGTACTGGCCACAACAGGCTCAATGCTCACATGAACCGAAAGTTCAAGCTGGCGCCATCACCAACCTGTGCCTGCGGTCAAGAAGACCAAACAGCGGAACACATCTTACAGCGATGTCCCTTACTAGATGAGGAACGAAAAGAAGTGTGGCCGTCACCAACTCCCTTGCAGACCAAACTATACGGCGGTCGACAGGAGTTGGAGAAAACGACAACATTTATCAACAGTGCTGGACTGATCGTGTAACCTCTGCGAACGCCAAGAAGAAGAAGAAGACACCTGGAAGAAGGGAGCGGTATGGACATACAGCACAAGAAGAATGAAGTGAATGAGGAATGATATGACATGGGTCACAATGAAGGATGACATACTTGTCTGATATAAATCCCATGCCCAGTCGCTCCAGCTGTGCGGCTTTCTTCGGGTCCGACGCCTTGATCCTGTCCTCCTGCTTCTTACGCTGCACGCTCATGTCCTGGTAGGCGAGGCGCATTGATGCCCTGTACACATAGTCCACACATACTTTGTTACTCTACTATCTCTCTCTCTCACACACACGCACACACACACGCAGACAAAGAGACACACACTTCACCCATGTCCTGGTACGCCAGGCGTATCGACGTTCTGCACCGCAATGACACTTTGTTACTCTACTGTCGCACACACACCCCACCTTGTGTACTATCTGAACATGGATATAATCAGGTTTAGCCTGGGAGAAAAAGCCAATGGGACATTTGTCCCACTCAACAAAAATAATGATGGGACATAGTCGAAGGCAAGAAGCGCCAAAGAGGCCTGTACGCGTTTTGACCAAAGATGCAAAATGGTGCAATATGGTGTGTGTGTGTGTGTGTGTGCGTGTGCGTGTTTAATCCGATGTCAAGTGTACATTTGGTGGGGCAGTGGTACGTTATCTCAATGCACCGTTTGACGCGCTGAAGGGAATTGTGATGGGACATTTTCAGATTTAATGCGCCAATGGCGCAGGGCGAACTAGTAAATGAAACCCTGCATAATGCATACAACCACACATAAGTTCTGTCCAACTCCAACCAAGAGTGTTGCTCTTTGGAACAACACACAGACACACACACACACAACCCTCCTGACAACACAGGCTGGCTGTAAAGGAAGGCTACTCACATCTGTTTGTCTTGGTCTTCCTGTGTCTTGGCCTCCTCGATGGCCACGTTCTTGGCGTACTCCTCGCGGTCTTTGTCAGCCTTCACAGCTCGGTTCTCGATCTCGTTGAAGTTGGCCTTCACCCGCTGAGCACCAAAGCCCTTCTGAAAGACACACAGGTAACAGCATGAAGACACACAACGTCTCTCGTCTCTGTCACACAACATCTCTCGTCTCTGTCACACAACTTCTCTCGTCTCTGTCACACAACTTCTCTCGTCTCTGTCACACAACTTCTCTCGTCTCTGTCACACAACTTCTCTCGTCTCTCAAGGTGCAAATCAGAGCACTTCTTTCATTTCTTGACCTCTAAAACACAGCGTACATGTGCATATGTGTGCATTCTTGTAAATTGAGCCGTATTTCTGCATGTTCTAAAATCCTGTCAACATATTCCTCCCAAACATATTTCTTTCTGAACATGAAAAAAAAAGTTGTAAGTTATTCAGCATGTAAGTATATGGAGTAAAGGATAGAAACAAAAATGGTTATAGCTGTATAGGGGGTATGTTTGAAGGGTGGTCGGGCATGAGGTAATGGGGATGAGGAAGGAATGAGGGGAGAGTGACAGGTGGAACATACCCCCTTCTTGCCGGCAGGAGCTTTCTTGGCACCGATGAGCGTCTTCCTGGGTTCCATCTGGCTGGCGGCCTGTGTTGGGGACGTGCTGAGTGCATGTTCCACACTCGGGCCCACCCCGGGCTCTGTCCACAACACACAAATATCGGTCAACACTACATCATAACTCTGTCCACAACACACAAACATCAGTTAACACTACATCATAACTCTGCCCACAACACACAAACATCAGTTAACACTACATCATAACTCTGTCCACAACACACAAACATCAGTTAACACTACATCATAACTCTGTCCACAACACACAAACATCAGTTAACACTACATCATAACTCTGCCCACAACACACAAACATCAGTTAACACTACATCAAAACTCTGTCCGCAACACACAAACATCAGTTAACACTACATCATGATTTTGTCCCTAACACACAAACATCAGTTAACACTACATCATAATTTTGTCCTGAACACACAAACATCAGTAAACATTACTTCATAATTCCCCACCCTAGGGCCCATCCCGGGCTCTTTCCACAACACACAAACATGCCTCACTCTGCGACTGTTGGCCCAAACTACAATATAGGGTGATGACAAGGAGACAGTGAGCAATCTATTTATTACGGTATCTCAGCCCCCAGTGCCTACACGGAGATGCGTGCCTCACTCTGCGACTGTTGGCCCAAACTACAATATAGGGTGATGACAAGGAGACAGTGAGCAATCTATTTATTACGGTATCTCAGCCCCCAGTGCCTACACGGAGATGCGTGCCTCACTCTGCGACTGTTGGCCCAAACTACAATATAGGGTGATGACAAGGAGATAGCGAGCAATCTGTCAGGTACAATATCTCAGGCAGCAGTGCCTACACGTAGATGCGTGCCTCACTCTGCGACTGTTGGCCCAAACTACAATACAGGGTGATGACACTGATAAGTTTCTGGTTTAAGCTCACTGGTATAGGAAGACAATGTGATCGTGAACGATCTATTCTGGTACAGACTACAGTATCTCAGCCCCACAGTGCCTACACAGAGATGTGTGCCTCACCCTGTGTGTTGGTGGCGGCACCGTTCTTGATGGGCAGAGGGGCAAACAGCTTCTGGTCGGCGTTGAGGTCAACCTGCGGAACGTCCTTAGTGTGCTCCGAGAAAAAATCCACCTCCTTCCCTTCCGGGGACATGGGCTCCTGGTGCGTGTCAATGTGAAGCTGGCGACACAAAACATACACAAGTCAGTGAAGCTCCTCACATTCACAGCTACCCATTCACAGCCACACAAACCACAGTGCAAAACCAAAACCCCGGCTCATGGTATCTTTTGGAAGAAAGAGAGCAGAGTATACAAGTGTTGAGATAAAGTAATGGTCATTCTAGCTGTGTTTATCAACTCTGTGACAAGAATGTGCTGAAAATATCATACACATACACACACACACACACACACACGCACACACGCACAAAATACTGTGCACCCTATAGTGATACCTCACAGATACTGACTCCTTTCCCTGCAATTCTTTTCCGACGTGCACACAGGCATCAGTACAACTACTAGTAAAACCTGTATATTGCCAAGTAAAAATGTTCTCTGTTTCACAGCCCATTCAACATACATCCATAAGAAAACAACTACTAAATGAGCATGACAAAAAACAAAACAAAAAGCCATACATGATACAATTTATCAGCAGCAATCATTAAATTTTAAATATAAATCTACAAATTTGTATAACTTCCATGCACACCCCCATCCCTTTCCCTGTAACAACCCCTCTGGGGGGGGGGGGGGGGGGGTACACATGATACATTATTAAATTATATGAAGTCACTCTACTCCCTGATCTTCAAAGCTCCCTCCTTCTCGTGAATAAAACACAGTCTCGGGTTCATAACTGTCGTGTAAATTAATTCAGAGGCTTGAAAACAACACACACACAATACAAAAAAGTCTGAACAGTCTTATGTTGCTTGGTGTCTGTTCACATGGAACTGGTGATCACAACACGCGTGTTAGCAGATACTGACAGTCTGATAATCAGTCCAGTGAATCAGATCCCCAATTATCCACACATTACATGGCAAGGGTTACTATTTTGAAAAAAAGCTCAAAACCAGTGAAACATTACTCCATGTCAAACTGAAACGCCCAAAGCTGACTGGCCAGTTCATCCAGCTATAAGATTTCATTCATTTCAAAGATTTAAATTTAAATTTAAAATTGACTGGCCAGTTCATCAGACACTGACAGTTCAACGTGTGCATGACTGTGAGGAATGGCTGCTTGAAAAGGCCAGTAACTGATACGACATGCCCATAGTGCTACCATTCATGGATTAGCTCCCCTTCCCCCTTTCAAGAGATTGGCGGAGAAGAAACTAAAAGCATACACAACAAAAAAAGGTTATTAAAGGAAAATATTGATAGCCAAGAGTGATGACAGTGAAGGGGACACCAAAAGCAGAATGTGGAATGACCCCACATTCATGTACTTTACAGCTGCCCCCCCTCTCTCTCTCAAACAAGAGCACTGTGATAAGGGGCAAATGCAGGCGCAACCAGTGATGATTTTCTTTCACTTTAACAAGTTTAAGTTGTTAACTGGGAAAATAACAGAAACTTTTGATTACGATTGATGAGCATTGACTTCCGACATAAGAAGCGTTATGGCATCATAATTACCAGCATACAGTTCTACTTGTAAAGCATTAATTGCCCTGCTACAAAAGACAGAACACAAATAACCTCAAAATAAAGGTCACTACAATACAATAAAGTGTAAATCATGGCAGATGAAAAGAGCCCCCTGCTCGTGTCTGCAGGGCTGTCCCCTGCCTGACCACTACAGTGAATACAGCAAGCAAGGCTTCAAACAAGCAACACAAACATTGAACAAATAATAATAAACAATAAATTAAGGAACTATGAAAAATTAAAGAAAAAGAGCAAATGATCCATTGACTCCCCTTTGCTAAAAGGGGCGCTTGGATAAAGAAAATCCCTCATGTCAGTGACCTTGACATTTGACGGAGGACAACCACATTTTCTAAACAAACATGGGAGGCTTAGCTATACGGAATTTGAAGGGCCCAGACACAAATATAAGGCCCCCCCAAAAAAGGTCTGTTTACGGTAACATAGGCCAAAAAAAATAGGGTCGGTAGGTCGGGATTTTTTTTCTTTTTTTTTTCCCCCAAAAAACCATATTTTTACGTTATTTTGAGGTTTTTTCCCCCCCCCAAATGCCAAAAAAAAGTGTAGGGTCGCGCGAAAAAAATAGGGTCGGTCGGGTTACCGTAAACAGACTATTTTTTTTTTTGGCCTAACTTCCTCCACAATGTCCACATTCCTGAATTTCAGCTACTAAATGGAAAAGCAGTGACCTTGAAAGTTTTGAAGGTCAAGCAAACTTACAAGTTACACAATGAATGAGGGTTATCAGTGGCTAAAACATAAATCTACAAAATCCACTATTTGCTGTTTTCCTTCACGTGAAGTTTTCGCCACTGTGACCATGAACTTTGATGAAGATCAACCATAGTTTTCTCATTTCTGAAAGTAAGCTAACTCTGGGAATGTGTGAAGTTTCAGTTTTAAAGCTCTAGCTTTCAAGTTTTTCCAGAAATTGGTAACTGTTCAACATTTACCAAAACTTGACCCCGTTGTGACAGTAACCTTGAAGTTGAAATTTGAAATGGTCAAACAGACTTAGTTTCAATATGACCGAGTGTCTTTGAGCCCAGACATTGTGGACAGTTCAAGGCTCTAGCTTGAAAATCCTTCAAGCAGTGACTTTGATCTTTGATGAGGATCAACCAGACTTTCAGTTTTATTGTATCAAGAGGTCATATCACCAACAATTTTGAAGCTCTAGACCCAACAACATTCAAGAAACCTAAACGTTCAGGATGTTTTTTGGTGTGTTTTTACTACGGCCATCCTAACACTGCTGAAACCAAAGACTCTCCTGATTGCTCAGGTGAGCCAAAAGGATTAAGACAAGAAAATGCATGAGAAATAACCCTCCCACTACAGTGGAACCCCCCTTTGAAGACCCCCCCCCCCCCCCAGACTTTTTGCTCATAACCTCTGTAAATTTACCTCCATTTTAACCCTTAGGCTGGTTGTCGCGACATATGTCGCGCTACTTTACGTATACTGTCACCTGGTTGTCACGACATATGTCGCGCTACTGGCTCAGTCTGTTTTGGTCGGTTCCGATTACCTCCCATGGCTGCGAAAACCTATATGACCGTTTTTTGTTATTTTTCTCTCTGTTCATTCACCAGTGGCTATGTAAAATGTGTTACAGAATTGCACCAGTGTTAGGGTTAAGACTCACTCCTTTTTAGATTTTCTCAGATTTTTGGAGGTCTTAAAAGGGGGGTTTCACTGTTTCAATTTCCTAACCAAGTTAGCAGACAACTTAGGCCTACCCAGCATAGTCAAGGAATGATGCTGAAAATACAGACATTATTAAATGTACAATGTACAGAAAAAGCGATGCAATAAAATCAAGAGCCTGAAACAACAGCCCTCACAGATGTGTCTCCCAGACAACCAACCTTGTGCTTTCCTTCCTCATCAAAGAAAACCTGTAGATCAAATTCACCCCGCAATCTTTACTTCACATTGACTGACTTCCCGCTTAACACTCGCTTCAGTATCATTAGTATCAAGCCAGGCTTCAGAAGTCATTCAACTAGCAAGCAATGCTTTCACACACAATCACATTCTGTTTGAAGTACACAAACATGAGCTACTTTTCACACTTTAACAGAGCTGCCAGCCTCTGTGAAGCTGCAAGAGTACCAATGAGCAGCAAATACCGTATTTGACGGATTACAAGCCGCACCGTTTTATAAGCCGCACCCCCGACTTTAAAAAAAATAAATTGGGACGAGCCACGTATAGGCCGCGTCACTATATTAGCCGCCGTCGAAAAAAATATAATCAGATCGTGTCAATCAATCAAAACAACCAGGCAAATGAAAGTATGGTATTTGGCGAAATTGGCTCCGAGAATAAACAAGTGAAACAAAGAAGAAAAGTGAAAACATTTGAAGAAAAATATCACACACACAATTTGTAACCAACACACATGTAGTCTCGCCCGGAATACGCTTTTTTGGGATGATTTACGACTTGTGCGCACATTTCGAGCAGACGAAAACACACCATGGCGGCTTTCGCTCCTCCAACTATCGCGAGACACAAAAAAACCAAATCTCACGCGCGCGAGATCCTGATACATCCGGTGTTTCTCTGTACGCTATCTTGTCATGACAACTTGTTGACAAACGAAGATTCGCGAAAGAAAGAGAAAAGCGCCGAGTCTTGAGTAGAGAGCTAATAAAGTACCGGTAATCACTAATCGAGCGAAATGAAAATCCGCGGCGACTTCCATTAGGTGAATGCTATTCAAGGTTAGGTAACGTTTTAGCCGCATCTTTTTATTAGCCGCAATGCAATTAAAATAAAGAAAAAAGTCACGGCTTGTAGTCAGTCAAATACGGTAGTGTTCAAGTGTGGCAGTGTCTTAAATTCAACCGTACCACTATGCCAATAATGATGTAAACAAGAATATTTTTTCTAATAACAATATTTAAACCAGGAAGCAACTGCAAGACCATGTCTATGCGAGTCTACAGAGTCAATGCAGTGCCATTTTTCTGTGTGGACTTTTTTTTACCCATATTCTGACTGCCGACAGAGTATGGAGCAGAAATCAGTACCAGGACTTGCAACAAAGAGAGCTACTGATGCCTACCTGTTATTCTTATTTTAGCTCAGCTATTTTTTGTTTGATGGAACAGCACAGACTTTGCAAAAGATGATCATCTGTATAAGCCTAACCTTAACAATAACATTAAGTGATTAACAGAAGCAAACATCTGACTTCTGAGAGCTGGCACCTATGGGCCAGCATTTTCAGCCAGCTAGATACAGACTACACACAGACACTGAGACAGAGCACAGCAACAAGAACAGAATAGGAAGCGTGACCAGTGCTCAGGCCAACCCTGAGCGTGAGCTCACCTTGGTGCCGTGGAGTCGCATGGCGTGCTGTGCCTGACCCACTAGCTTGTCACGGTACATCTTGGCCGCGCGGCTGTTGTACTTCTGCTGGGCGTCTGTTGTTGTGCAGCCATGCTCAGAGAAAAACGTCCGCTGTACAAAGAAACAAACATGAAACAATGACTGAACAAGGACTTCTCTACAAAAGGCTCCAATTTCCAAATATCATCAAACAAGTATTTGCTAGCTCTAAAATCCACTTCGTTGATAAAGTATTAATGAAAATCGTCTTTCAAATAATTTTATGCTAAGTTTGATATTGGTGTAAAAATGTGAGATGAGCCGTATAGGTTCTGTGAAACCTGCAAATTGCATGGCCCTAAGGTTACAATTCCCATGCCGGATAAAACTAAAAGCTCAAACAATACACGCCTGGCTCCTGCCAAACTCCAAAGCAGTCTATGTGGGGATAAGGTAAGAGACTAGAGAGCAAAGATCAGCTTACAGCGTTACCGTTGCCGCCGACCTGCATGGCGCGGAGCTGGAGCCAGGACCAGTTGGTGTCCAGGTTGGTGGACTTGATGAAGGTCAGGTGGACGCCCAGCGAGCGATGCACCGCCGAGCAGTCGATGCACAGGAACACCCCATAGGTACAGCTGGCCCATGTCGGGTTGTTGTTCCCGCAGTCAAAGCATTGCTGTTGACACAGAGAGGCAGGGTTACAGAACACACACATACACTATTAACAGAAATCGGCTGACAATGTTCCCGCAATGAAAACATTGCTACTGATAATGATATGGACACTCAAGGGTTACACAGAAAGACACAAATGTCATTACCGCCGTCTTTGACCGAGTCACACTCAAAAAGCATTGCTATGGAGACTATGTTACAAAGCTACATACTGAGCAAAAAACAACCAGTGTTGTCATCATTTTCACGAGTTTTCATTAACAAACACCTTGTAAAAAAATCTCATGTTCCCCATGCAATAACTCGAGGTGCAGGGCCTCACATCCACGTCGGACATCGGACATATGAGGATATTTTTTTCAAATGTCCTATACATTTTTCATGCAGGAGGACAAATGTCCTATTGTTTTTGTCACAAAGTGGTCAATGTCCGATTATTCTATCATTTGATCCGGACATCGTCAGTACTTCTCAATTTACAGTAGTTTGAATGCTATTTTATCGATGTATTGCGAAGCGATGTGTAGCAGACAAAATTAGACACTTTGTGTCTCTAGTACCAAAGAGTTTCCAAGGCTCGCAACTCGGAATGCTCGAAGCCAGTTGAGTTGCCTCCCTTCGCGCTTTCCCCGAAAATAACAAACATGCCGCCTAAACGAAATCTGATCCCAAAAAAGGGACAGAAGAAATTACACTTCAAGTCCCTTCCCTCATCATCTGTCAATAGCACGGAAACTGAGCTTCCTCCAGCCCCAGAGCAGTTAGAGCCCGATCGCCCAGGTGAGAATGTCGATCGCGATAGTCAAACATCGGAGCCGAAGAAAAACACTACCCCCTCCCTCACCCCCACGCGTAACTTCGTCTCAAGCTGGGCGACATCATTCCCGTGGGTGTCGCATGACCCAGAGAGGAAACTTATGTTTTGCACCTCATGTCAGCACACAGGGAAGTCCAACACTTTTACCGTTGGCTGTTCGAACTTTCGCAAATCGGCCCTTACCGATCATCAAGAAACCAAAGACCATGCTGTTAGTGTGCAAGTGCCATCTCTCCAGAGAGACAAGGAGATAGTTGAAACCCGACAGCTGACAAAACAAGAAAAGGGGGCAGCTGTGACAGTCAAGGCTCACTAAAAAAAGTATTTTTGTTCTTTTACCCTCGTGCCAAGAAACTAGTCAAGTTTAATTATATTTACGTTTTGTTACGTGAAAAAAATGTCCTATTGATTTGTTTTTGTTCAGGACAAATGTCCTATCACTTTTACATTGGCCAGGACATTTGTCCTATGCTACATCTCATGGATGTGAGGCCCTGGAGGTGGTGAATGGGTTTGAGCTTTCATGTGAAACGTGGATTGTCAAAGTAAAAGCAAATCAGGCTGATTGTTTGATGTGTGGAACCATCGTGGGTTTGGATTTGTGTTTCCGAGGACAACAATTGTAAGCATTCACTCTCAAAGACCCAATCAATGTTGATAATTACCGCGGCGACTCATGGTCAATTTGCAACTTATCTCTGTAATCGCAAAATCCACAACGAAAAGTCATAAACACTTAAAAGAAAAGAAGGTATGGTCGCAGCTCTGTACATTTTCAGACTGGAAGAAAAGCGTCAACAAGCTACGTTTGACGTCATACAAGTTTGACGTGTTATCTCGTGCTACTGTGACGATGCTTTGTGGTCCGGAGTTGGATTCTAAAAATTCGTCTCCCTGTGGGTTATTGTGCATTTTGTTGCACAACCAAAATGATGACAAAAACGATGTTTGGTGGCTTGTCGTCAGACCAGCATTTTGTTGTTGGTCCTCGGGGAGCATATCGCCTTTTGTCTCATATTTATCAACTGCGGCCTTCGGCCTTGGTCGATAAAGATGAAACAAAAGACGATATGGTCCCCTTGGACCAACAAAAAAGCTGGTCTGTCAACAAGCCACCAAACATCTTATATTGTTCCCACAGTCAAACCATTGCTGTACACATGAACAACACACAACCTGTCAGTGTCAAACAATATCATAACGCAGTCAACTCAGTCAAAGCATTGCTGTACACTTGGGACGCTTATCAGGTTACACATTGAACAAGACACAACCAACTTTGTTCCCGCAAATTAATATACATGGACAAGACACAATTATTTAATGCTGTTTCCACAGTCAAGAGATTACTACAGACATAGACCAGTAATATCACCAGGACAGGAATGGGAGGGGGGGGGGGGGGGGGGGGGGGAGATCAACACGACAGGTCTGTATTCACTCCGACAATGAAAATCTCTGAAAGTTGTAACAATTCTCAGTCTCAGCCAATAATATGCCTGTCACAAACAAGTTGTTAGGAAAAAAATTCCATTAGATGTTTTTCTATCTGTTTTAACAGGGCTGGCAAATGTGTACACACTCTAACTCTTAAGTGTATACGACCTCTTCCAAGTCTATGTATACTCTTGAGTCAGTGAGTGTGATCTATACACCAACAATTAACTTAAAGTGTCATCTGCTGTGCAGCATCATTGAGTTGTTGTGTGGTCTTGTTCAAGACTGTTTTGTTTTAGTGTGTCTAAATTGTCCCAAGTGTACTTTACAAAATGGCGTTGAATAACACGTACTCCGCGTGTCGATGCGATTGTCCGGTACATAACAAACACTCACAGAATGTAATCTTCACTTCAGTCTACAGTTAAGGCCTTGCACAAGTTGCAGTATCAGTATCACTCACACACTATTGTTTTGTTTATTGTTCTTGTACTCTCAGATGATCAACTGCCTGTTTCCTTTGCAAAATGTCATCAAATGACAATTCGCTTCGCGACAGGAAGTTATTTTCATTGTCGGAGTGTATTCAGGGAGAGAATCTTGTATACACTCCTAGCCAGTGCGTTCTGAAAATAGGAGATCATCATTAGCTTAAAAATTAACTGCATGCTACTACCCATGAGTAATTACAACCTCCAACCACATAGCCTTTTTACAATTTCACATTACTCTTCAATTCAGGTTGCAGTTGCACAATATGGTCCTGGTAGTGGCACTGGTAATGGTATTGGTAATCACTAAATGACTAATTGTGTACGGTAATCTGCCTAACACTAACAGATGCTGCTGTATACTGTTGAAAACCGCTGTAAAGACATACGTCTGATTAAAGGTCTGAGTAAGCAAGAATTAGACTACGCACTAAAGCTTCTTCGTCGTCGACAGCGCATCTGGATCAGACTGAGAAAGACGGACACAAGTGACAGTCATCACTACGTCTGTCAAACTGAACACGTATTCAGCCATACGAACCGCTGTCGGCTGTAGCCTAACCAAACTCATGATTTTTGTGTGCTAACTGTCAACAAAACTGGTATCCGTTTTCTACGTTTTTTTGAAATGATTTTGAGGAGTGAAAAGATAAGATCAATAGTGTACCTTATTCGTTGGAATTGAACGTAATCGCTTAAAAATAGTGACGATGTCGGCTTTGCTAGGTTGGTCTGCCATGTTGGTGACGTTTCTGAAGGCAGCAAGTCATGTGACCGCCCCATTTACGTATCGTACGGGGCGAAGAAAAATCTAAACTGCGATTGGTCAATATTGTCCTTGACGTCTGCTTGTTTAAATATGGCGGCTTCCGCTAACGATGACCGTAGAGTTCCTTCTCTTTTCAAAACGTAAGTCTTAATTGCGCCTGCATTACGTCAAAAACTTGCAGTTTTCTACATTCCCAAATTCAGCGACGTTTTAACAGTTCATAGAGTAATATAACCATTTGCATTTCATTTGTGGTTGTAGTAGTGCTCTGTCGAATGGTCGATCGTTGTTGTCTTTTCTCGTTCACAGCTTCACAACAGAAAGTTGTAATAACCACGTAAACACGTCCTGAGAAGGAAGGTAGCCTGGTAACTTGGATGGCCATGGATTAAACTTTAAGATGCAGAGCCGAAGTCAAAAAGAGAGTAATTCAGATGGGATAAAAGAAGGTTGAAAGATTGAAGTAAAAAACAAACAAACAAAAACAGTAATACTAATAGGGCTCAAACCTACGACCTCACATTCCAAAGTCCGGAGAAGTAACCACTTTGCCATGCACACTATATAACTATCATGTTGGGCACCAAAAAAAAAGGTTCCTGGGCCTAGGGGCGCCATGGCATAACCAACTTGTCGGTACTCGAGCCACTCTGTTGTTTTCTTGGAAGCCACACAGTGAATTTGTTTATTTGAGACACTATTTGAACAGTATCATTGTGTTGCACCGTTGTGTGTTGGCAGGTGCACCAAGGTAGTGCATCGTGACCAGTCTTATCCTTAGTGGATTATGACTTTATTCAGTTATTCCCCGAAAAAACAGAAATGCTGCAGCAAAACCGTTTTTTTTAGGGGAATAACTGAATAATGTCATCATGAACCGAAGCATGTTTTTTTTTGCAGCAAAACCTTTTACTGCGGTAAAATTGAAATAAAGAATGCTGCGGTAAAACGGTGCGGTTGTTTTACTGCAGAAAAACTTCTTGCATTTTGTCCGCAGCATTTTGTTCTTGCTCATTATAATATTGCATGTGTGTTCCCCCTCTGTTGAGAGATGGACTCGTCTAAAGTTACCCAGAAAACACTGAAAGCAGGAACTGCTAATTACAAAATTACGCTGGTAACACCCTTACCTGTCAGCAACATTATCACATTTGCCTAGAGGTACGCAGATATAGTCCACTTCGTGTTCGATTTGCTTCTAAAATTGTTCATGCTCAGCCGCCATTGTGAAGTTGAATGGGGGTGAATGACCCCACACCTTCTGATTGGTCCTCCGTGGAGCAAGCTATTATATATCTCGAGCGGAAGGGGGGGGGGGGGGAGGAGGGGAGAGAGAGATGGATACTAACACTACTTTACGTGAGCGTTGGTTTTTCTGCAGAAAAAACTGTCACAGATTATTCCAAAGAAAAAGCAAGAGGCGAAGCCTTCACGGCTCACGTAAGAAATCGACAAACAGTAACACAAACTCAATCACTCCGTCACACATACACACACACACAGTAAGTATACCGTCGCGATATAACAGGACAGTTGAAAACGACGTTAAACATCAAATAAAGAAAGAAAGAAACAGTAAGCATAAGTGATACGGTGCAAGAGTGCGAGACACTAGATCTAGATCTGTCTGTCTGTAGCCTACTTTTTAGTACTTACGGGGACACGATGGCCAGATCAACACTGCGCTTTCGACAGCGCTTCCTCGCGCAGACACTGGAAACATGCTGTGCAGATTAACCTGTAGGAAATCTTTGGTATCTTCTTTATCTATTTTTCTGGAGCTACGAAACCGAACAATGTGAAATCATGAGTCGTCTTCTTCGAATCGGCGAACTGCAGCTCGGTGATAACTGTATCTATACATGTACCTCAATCCTTCACGGGATCTGACCTAACCTTGACCCCTGACCTGGTCTACATACCTCACACGACACAAATCAGTCAGCTGTTTTTACCCCCCCCCAAACCCCCCCACCACCCGTTTTCTTTAGTTACACACTTTAACTACATACGTGCCGACGAAATGTTGATCATTGCTTCAATATTTTGAAGCTGTTGCTTGGATAATAACCAGGTAAAATTAGTATTTCGGTGTTTAGTCAAATGTTAAAGTTTCTATCACACACACACACACACACACACACACACACACACACACACACACACACACACACACACACACACACACACACACACACACACACACGCACAGACAGACAAAGTTTATCATCGCATAGGCTACACTTACGTGAGCCAATGAATCGCAATAAATTGAATAATGCCGCAAAAAAACAACCTCACATTATCCTGCGGAAAAACTGTTTTGCTGCAGGAAAAAACAATGCTTCGGCGGATGATGACATTATTCAGTTATTCCCCGGAAAAAAAGTTTTTGCTGCAGCATTTCTGTTTTTGTGTGGGAATAACTGAATAAAGTCATAATCCGCAAAGAATACAGTCTGGCTCAGCATGAAATGATTGTGTTGCACTGTTGTGTGTTGGCAGGTGCACCAAGGCAGTGGTGACGAGTCTGGCTCAGCATGAAGAGGACCTGTTCGTGTCCCCCATGCCCATCAAACAGGCCTGCCTCACGCTCATGACCAAGCGAGGGCTGGTCACTGATGACAACATTGTCAATGTAATAGTTCCTCCTCTTACCTTATCTGTTTTTCAGGTCATCCCCTTGAATGGTTTAAACTCACTTTTTAAAACTCAAGAAAATTGGACACACACACACTGTCAAGGAATTTAGATGCGAGCTGAACTTATTCAATGGTCCGGTGTTTGCTTTTCCGTGTACGGGGTTTCTACTTTCGCACACTCATTCACACATTTTTACACACACAGTCATACACAGACATACTCGTGCATACGGGATGGTGACAACACGCACTCGAACAACACACACGGCACACAACAAATGAACATTTCAAACATTTCGCTATTAACTCAAATCAAAACATAATCGTCATACAAATACCTATTTTATAACAAAATACCTCTCGTCACACAGAACACACCGTTCGGCACTGTACCAACACTTCTGAATCCTTCGAATGTCTACAACACAGTCAGGTATCACATCACTGCCGAAAGTCCTTGAAGTTACACACAGTCCGAACCGGCGAAGTACACTGCTTTACTGTCCTCCGACATGCACAAGATAATGTCCGCTGCCATGTTCCTCTTGCTGCAGGCACTAAAATAAAACCTAATTACTTTAATTAATAAAAACACTTTCATTCCACACCACAACAAACACATCCACTCGCATCAGTCATCCCATCGCTCTCTGACGTATTACGCTTGCACGGTCAACCTCTCGACCACCGCATTTACACAGAGGGGGGACAACATACGACGCACCGTACAGCACAACCATCCCTCGCTAAAACAAAACACTGATTTTACCTATTCAAATTAGGCGAGTCGGCTATTCCACCAGACCATTTCAATAGGGTTTTAGAGACTGCTCGGAAATAATACTTATTCCACGATAGCTCAGGGGTACCGTGATCAGAAAACAATACCACCAAATTTTCCCTTGGCACACACATAACACACACACACACACATACACTGACACAGTACAGTATTATTCACACATTGCGTTGTTAGGTTGTGGGAATCGTTGCTATTTTATCAACCCCAAAGTGTTGGGTTGCAATTTGCTGAGCAGTTGCTGAGTGACAAGCTGCGAGTGCTTGACCTGTCGGCCAGTGAAGTGTCCGACGCCTGTCTCTTCCAACTGTCCGTCTGCAGGAATCTGTGTAAGCTGGACCTCAATTCAAACAAGGCGTGCAATGAGGCCATCACCTCAGCAGGTACATCGTTTATCTCCCCTCACACATTGTTTCTCACCACTTTTCTTGTATTCAGGAGTTATGATTTTAGCATGGAATTTTATTTACCTTGTCTGTAAGCATGTCTGTGTTTGTTTGTGTGTGATTTTGAACCACAATATGATGGTGATGTCAGCTTGTCAGTGTAAGGTTACCATTCAAAATAAAGGGTCATGTGGTCATGGAAACAACACTGCCATGTGTCATCAGTGTCATGTTGCCATGAAAAAGCCACAGCCAGGGGTGAGTCAGGTGTGTAAGGTGTCACTATCATGTTGCCATGAAAATAACAGCCAGGTGTTTCAGTGTCAGGTTGCCATGGAAACAACACAGCTAGGTGTGTCAGTGTCTTGTTGCCAATGAAATAATACTGCGTGGGGTGTCAGGTGTGAGCAGCGTGTCGCGATCGTGTCCTCACCTGCAAGTACTGTACCTGCGTCGCTGTATCAACCTGACCGATGACGGGGTGGTGGCGGTGTCGCACAACTGTCCACAGCTACGAGAGCTCAACGTGGGGGGATGTCCACGCCTTACCGACGTCAGCCTGGTGGCCCTGGGAGAAAACTCCTCACGCCTCAGCTCGTTCAACTTCTCCAAGGCGGCGGTGAGACTTGTTGTTGTTGTTGTTGTTGTTGTTGTTGTTGTTGTTGTTGTTGTTGTTGTTGTTGTTGTTGTTGTTGTTGTTGTTGTTGTTTCTTCTTCTTCTTCTTTGTTTCGATTAATATCCTTGTTGTTTTTGTCTTTTTTGTGTCGGTGGTTTTGTTTACTATGTTTTAGAGATCTTTTCTGTATTCTGCATTTTGTTATACCTGTAGCAGTATTCACAGTGTCACACCTACGCAAATAAATACAAGGGGTTTTCAACATTAAAAAAATGCACAAATGGGGCCAAAATCTGCAGAAAGTCAGACATTTGACTGATTTCTTATTAAATAGATAAATAATTCATGATTGATTTCTTATGAAATCAGAATGTCACTTTTCCAGTCAGCAAGTTAGTTTATCACTCTCTTGACAGCTAGCTGGCACATGAGGAAAGTTCTCTGTGTTACTTGACTGATTTCGAGTCATTGTCAGAACTCTCTAATCAGTATCCACAATCTGCCGATGCTGAATGCTGGCTGTCTAGTGATTACTTTATGTAATAATGAGAATTTTTGATTTTCAACTCTGTATTTTTATGTGTGTGTGTGTGTGTGTGTGTGTGTGTGTGTGTGTGTGTGTGTGTGTGTGTGTGTGTGTGTCTGTGTCTGTGTGCAACAGGTGACAGACTCAGGTGTGTTCAGCCTGGTGAATGGAGCATGTTCTGCTTCACTCAAGGTAAGAGAGAGAGAGAGAGAGAGAGACAGAGACAGAGACAGAGAGACAGAGAGAGATTGATTGATTACTGGATTACAATGAACAAATGAGAGACATTATTTTATTTCCTTGCAAAAAACATTCTAATATCCGCATCAGGTTATTGATTTTCTTGAGCTTTGTCTTTCATTATATGCGATATAGATATGCTTTGGTTAACAGCAACAGATGTCCCAACATGATTACAAGGAACATAGTCACACGCTGTTTCATTGATTTGCTTTCCTCTGTGCAGGTTATACATTATTGTCATGAGGACTACATGTGAATGAGTGACTGTGTCTCTCTTTTTACAGTGAAGAATGTTTGGTTTGGGATGTTATGTGGGTTATTTCGAAGGTGTGTAGGTGTGTGTGTGTGTGTGTGTGTGACAGAGAAATGATATCTTATGATGAACAGACATACAAAAAAGGTACACATTTGTGTTTGTATACCACATTGAGATGATAAAGTTGTACAGTGGAACCCCCCTTTAAGACCCCAGAATTTAAGACTCCCTTCCTTTTAAGGGCAGACCGGGTAGGCAAAATGAGTTATTTTTGGTCTCATACATGTTTTTTTCAGATTTGTGTTCATATTAATTGTTATTAATACCTCTGTAAATTCACCCCCATTTTAAGACTCCCTCCTTTTTAAGACCTGATTTGCTCTGATTTTAGGAGGTCCTAAATGGGGGGTTCCACAGTATTGTCTTGTCATACTGTACGTGTTTCACACTCGATCAACATCTTGCATTACAACGTATGTGACATTGTGTTAAACTCAACATGTGTTACAATGTACATGATATTGTGTCACTCTCATTTGTGGCAGGAGATGGACATGAGCGGCTGTGTCCAGCTGACGGACGAGGCGGTGGAAGGGGTGGTCCAGCTGTGTCCGCACATCAAGATCCTCGTCTTCCACAGCTGTCCCCTCATCACTGGTGAGATGCTGGCAGTTGCCTGTAACATGGGCTGTTCCTTGTGCTTGTCATTTCACTATAGCCCTACACCACCATTCCCTCCATGCCCCACCCATCTCCCCTCCACCCTCCCCTTCCCCCTCCCATCACTGGAACCACTGGCAGTCGCCTGTAACACAGGCTGCTCCTTGTGACAGTCATTTCAGTATAGCCCTACACGTCCACCCCCTCCCCTCCCTCCTTCCATCACTGGAACCACTGACAGTTGCCTGTAACACGGGCTGCTCCTTGTGACAGTCATTTCAGTATTGCTCTACACGTCCACCCCCTTACATGTGTCACAGGGTGACGCAGTAGTCCCCCTTGTCACAGGCAGTTGCTCTACACGATGGAGTTGTCTCCCTGCCAAAGGCAAAGTGGGAGCTGTAGCTCAACGTTTTTGGTACGTTGGAAGCCAGCACACCAGTGAGATGCAGAGTATATATCTGGTTGTGATGGGGTCTAGCTGCTGTTGTCACCTTGAATGCTCTTAGGAACTTTTGTGTACCCATAGCAGTTTCTGCAGGGCTATTAAGTTAGCTCTAAATCTACACCCTGTTTGACTGCCTTTGCCTCGAAAGGTGATTATTGTGGGATTCTGCAACTTGAATCATTTGGGTTGCATTCAATTTATGGTTCTTCAATATTGCCCCAGTTACTGTAAGTGTAATTGTCCAGTATTTATATTCCCCACTGAGTGCAAGTTCCCAGTGTTTATTTTGCCCCAGTGAGGGTGAGTTCCCCGAGTGTTTATTTTGCTTTCAAAAGTAAATGCAAGGAGAGTGTGTGTTACAATCAGGAACTAATGAACTTTCCTGGTTTTCTAGCAACTGGACTAAGAATGCCTGCGTTTCGGATTTGGAGAAATGTAGCTGTTTTTGCATGTTGCAGAGAACGCCCGAGTTGCGCTGGAGAATTTGGTGCACAATGGGGCAACCAGGATGAAACAGGTCACCTTCACTGTCTACTGAAACACTTCATGGAACAGGTCACAGTCACTGTCTACTAAAACACTTCATCAAACTGCTGTCTTCACTGTCTACTGAAACACTTCATCAAACTGCAGTCTTCACTGTCTACTAAAACACTTCATCAAACTGCTGTCTTCACTGTCTACTGAAACACTTCATCAAACTGCTGTCTTCACTGTCTACTGAAACACTTCATGGAACAGGTCACAGTCACTGTCTACTGAAACACTTCATGAAACTGCTGTCTTCACTGTCTACTAAAACACTTCATGAAACTGCTGTCTTCACTGTCTACTGAAACACTTCATCAAACTGCTGTCTTCACTGTCTACTGAAACACTTCATCAAACTGCTGTCTTCACTGTCTACTAAAACACTTCATCAAACTGCTGTCTTCACTGTCTACTGAAACACTTCATCAAACTGCTGTCTTCACTGTCTACTGAAACACTTCATCAAACTGCTGTCTTCACCGTCTACTAAAACACTTCATGAAACTGCTGTCTTCACTGTCTACTGAAACACTTCATGAAACTGCTGTCTTCACTGTCTACTGAAACACTTCATGAAACTGCTGTCTTCACTGTCTACTGAAACACTTCATGAAACTGCTGTCTTCACTGTCTACTGAAACACTTCATGAAACTGCTGTCTTCACTGTCTACTGAAACACTTCATCAAACTGCTGTCTTCACTGTCTACTGAAACACTTCATCAAACTGATTACTGTCACTGTCTACTGAAACACTTCATGAAACTGCTGTCTTCACTGTCTACTAAAACACTTCATCAAACTGCTGTCTTCACTGTCTACTGAAACACTTCATCAAACTGCTGTCTTCACTGTCTACTAAAACACTTCATCAAACTGCTGTCTTCACTGTCTACTGAAACACTTCATCAAACTGCTGTCTTCACTGTCTACTGAAACACTTCATGAAACTGCTGTCTTCACTGTCTACTGAAACACTTCATGAAACTGCTGTCTTCACTGTCTACTGAAACACTTCATGAAACTGCTGTCTTCACTGTCTACTGAAACACTTCATCAAACTGCTGTCTTCACCGTCTACTAAAACACTTCATCAAACTGCTGTCTTCACTGTCTACTGAAACACTTCATCAAACTGCTGTCTTCACTGTCTACTGAAACACTTCATCAAACTGCAGTCTTCACTGTCTACTAAAACACTTCATCAAACTGCTGTCTTCACTGTCTACAAAAACACTTCATCAAACTGCTGTCTTCACTGTCTACTAAAACACTTCATCAAACTGCTGTCTTCACTGTCTCAGACCTGTTTACCAGTACGATTTGGGCGTATTTTGTACGCCAAATTATTATCGGTACGCAAATACGCGACACACGCACAAAATACGCCAAAGAAAAAGTCTAGAATACTTTTTCCAGTGTTGGTGTGCTGATTACGGGATGGTACAACTGATACCGGTTTCGGTCGAAGGGAGATAACCATGACAGCGAGTCTTCAGCTGTGGAAACCTTGTTCAGTTGTTGGCACGTGCGATCGTCTGGACAATCGTGGCAAAATGAAGCGGAAAAATGTGCCAGTTTCGGATGACTGTGCCAAATCTAAACAGCAGAAGCAGCAGATTTTCTTGGAGAAATATAAGAAAGAGCCAGGAATTGTGGAGTCTACTATGCGAAAAAGTCATGCACACTGCAAGTATTGTAAATCAGATTTCTCCGTTGCCCATGCTGGGAAATATGACATCGAACGACACTGCAGTTCCAAAACTCACCTGGACAAGGTTGCTGCAAAGAAATCCGCTGAAAGCTGCCAAGGAATTATGAAGTTCATTCCCGCAAAGCAAATCCTGCCAGAAGAAAAGGCTGTAGTCCGTGCTGAAGCAATGTTTTCTGAGATTATTGTAAAAATGAACTTGCCACTGTCAACCGCAGATGTTATTTCACGAACTTCATCTTTTCATTATCAATCTGTTTGGAAGACACTGGTTATAATGCTATAAACTGACAGGTAAATAAAATTGTTTTATCCCTGTTGTATTGGAAGGGGTTAAATTCTGAAGGTGTTCACAAGACATGCTATTCTTACACAAACACGTTTGCACTCACGCGTACATTTTCCCTAGCCCATATGGCTTTGCTTGCAAAGTACACCAACTTTTTGAAAAATACACTCAACTGTTTGGGAAAGTACTCTTGCCTCGGGTTTAGGGTAAACAGGTCTGCTGTCTACTGAAACACTTCATGAAACTGCTGTCTTCACTGTCTACTAAAACACTTCATGGAACAGGTCACAGTCACTGTCTGCTGAAACCCTTCATGATAGTGCTCACCGGGACTGTCAACTGAACAACTTCATGAAACTGATTACTGTCACTGTCTACTGAAACACTTCATGAAACTGATTACCGTCACTGTCTACTGAAAAACTTCATGAAAGTGCTCACCGTCACTGTCTACTGAAACACTTCATGAAACTGATTACTGTCACTGTCTACTGAAAAACTTCATGAAAGTGCTCACCGTCACTGTCTACTGAAAAACTTCATGAAAGTGCTCACTGTCAACTGAAACACTTCATGAAGCAGATCACTGTCACTGTCTTCTAAAACACTGCATGAAAGTGCTCACCGGCACTCTACTTAAACCCTTCATGCAGGCACTGTTTACTGAAACACTTCATGAAACTGATCACTGTCTCCTGAAACACTTCATGAAAGTGCTCACTGTTTACTGAAACACTTCATGAAACTGATCACTGTCTCCTGAAACACTTCATGAAAGTGCTCACCGGCACTGTCTACTAAAATAACCCTTCATGAAACAGGTTAACTTCACTCTCTACTGAAATTTTTTTTATCCTCCTGAAGATCTCAGCAGCCTGTTTCAATTGACTTGACTTGACTTGAATTGACTTGATCAGTGGTTGAGGCCCGTGATGACCTGTTCACCGTGTTATGTTGGTTGGTTATGTGTTAGTACTGTTAACTGGTTATGTTGTTGAAAGCTCCATATTCCTTACTCCTGAGACCTCGATCAGGGTGCCGTCTACAATTATTTCTCTGTGTGTTTGAAATGTAGAGAGTCAGTGTGTGGGTGTGTGTGCACGTGGGTTTTTGCTCGTGTGTGTGTTCGTGCGTGTGTGTTTCACAGTGAAGGAGTCATTCCCCATGTGGTGGTCATCTGTGTGTGTGTGTGTGTGTGTGATGTCACTTGAAGGGCTAGTCCTGCCCTGGTCCTGGGTCAATGTGGACTGGTGAGGGTCACAAAACGGCCAGTTCTACTGCACTGATACTGGACGGATGGACAGATGGGTATAGTCCTGAAGTAACCCCGTGGAAGTGCCAGTGTTTCTGTGATTGCTAATCTGTGTCTGTGATATTTAATTGGGAGGAAACTTAATTCTGATGCAAAACATTTCAAAGAATCCGTATCCATATTTATTATTATTCAACCTGAGAAAATTATCTACACAAACAGTTACTTGCAAACAATGTTGCTGTGGCACTGTAGAGTTCTCTCCCTTTAGTGGAAAAACATATCAAGCCATGAAAACCTATGCAGAATTGTTAAGACTTGCTTGTGATTGTTGAAATGGTGTAGTCATGTCATTCTTGGTGTGTCAATGTGTGATGAGTAAGATTGATCAGTTGTTTGCTTTTAATACTGAGATCACTGTACTTTCTGTGGACGCCTCATGTCCCTGATAGGGTTTTATTGCCTGTGACAATGCAAGATACGTATGTCATTTAGCAGCAGTGTTTGTCTGGTTCCTGAAGGGGTAGACCTGCTAAAAGTCAAAACTGGTGAAACAGAAAATATTGGTAACCTGTTCATGCAGTTTAAATTAATGCAGTTTAATTTTGTTATGCCAATTTGAAATGACGTATAGTTCATAGCAGTTGGTTTTACACCTAATCCAGAAATTTGAAATAAAAAATGTGTGCATTTTCTTTTGTTTGGTGAACACACAAAATAAGTTTTAATGTTTGACTATTTTTAATTCACTTCTTTAACAAAAAAATATAAGTTTTTATTGGGGGGAGGAAGGTGTTGGGAATGGCTGGAAGAAAGTACGTTTTTAATTATTATGCATGTGGTCAAGGTTCCTAAAAAAACTACTGCGCAACATTTGGTGAAAGTTATAGCTTCCCTGTTTATTGAACATACTTGATGATAAACTTTGTTTGATGATAACCTTGTTATTTGGAAAATTGATTTTTGACTCACATGCGAAGCAAAAGTGAGTCTATGTACTCACCCGAGTCGTCCGTCCGTCCGTCCGTCCGTCCGTCCGTCCGTCCGTCCGTCCGGACGTCCGGACGTCCGTCCGTCCGTCCGGAAAACTTTAACGTTGGATATTTCTTGGACACTATTCAGTCTATCAGTACCAAATTTAGCAAGATGGTGTATGATGACAAGGCCCCAAAAAACATACATAGCATCTTGACCTTGCTTCAAGGTCAAGGTCGCAGGGGCCATAAATGTTGCCTAAAAAACAGCTATTTTTCACATTTTTCCCATTTTCTCTGAAGTTTTTGAGATTCAATACCTCACCTATATATGATATATAGGGCAAAGTAAGCCCCATCTTTTGATACCAGTTTGGTTTACCTTGCTTCAAGGTCAAGGTCACAGGAGCTCTTCAAAGTTGGATTGTATACATATTTTGAAGTGACCTTGACCCTGAACTATGGAAGATAACTGTTTCAAACTTAAAAATTATGTGGGGCACATGTTATGCTTTCATCATGAGACACATTTGGTCACATATGATCAAGGTCAAGGTCACTTTGACCCTTATGAAATGTGACCAAAATAAGGTAGTGAACCACTAAAAGTGACCATATCTCATGGTAGAAAGAGCCAATAAGCACCATTGTACTTCCTATGTCTTGAATTACCAGCTTTGTGTTGCATGACCTTGGATCACCTTGACCTTGGGTCAAGGTCACATGTATTTTGGTAGGAAAAATGTGTAAAGCATGTGAGTCGTATGGGCTTTGCCCTTCTTGTTTTTTTTGGCGCGGGGGCATGTTTACTGTTGTTACATTGTCTTTTTCTAACAATAAAATAGTGCAAAACATACCAGACCATGGGATTGGGATGCTGGCTTTACACTGACGAACATTTATCTTGATTTAGTGCTATCCCTTTTCATTCATACTTTTCTCTGACTCTTCCTGATTCAACCTTATTTGCTGAAGTTCAAGCTCTTTTGCAGATTTTGGTTTATTTTGCTGTTGTGTTCCATCGTTCATTCACACTTCACTTGCTCAGACTCAAGCTCTACTGAAAGAATATTTCTGTTATTTTACTTATTTTTTAAATTCATACCAGCACATATTGTAGGTTGAAGTTTGGTGAAAATCCTCCTCTACCACTGGAACTATTTCACTCTGTATGTGCAGACATGAAGCTGTGGCAAGCACAGGTTGTAGAATGAAATTTGGTGGAAATCCTCCACCACCACCCACTTGAGTTCACTCTGTGGCAAGCTCAGGTTATAGAATGAAGTTTGGTGAAAATCCTCCACCACCACCCACTTGAACCAGTTCACTCTGTGGCAAGCACAGGTTATAGAATGAAGTTTGGTGGAAATCCTCCACCACCACCCACTTGAACCAGTTCACTCTGTGGCAAGCACAGGTTATAGAATGAAGTTTGGTGAAAATCCTCCACCACCACCCACTTGAACCAGTTCACTCTGTGGCAAGCACAGGTTATAGAATGAAGTTTGGTGGAAATCCTCCACCACCACCCACTTGAGCCAGTTCACTTTGTATGTGCAGACATGAAGCTGTGGCAAGCACAGGTTATAGAATGAAGTTTGGTGGAAATCCTCCACCACCACCACCCACTTGAACCAGTTCACTCTGGGGCAAGCACAGGTTATAGAATGAAGTTTGGTGGAAATCCTCCACTACCACCCACAGACCTGGGAACCCATACGATTTCACCGTATTTTGTACGCATGATTGTCAAGAATACGCTCAGTACGGTCAGTGGGAAAAAAATACGACGAGAAAAATTCCTAGACTACTTTTCTTCACAAGTCCATCCTGAAGCCGATCCAGTATTTTGGCACATGATTACGTCACTATATTAGCCGCCGTCGAAAAAAATATAATCGGATCGTGTCAATCAATCAAAACAACCAGGCAGACGAAAGTACGGTATTTGGCGAAATCGTTTCCGAGAATAAACAAGTGAAACAAAGAAGAAAAGTGAAAACGTTTGAAGAAAAATATCACACACACACACACAATTTGTAACCAACACACACATGTAGTCCCGCCCGGAATAAGCTTTTTTGGGATGATTTACGACTTTTGCACACATTTCGAGCAGACGAAAACACAACATGGCGGCTCTCGCTCCCCTCAGACACAAAAAAAACGAAATCTCGCGTGCGCGAGATCCTGATACATCCGGTGTTTCTCTGTACGCTTGTCACGACAACTTGACAAACGAAGATTTGCGAAAGAAAGAGAAAAGGGCCGAGTCTTGAGTAGAGAGCTAATAAAGTACCGGTAATCGCTAATCGAGCAAAATGAAAATCCGCGGCGACTTCCATTAGGTGAATGCTATTCAAGTTTAGGTAACGTTTTAGCCGCATCTTTTTATAAGCCGCAATGCGATTTTTTTTTAAAGTCGCGGCTTGTAGTCCGTCAAATACGGTACAGTTTTTGTCAGTAAAAATTGAAAAAAGCATTTGTCTTAAATGTATAGGTAAACTTAATTAACGGTGTGAGGGATGTGCATGAGGCATGTTTTAATCATGGATGTGCAAACGCTGTGTGGAGTACGCTCATTTATTTGAAAATACACCAAGTTTATTTGAGAATACTCTAAGTGCCAAACAAGGGTTCCCAGGTCTGCACCCACTTGAACCAGTTCACTCTGTGGCAAGCACAGGTTATAGAATGAAGTTTGGTGGAAATCCTCCACCACCACCCACTTGAACCAGTTCACTCTGTGGAAAGCACATTGTTATAGAATGAAGTTTGGTGGAAATCCTCCACCACCACCCACTTGAACCAGTTCACTCTGTGGCAAGCACAGGTTATAGAATGAAGTTTGGTGGAAATCCTCCACTACCACCCATTTGAACCAGTTCACTCTGTGCAGACATGTAGCTGTGGCAAGCACAGGTTGTAGAATGAAGTTTGGTGGAAATCCTCCAGTGCCACCCACTTGACCCAGTCTGCTGTCAGTAGCTGTGAGGCGCACTCTACCACACTGCTGCAGTGGGGGTCCTGAAAACACCAATATGTTGAATTTTGTTACAATCAATTCGCAAATAAGGAACTTTACTTATGTCCTGAAAATATGGATGTTAGTCAATCCACAAATCAGGAACTAAGCATTTCCTGAAAACATGGTGTTACAGTCAACCATGAAATCAGGACTTGCATATTTCCTAACAAACAAGAAGAGCAAACGCTCGATCGAGTCACTTTCGCAGTTCTGAATATTATATGAGGCATCAGATGGACAGGAAGAAATTGCTATTCACAACACAATGAGTCACGTTCACGTAATATTTGAGCCCGGTCACTTTTATAGTTTCCGAGAAAAGCCCAACGTTAAGTTGTGTGTTGCCGAACAGAAAAGGCTAGTTATCTCCCTTGTTTTTCTGATAACGTTCGTAAAAGGCTACAGATGTAAATACTTTGATGTAAAGAATAATCCTACAAAGTTTCAATCACATCCGATGAACTTTGTCAAAGATATAAAATGTCTAATTTTTCCTTTGACGCTGACCTGTGACCTTGAAAAAGGTCAAAGGTCAACGAAACCATCGTTAAAGTGTAGAGGTCATTGGAGGTCACGACTAAACAAAATATGAGCCCGATCGCTTTGATAGTTTCCGAGAAAAGTCCAACGTTAAGGTGGTGTCTACGGCCGGCCGGCCGGACGGCCGGCCGGATGGCCGGCCGGACGGACAGACTAACACTGACCGATTACATAGAGTCACTTTTTCTCAAGTGACTCAAAAACCACAGATTCATTGTAGTTATTTAAGTTATTTACTGAAAACATGTATATTTTGCAGTAGGTCAATAAAATCAAAAAAGATATTTCCTAAAAACATGGATATGTCACAGTCAATCCACAAAATTAGACACTGCATATTTTCTGAAAACTATGCGTGAATATGTCACAATCATAATCAGCGTGATGAGGCAATTATGCTCTGAAGCACTATATAACGGACTTAAAGAAATTAATACTGTAGTTGCAAGGTTTGAACACTGACCAGCACAAGGAGTGCGCCAGGGTCTGTGCACACTCCCAGGATGCCTTTGGAGGATGCGTCACAGTCTCCACCTGAGTGCATGGAACAAGAAACTGTAAAACAACTGTCACACACTCAGGCCAATTTAAATGTCACGGTTCTTTAGCATACTGCTTAGAGCCAACAGACCTTCCAGGCAAAATGTCCTCATAAAATACCCACTTGCTCGAGGTCTTTTCGAGGACACACTGATTTTGAAGGTTAAATTTAAAAAAAAGGCTTGATAGCTTACAGTGCCTTGGCGGTTCTTTCTTTCTTTCTTTATTTGGTGTTTAATGTCGTCGTTTTCAACTATTCAAGGTTATATCGCGACGGGGCCTTGGCGGTTGGAACTGTACAAAGACTTATAGTTCAACTTACCCCTACCCCCCCCCCCCCCACTCACACATATTCCAAATACAGCCCCCCCTACACACACACACACACACACACACACTGACAGTACACAGATGCACACATACACAGACAGAATGGGAGTCTAACGCACACATCATGATCAGAACACCCAGGTGGGTGAAGCTCACAGAGATGCTGTCCCAGGTCAGCTAGCATGTTCACAAACAGACACACATACATAAACACACCCATCATGATGGGACCACCCATACTGGTGAAGTGTTTATGAAGCTCAGAGAGGTGGCATGCCAGGCCTGCACCAGCGCCAACATGGACAATCTTACATGGCACCTGCACAAACATATAACATTAATACGTCACATTTTCACATTTTCAGGTTCCTGTACAGTTGTAACAATGGTGTGCATGAACACACACAGCGCTAAAGGAAGTCTCACACACACACACCGAGCAACAGGTAGTCATACAGAGGCACACACACAAGCACGCATACACACGCACACACACACACACAAACTCACTGTTCGGATATATATATAGATGATGTACAGTACATGCGTAAAGCTCACAAAGCACAATTTATATTTTAAACTGATGTTCACAAGAAGTTCTTCACAGTAAGGTATTATGTGTCTGGATTATTACATCATTTGTACATTAACTGTAAAAAGATTTTATTTTTTTAAATATAACTCTTTTTGTACATGTTCAGATTCCAAGTATTGACAATATCAATCCAAAAGAAATGTGAAATGGTAGAGATATGACATTGACACTGTGATACTGAAGCAATACTCACTTGGTAAAAGAAGTCGAGACACAAACACACTTCATAGCTTCCAATCCAGTCCCTGGAGTCAACAAATTGCGCTGGCTTGTCTCCCATGGCAACCAGAGCTTGCTGGATCTGGCGGATGGCAGGAACATCAGATGGCACTCCCTCCCTGACCTGGGCCCTGGGATCACTGTTGTTGTAAGACGCTGCTGACACCGGGTCATCACCCTGCTTTAAAACACTGCTGGTAACAATACTGACACCGGCTCTGTTTTCTACACCGTTGTCAACGTCTGTAATACTGGTTTGGCCATTAACACCACTGCCAATGATACAGATACCGGTTTGGTTGTGGACACCACTGACAACAACACTGATTTGGTTCTCAACACCGCTGGCTACTCTTCTGATACTGGATTGGTCCCCTACTGCACTCACGCTGGTGTAGTTAATTACATCATCACCATCAGTGACATCACCACTGGCTTTGGCTTCAATGACATCATCACCATCAGTGACATCACCACTGCCTATGACTTTGATGACATCACTGTCACCACTGTTCTTGCTGTGTTCAGGATTGGTGACATCGGCAGTATTGTTGCTCCCTATTGAAAAATGTGAACAACAGTGGTGAGGATGTTGATTGTGTTGTTGTTGCTGTTGTTGGTGGTGGTGGTGTGGCTGCAGTCTTACCCAGCTGCAGAGTGTCTGGAGGGTTCTGTAGCCACAGCCCCAGCCCTGCCAGAAGGACAAACACACACGCAGATCAATAGAGAAGATTAAAAATTGAATGCCTTCTCTTTCAGGTCTCTTTTGCACAATTTAACTTGAACATCGGTCCACTTAGACATGCACATACCAAACGATCAGTAAAACAATTCCAGTGACGCAGTACTTAACAGCTGTACTCACCCTGTCATCCACACCATCACAGCAGTAGTGCCAGTACTCATAATCTCCCCTGACCACTGCCACAGTGTGTTGAGCTCCTGGTGCAGGAAGACCACAATGTACGTTCCGCAGCCGTGATGTCATTGCTCATCGATCCCAGTCTTTATAGATCTGTCATAAACAGTATTTATAAACCAGAAACAACCAAACAGGATACGCTACACATACATACATGTACTGAAATATTCTGTGATTTAAAGTTCTCTATGATAAATAAAACATTAAATTGTTTCTTTGAATCGTGTAAAAGTGAAAGTCTGTGAGTATGTCTCCATCTGTCTCTGCATGAGGCTGGGATGATAAAAGAGGCGACTGTCAACAAGGGCAACATAACTGTGGGCTTCTTGCGGCGGAACTTCCGGGAGTGCACCACCACCGTCAGAGCTGCTACGTACAAGGCCATGGTCAGACCGGTCCTTGACTACGCCTCGCCAGTCTGGGACCCGATCTCTCAGAAAGACGTCACGGAGCTTGAAAAAGTCCAACGCAGAGCAGCCCGTTACGTCCACAACAACTACAGCGATCGGACCCCAGGCTGTGTGACCAGCATGCTGAAGACCCTCCAATGGGAACCACTCGCCGACAGAAGACTCGCCAACCGCCTCACTATGCTCTACAAGATCAACAACGGCATAGTCGACATCAACAAGGCCGAGTTCTACACCTCTGGCGACAGCCGCACCAGAGGAGCCCAGAGACTGTTCCAGGAGAGGGCATCCCATCCTGTTCTCTTCAACTCCTTTTTCCCCCGAACACTGCGTCAGTGGAACAAGCTCGACCCTAAGACCACAGTTGCTCCTTCACTGGAGTCCTTCCAAGCTGGTCTGGGTCGTACCCATGCACGGACTTGCCTCGCTGACACAGTAACCCTGCAGCTCTTCGTGTAAATAGTTTTATACTTTTAACCATCTTCTCGGAGTTATTGGGTCACCCACCACCAGTAACCAATTACTCAGTACTCCGCCGCTGGACTACAGACGTTCGAATGAACCCAGTCCACATCAAGAAAGAAGAAGAAGAAGAAGAGGCAAAGTTTGAATAAGTGGAAGCATGCACCGACTGAAAAAACTGCCCAAAATGATTTTTTTTTAAGCAGCATGCATGCAATATGTTAAAAGAAAAATGTACAATAAAATCAAATTGAATGAATTTATTTAAATTATATCATATTGAAAGAATTCAGGCTTCAGACATCTGTCTCTATGCTTATGGAGATATAATTGTGTAAATCATCTGTTCATTTTAATGGAGATGTAATTGTGTAAATCATCTATTAATTGATTATTTTACGTCTCAAAAAACACCCCCAACAGCCACACACTTACACACACACACAAACACACACACACACGCGTGTATGCTTATTTCTACCTTTGAAGTGATCACTATCAGCTTTAGTTTGTTCTGCTGTTTGAATGTTTAACGCTGAGCATAATTAAATCACAATGAGTAGTACCATATATTCTGTGATCAAGATGCCAAGTTCAACAGCTGTTGCTTCGTAGAGTGCTCTTGATGATCGGAAGAAGCAGACGATATGTGTGTCGTCACCAGAGTGGCTTCCCCGGAAGTAGAAGGCGACAAGGTTATGCAGAGTGGCTTCCCCGGAAGCAGCAGACGACAAACCAGAGATCTGTAGCAAACACAGCATGGCTTCCGCGAGTGGGAGACATAACAAAATGGACACAGACGATGACTTCCTTGAGGCAATATTTATGAATGAAAACAGGTACACCTCAACAGAAATGCCAGAGGGAAACGCCGGAAGCTGTAGCAGGAAGCGATTTGTTAAACTTGTTGTTTGGAGTTACTTACGCTACTTCAGTACTTGTTGATAACCGTGTATTGCACCACAAAGTAGCATTCTTCGTCATTGTTGTTCTGTTTCTATCAGGATCAGTTCACATTGTTGCGAAGAGACTGCACTACTAGAGTTTCGTCATGGTTGCACGCGAAACAGGATTAAAAAGAAATGACACCTTAAAGCGGGACAAGTGGGGGGAAGGGGGGGGGGGGGGGGCGATTGTTGTCAGGCAGCCATATTGTGTCATTTAATGATGTAGCAGCGTACCATGCCGACAAAGGCGTCTGGGGATGCAGTGTCACCTTCCCCGTTGCAGGTGTCAGGATGAAGGCTTCTTGGAGGGACAAGCTGATGGCAGGCGTAAGGGGCTGCAGGAAGGGTTTCACCTGGGCTGTCAGAAAGGCTGTGAGATTGGGACAGAGGTATATATATATATACATATAATGATATATATATGTAAATCAACAGCTAGCTATAGGCTGTCCGAAGAGCCAGAAGATTTAAGATAGCGGTAATTAAATCAACTTCTGTGAATGGGAGTTTTGATAAGTTGTGGTAGATAATAGTGACAAATAAATCTGTTGCATGTATTTGTTTACATTTTGAATATGCATGAGTCTAATCAGTAAATCTGGTGAGACTTATGATAATTGAATGCTGTAGTCTCTTTTGGCCGGGTCTGGAGAACTGGCGAGTCGGTTGCAGAGCCCCCATGCTCGGGGACCGGCACTGATCGATCTCCACAAGCTACGTTTATTTTTCAAGGTCTAATTCGTTCATACAGATTTTCTTCTGAAGTTTAATTCAAAGAACTGTGGTCTTTTCTTTTTTTGAGAAAGATTAACTGCATATGAGATCAGTTTTAGACTCAGAAAGGATGGAATTTTGGCAACAGCACTCCCTGATGATTGACCGTAGCGAGAGATCTTTCTTTCTTTATTTGGTGTTTAACGTCGTTTTCAACCACGAAGGTTATATCACGACGGGTAGCGAGAGATGCGGTTCACAGGTGTCAGAGATTCTGTTGAGCAAATAAAAAGAAAGGAGAGTTTAAAAGATGAAATTTTTTATTTTTTTTAAAATAAAGCAACGGCAGGGCTTGAACCGACCTCAAAAACATGAGCAAGTTTGCTAACAACTGAGCTAAGATGAATACCTGCCAGGAAAGGGAAAACTCAGAATGTCAATTTTGTGCGATACCGGTGATTGCCGGTTCCCAAGCCTGGGGGCTCCGTAACTGGCTCGCTGGTACCCGAGCCACTCCATACTTAGTTTTCTTTTTTTCTTAATAGAAATTGTTGTATGAGTACTGATGAGATAGATGGGGGGGGGGGGGGGAGAGAGAGAGAGAGAGAGAGAGAGAGAGAGAGAGAGAGAGAGAGAGAGAGAGAGAGAATGTGTGTGAGCTTTGATGCATTAGAAGGCTTAGTAAAATTAGCTCTAGGGCTGTGAGTGTTTCAGTTCTAGATGAGCATTTGCACAAAAGCATTTTGGTCTTTGGTATAAAACTATCTTAGCTAGTATATAAGTGCCGCCCACTCCAATATCACATTCAATTGATTTGCAACATGGCTGGCACACATGATCGCTGCATTTATTTATTTTTTATATGCACAGGTTTTGGGGAATGAGGTAACACAAGTTGCTATAATTGTTGTACAGTTAAACATCTTTCATGCTTTTTGTGCAGATTGGATTCTATCTTGGATTTTCACAAACCATCAAACTGAACCTACTGGATTCATCAAAGAATAAAGACAGGTGTGAATATGAAAAAAAAGTGAATCAAGTTTCGCTCTGCAATTCTGTATTTATATAAATTAATGTATTTGTATGTTGTGATGGTGTTGACACTATACTTGCCCAATTGAGTCTAACTACCTGATGGCTAATCTACTGTGATACCTGTGATAACTGATGATGATTACTGTGATTGGTTTTATGTGTTTGGTTGGTCTCTTCTTTTGGTAGTGCAATAGCGTTAATTATGGATTGTTGTTATCATCATTTACATAAAAACTTATCTGTTAATCCAAACAATGATATAATTACTGTGATGTTCTTAACTACACTTTAACATGGAATGTATGTATGTATGTATGTATGTATGTATGTATGTATGTATGTATGTATGTATGTATGTAGGTATGTATGTAGGTATGTATGCATGTGTGTTGGTGTGTCGGTGTGTCAAGTGTGCAAGTAAAAAGGGTATTGTAGTTGTACATATATTACTTTAGATATTTTTTTGTTATCATGGGTTTTATAAATTTTCTTCTCTTCTTCTTTTATATTTATTAATTAATGACCTATATGTGCTGATGACCAATTTAATTTCCTTTGTTGGATCAATAAAATGTTATGAGTTATGAGTTATGTTATGTTCATGTATAAAAACCTTGGACAAGAAAATGGTTATTTTCACTCATTGGAATAGAAATGCATAATAAGATAAGTGGGTAAATATGTTCATAAAAGAAAAATAAAGGAGAAAGAAGAATAAAACAGAGAAATAAGTACAAAAAGAAGTAAAGGCTAGTTTCAGAGCCCTCTTGTCATTCTCATGAAGAATGTGTGAGATGTTGTGTGAATCACAATGTTGTTGTGTTAGTGATTCTTGAGTTGTCTGTGAATAAAGTGAAATATAAGGCATCGATCATTGGCGAACGACAAGAAGAAGAAGGCATCGATCATTCTTTTTTACATTTAGTCAAGTTTTGACTAAATGTTTTAACATAGAGGGGGAATCGAAACGAGGGTCGTGGTGTATGTGTGTGTGTGCGTGCGTGCGTGTGTGTAGAGCGATTCAGACCAAACTACTGGACCGATCTTTATGAAATTTTCCATGAGAGTTCCTGGGATTGATATCCCCGAACGTTTTTTTCGTTTTTTTGATAAATGTCTTTGATCACGTCATATCCGGTTTTTCGTGAAAGTTGAGGCAGCACTGTCACGCTCTCATTTTTCAACCAAATTGGTTGACATTTTCGTCAAGTAGTCTTCGACGAAGCCCGGACTTCGGTATTGCATTTCAGCTTGGTGGCTTAAAAATCAATCAATGACTTTGGTCATTAAAAATCGAAAAATTGTAAAAAAATATTTTTTTATAAAACGATTCAAATTTACAATTATCTTATTCTCCATCATTTTCTGATTCCAAAAACATATAAATATGTTATATTTAGATTATAAACAAGCTCTGAAAATTAAAAATATAAAAATTATGATTAAAATTAAATTGTCGAAATCAATTTAAAAACACTTTCATCTTATTCCTTGTCGGTTCCTGATTCCAAAAACATATAGATATGATATGTTTCGATAAAAAACACGCTCAGGAAGTTAAAACGAAGAGAGGTACAGAAAAGCGTGCTAACCTTCTCAGCACAACTACTAAACCGCTCTTCTTGTCAATTTCACTGCCTTTGCCATGAGCGGTGGACTGACGATGCTACGAGTATACGGTCTTGCTGAAAAATTGCATTGCGTTCCGTTTCATTCTGTGAGTTCGACAGCTACTTGACTAAATGTTGTATTTTCGCCTTACGCGACTTGTTTTTACTTGTTTTTCCTTCTTTCCCTCTTTCTTTTGTACTTTCTTTTTAGTGGCTAAATGTTTCAGATTCTGATACTTATTGTTGCTTATCGCTTTAGTACATGCAGTTGACTGTTGTTACTCTTTGAACAGGGTTTTGAAAGCAGTGAACAATCTGAACGAATTAATCGGATCTTTCCCACTGACGGAGGCCCAGCACCCCAGTCTGCAGGAACAAATACAGGCAGTGCGAGCAAAGTTCAAACAGGTTAGGTGATCATCCATTTCTTCAGCCTAGCTGTGGCATATATGATGCTGACTGTTTGGCACCAATTTGTGCTGTGTCTACTTAGCTTTCATAATCAGATCTTGACATTTTAATTTATAGATCAAATAACTAAAGGGAAGTAAGCGCTCTAAATGCATACGACATGTGTAATAGAGTAAGCGAGAGTTATACGGAACCAATCTCCTGGCACCTGAGAGAATAACAAGCATTAAAATGAACAAGCAATGGTATTATTTAACAGAATTATGGGACAACAACAACAACACACACACACACACACGCACACACACTCACACATACACGCAAACAAACGCACAAACTACTAGACATAGCAAAGGTGAATTAAATAGCTTTAACGATAGAGTAACTGTAATGAAGAAGAAAAAAAAAATGTCCATCATATGAATACATGTCCAGGCTAGGTATTAAGGATAAGCGGAAAGAAGTAGAAATTTTTTTTTAAAAAAGACCCATGAAGAAGGATGCTCCCCCCCCCGCCCCCCAAAAAAAAAAGAAGGGTTGCAGCAGCCTGCATGCAACTGAGGTCAAGAAAAAAAAAAAGAAAAAAAATGAACAAGTGACTTTCATCTTCATCATTTTATTTTAAAGTGTTTCAAAAATATTTTATTTTATATTGTTTCATTTGATGGTGTTTTTAAAAACATTTTATTGTGTTTGTTTGAACAAGATTGTGGGGGATTGGGTGGGTCAGGGGTAGAGGTCAGGGTTTGAGGTTTCAGGAATGTCAGTGGTGACACTTACACTCTGTCAATCTGAATGGCGAAATAAACTTTGAGTGAGGCTATAACTTGCAGATCAAGCCCAGCCTCCCTATTTGAACATCTCCCGTTTAGGTCACATAATTGTACGTAACTTCACAAGATAGAAACAGTTAATTTTTTGTTAGCTATCATTTTAGTGAAGTCATTGCTCCCGGTCAAAGGACAGTTAGGCAAAAAAAAAAAATAGGTGTGGTTACGGTAACATAGCCAAAAAAAATAGGGTAGGTAGGTAGGCAATCACATTTTTTTTTTTTAACTTTTTTTTCTAATGTGTACAAATTAAACCTACTTGACCACACCGGTGACACTGTGACGGTTCCCCTACGCTTTGTGTTCGGTGCCCTGACCCTTTGTGTTCGGTTCCCACTCGGTTCCCACACGCCAAAATTCGCGGACAAAACATCCATTTATGGTAGTATTACGCAATGTTGCTCTCTGAGAATGGTCTTGTTAGATCTGTGAGTGTTTACACTACATGCCTAGGTGCTGTTGGATTGAAGGTTTTTGATATTTTAGCCGTTATTAGGTAGAATGCCTTCCACTTTACTGCAAAACTGCATAATTCAAAGCATCAGCAAGAAATATCCTACCAAAAAATGCCTGCTTGGAACTGTCGTTGGTCCAGCAAAAAGTTCAACATGTCTGTAGCAGACAGCCCAAGTTTCAAGATTGTAGGGCCATCCAAACAGCCGTAATAATAAAAACAACAAAAGTAGTCAGTGAAATTGGCTGTGTTCGGTCCCCCCACACTTTTGTGACGTAGGCGTGACGGTTCCCATAATTCATTGTGTCGGTCCCCACTTTCTGTGTCGGACCCCACTTTCGACCTAATTTCTCTGTGACGGACCCCACAACCAGCCTATTTTGTGTCGGTCCCCACACCTTCTTGGATTTATGACTTGCCGGTTACTTGTATCATTGTATTCATTGAATCTAATTGTCTCGGAGTTATTTTTCAGCAAAAACCGGCAAGGCAGCACCTTTTGTGATACCAAGTAAGTCAGATGACATCAGTATGTGTGTGTGTGTGTGTGTGTGTGTGTGAGAGAGAGAGAGAGAGAGAGAGAGAGAGAGAGAGAGAGAGAGAGAGAGAGAGAGAGAGAGAGAGAGAGACTAACTTTATTAGTTTATGCCACAAATAATATATAACATTATTTATCTCTGGGACGGTTCCCAGTATACCAGCAAATTATGTGTTGATCCACCCACACCTTCTTGAACTGGCCTTCCCAATATCTACTCTTAGTCTTACGGCCTTGGAGATATGCAATTTGGCACATTTTTAAAATAAAAGATCCACCTGTCGTATGTGAGATTCAGTTTTCAGAGCAAAATGCTGCCCAGGGACTTCTAGTGGTGATTGAAAAAAAAAAGAGTACTTGCCTATGTCAAGTATGTGTCTTTATCCACGCTTGTTGTAAGAGGCAACTTTTCCCAGCTCCTTGTGTTCATGACTGCTTTCTCTTAAAATTAATTACTTTATGACAGTCAGAATACAATGGAACAAGGCTACATAAACCCTGACAGCCTACGACAACGGCCCGACTAAGGCTCAACACCGCGCCAATAAATTCAGCATTGGGCCAATGTTGGGCCATGATTGCTCCGTTTTCGTAGGCTATCAGGGTCAAAGATACATATTGGTAAACTAGTAAAATACATGTTCAGCATCATCAGCAATACCACAAAAGGATTAAAACAAGAAATTCCTCCGATAGGAACTACACCCCCGTCAAAGGGAAATAACCTTCTCAGTTGGTGGCAGTGAGAATGGTTATTTCCCTTTGACCAACGGGGGTGTCCGTCTATACCAGGCCTTGTATAATTTTAATCCACCAATAACTCCCTAACCGTGTGTTTGACTGGTCCCAATTTTTGTAAGGACCGTCTCAGGAATGTATAGAACCTGTTCACCAAGTTTGGTGACGATCGGTCCGTTTATTCTTGAGATCTACTTGCGCGTCTCACACTAAAGTTGTGTTTCCGTACCCGCGACAGCGTTTTTCCAGCGGTGCGACGAAAATCAAGCACATAGAAAATGACCAGGAGTGTTTCCACAAGCGGCAAGCGACGCGATTTTTTTGAAAGGGTCCTGGAGCGATTTTTTCGCGTTGTCGCGCGGCAACGCGGGAGTTTACAGATTTTACCGCATGTTTAAAACGCAAGTACGGAAACACGTCACGCGTTTGCGCGCGTTTTCTTTTGTCGCTGAACTTACCGCGAGTACGACACTACCGCGAGTACGACACTACCGCGAGTATAACACTACCGCGTGTCACACTACCGCGAGTATAACATTACCGCGTGTCATTTTATGACTTCCATGGCTGAAGGCAAAGGTTGAAATGTTTCCTTGAAATATAAAACAAAAAGGCCTGGTCTGTTCTCTGAACACTAATTCAATGTTTGTCATGCTAACCAAGAACTCAAAACGATCAGAACACACTATCACTATCAGAATACATATAAATTATAGAATGGGTTGCTTCCAATCAAAGCCGTTAGAACACAAACTCACAAGAAGTAAGTTTGCATGCGTTCTCTCTACGGTTATGGTACTCGCGGTTGTGGTACGCGCGGTAGTGTGACACGCGGCAGTGTTATACTCGCGGTAGTGTCGTACTCGCGGTAGTGTGACACGCGGTAGTGTTACACGCGGTAGTGTCGTACTCGCCGTAGTGTGACACGCGGTAGTGACGCTCGCGGTAGTGTCGCATAACCGGAGTGATCTGGAAAGGTGTCAATCTCTCTCTCTCTCTGTCTCTCTGTCTCTCTCTCTCTCTGTCTCTCTCTCAGGCTCTCTGTCTCTCTCTCACACATACACACACATACACACACACACACACACACACACACACACACACACACACACACACACATACTGATGTCATCTGACTTACTTGGTATCACAAAAGGTGCTGCCTTGCCGGTTTTTGCTGAAAAATAACTCCGAGACAATTAGATTCAATGAATACAATGATACAAGTAACCGGCAAGTCATAAATCCAAGAAGGTGTGGGGACCGACACAAAATAGGCTTGTTGTGGGGTCCGTCACAGAGAAATTAGGTCGAAAGTGGGGTCCGACATAGAAAGTGGGGACCGACACAATGAATTATGGGAACCGTCACGCCTACGTCACAAAAGTGTGGGGGGACCGAACACAGCCAATTTCACTGACTACTTTTGTTGTTTTTATTATTACGGCTGTTTGGATGGCCCTACAATCTTGAAACTTGGGCTGTCTGCTACAGACATGTTGAACTTTTTGCTGGACCAACGACAGTTCCAAGCAGGCATTTTTTGGTAGGATATTTCTTGCCGATGCTACGAATTATGCAGTTTTGCAGTAAAGTGGAAGGCATTCTACCTAATAACGGCTAAAATATCAAAAACCTTCAATCCAACAGCACCTAGGCATGTAGTGTAAACACTCACAGATCTAACAAGACCATTCTCAGAGAGCAACATTGCATAATACTACCATAAATGGATGTTTTGTCCGCGAATTTTGGCGTGTGGGAACCGAGTGGGAACCGAACACAAAGGGTCAGGGCACCGAACACAAAGCGTAGGGGAACCGTCACAGTGTCACCGGTGTGTTGACAGGGAAATAAGTGTGCGACTCGGGCGCTTTCGCTTTCATTGCGTTTTCTGCACTCTTTTCTTGTTTTTGAGTCACTTGAGAAAAAGTGACTCTATGTAATCGGTCAGTGTTAGTCTGTCCGGCCGGCCATCCGGCCGGCCGGCCGTCCGGCCGGCCGTCCATAGACACCACCTTAACGTTGGACTTTTCTCGGAAACTATCAAAGCGATCGGGCTCATATTTTGTTTAGTCGTGACCTCCAATGACCTCTACACTTTAACGATGGTTTCGTTGACCTTTGACCTTTTTCAAGGTCACAGGTCAGCGTCAAAGGAAAAATTAGACATTTTATATCTTTGACAAAGTTCATCGGATGTGATTGAAACTTTGTAGGATTATTCTTTACATCAAAGTATTTACATCTGTAGCCTTTTACGAACGTTATCAGAAAAACAAGGGAGATAACTAGCCTTTTCTGTTCGGCAACACACAACTTAACGTTGGGCTTTTCTCGGAAACTATAAAAGTGACCGGGCTCAAATTTTATGTGAACGTGACTCATTGTGTTGTGAATAGCAATTTCTTCCTGTCCATCTGATGCTTCATATAATATTCAGAACTGCGAAAGTGACTCGATCGAGCGTTTGCTCTTCTTGTTTGTGTTTTTTTTTTGACAAATGTAATAAAAAGTTATTGGGTCGGCCCCTAAAAATAGGGTAGGTCGGGTTACCGTAACCACACCTATTTTTTTTTTAGGCCTTAGTGTTTCACTGGTCACTCTTACCTCTCTCAAAAGACAAAGCACTAGCCTGCTGCCACATGCACTCACACTACACCACCACACAGACACACATAGCTGTGGTTTTAATGTTGCCATCAATCTAATCCTATAGTCACTATTTCACAATGTCAACAATAAGTGATTTAATTCTGTTTGCATGTTGTGAACAAGAAGTCATTTAATTGTTTTTATTGACACACAGGTCACCTCACTGCTGGGCATACAGACCCAGTTTTCACCCGGGGGAGTAGTGCAGGGTGCCTCATTTTGAGTCAGCACCAAGGCTGTAAGGGCACTCACCGCTTCATCTTGAGCGCAGCAGCATGGTGAGTGATGGTGACAATTACCAGAGGTGCCTGCATTGCCCGGGCTAGAAAAGCTAGGAAGCTAACGGCTTGTTTGGCAAGTCGGTGATGGGTAACAAAACGATTTTGTGCTAGCAAGGCGAGGATTGAATTTTATTGACCCACGCTGACACTAAAAGAGTTGCTCTTGAAACGGCAGCCTGTACTATACTCCATGTGTTTTCAACCGCCAGCTCTTTGACAGAAATGCTGACCTTTTCTTACAGTGAGCAGACAATCCCTGTGGAATGTTTTACCTAGCTTTACTCATGAGACCTGGCCTTTCTTGTCGCCGCCATGAAACTAGGGTCTGATGACTGCAGGTGACACTCACTCTCTGACACTAGTAAAGAGTGAACACTGTTGTCAGCTGTCACTTGTGCTGATGGGGTCTATGTCGACCAAAAGAGTGGGAATCCCACAGGGTGGAGTTCCTGTAGCGTTTCGCTGATTTCGCTGAAAGTCACGTGATTCCACTATAACTTATAAGCAACATCGGTAGAATTCGATATTTTTCTATCTTTTTTGAAATTCTGAATGCTGCACGCGAATTAAGGAATTCTAACAGATTTTTCTGTGGAACCGCACTTTTGGAAGGGGAAGTAATGCTTAGGTAACTCAAATCGGTTTATGGCAGTCACGCGCTTTGCGCAAGATTGCGCTCTGTCGTACTTTTTCTGCAGGAACTCCACCCTGTGGGATTCCCTGTACAAAGGGGATCTCCCTTCATGAACTCCACCTACATGGAATCCCACTCTTTTGGTCGACATAGAACCCTTCAGCGCCACTTGTGGTGATAAGAACATGGCTTCCTGCTTTACATTTAGTTTTAGAGACTACAAGAAAGTAGGTACAAGACCCCAAAATGTAAGATTCCCCCTTTTTTAAGAACTTGTTCTCGCAGACTTTCTGTTCATAACCTCTGTAAAATTACCCCCAATGTGTTTCAGAGAGGATATCCAGGGAACAGAGGAAGTCTTCCTATGACTGTCAATCCTTTTGCTCACAGACGTGTATCAACGTACCATGGCTGTCGCTGATCTGTGTAATTCATTGAGACACTCACAGCCACAAGCTGAAACGACAGCAGACTACACAGCTTATGAACACAGGAGTAAGGACAGTGAAGGAAAGTTGTGTTTGTGGGGGCCAGGTAACTCAGTTGGTAGAGCACTGGAATTGGGATTCTAGGGTCACTGTTTCGAGTCCATGAGGGCTGGATGGACACGGGTAATTTTTAAGCGCAGACTCAGTGACAGTATCCATGCCCCACCCCTGTGTCACCACAATGGCACATAAAAGACTCAGGTCAGTGCAGGTGGCTGATTATACCTAAACACGCACACACCCGGTAGCGCGACTCTTGTTGCTGTTAGCTTTCCTCCAAGAGAAAGCGACCTCAATTTCCTAGCAATGGGAAAATAAGATAAATGAAATGGGGGGGGGGGGGGAAATTAAAAAAATTTAGTTTTGTTTGGTCTTGTGCACCTTAACTCATTGTCTCCCAGGTACGGATATATCCGTACCCACTCATATGGCTCTATCTGACCAGGTACGAATATATCCGCTCAGATTGTTAGCTTCAGTCGCTTCCTGTAACGTCCATCTAACACCTGCATTCCGGCGTGTTGATACACAGTTACTACAATTCTGAGTGACCTACTGCAGCACAGCTGGTCTCGGCTAAAAAAAAACTTGGTCAACATAGTGGGGTACAAAGTGTTATGAGACCAGGGATTAGAACACTCTATGGTGATTCAGGTGGGGTGGAGGGGAGGGGGGGCTGAGTCCATCATCAGACCTGTTTACCCCCATAAGTGTTTTGGAGTAATGCTCAGCCCCAAAAATAGTAATCCTGGCACAAAAATAGTAATCATCCAGCATTCGTCGCCAATTACAACGCACATGACAACTGTGTCTGCGAAACGCAATCATGCACATATATCCATCATTCACACATCAGTCAGTTTTTGTAGTCATCATAATTTCAAAGAAGATCACATCAAAAGCACATGCATCACTGATTCTTTTTCGTTTGCTCGTAGTAGGCCTTTTTTAGTGTGTCAAGCGCTTCTCTACTGTACTTGCGCTTGCCGAATGAGTGAGGGCGAGACTTCACCACTAGAATAAGGCTCTCCAGCGTCTCATCAGACAGACATGATCTCTGGTCAGTCCTGTGCTTTTTCACCCCATTTTGCCATTGAAAAAAACAATGCCAAACATGTGAATAGATAAAAAAATAAAAAAATAAAATAAAATTTTTTATTTTTTATTTTTTTTTTATTTTAATTTTTTTATTTTTTGAAAATCGTAGTCTTGACACGGATAGCGGAATGGCGTATTTTTTTCAGAAAATCGTAATAAATTACGCCAAAATCGTAAGGGTAAACAGGTCTGCATCATCCAATGTGAGCTGGGCGTGATGGAAGCTGTGGAAGTAAACAGGGGAAGCAAATCCAATTCAGTCATTGACTAGGGAAAAAACAAGGGGAAATATGCATAGCCTTAAAGTCTGAAAATCATGGTGTATTGTATTGCTTATTCTTTACCATTGTACACTTGATGACATTGATCCTTGAAGATACTACCACAACTGTACATAATGAAATGATGAGTGATGTAATATTTCCTGGTTGTTGAGGATAAATGTACATGGCAGATAAATCTTAGCGATTATTGCTACTGCTTTTCTACCTGACTGAATTAGAAGCCTGAATGATGCAGGGCGATAGGTGTGTGTGTGTGTGTTGGATCATTACCTGTGATGTGCTAGCCAAGTCTTTGGAATAAAACTGAATTTTTGGTAAATTGCTAGTTTTGAGTTTGACTGATTTTTTTTTGGATTAGGCCCACTCCGCCTCCCATAACCCATTAGTTTCTTTTCATAGACACCTCCAGGCTTGGGGGTTGGATAACTCATGAGAACTGATTTGGGGTTTACATGTGGTAAGTAGCCATTCAAGTGACCTGTAGGTGTCATTTAAAAGTGTTGAAATTGCTATCGTGAATGTGTTTCATCAGGTTAGTATTGCTGTTTTTGTGAAAAGATTCCATCGTTCTGTAAGCCTCCTGTCGGTGAGGTGAAATAGGGTTTTAGATTATATTGACATTGTGCTGGTTACTGTGACAGTGACAGAAGTTGACTTTATGCGTCTGTGGAATGATTGACAGACACAACGTGGGCATGTCATGAATGACAGTCTTTTCAGTGCTCCATTACACACCCAAATGCACAAACGCTTGCACACACATGCATGCACACCCTATCATCATTTACAATCACACCATATCATTCATACAATCACCAAGCAGTTGCACACACATGCATACACAAACACACATGTCGGCGTCTTTTTCTTGTACATGTATACGTAAGAAATAACAACTTAGGCAAGCTAGTTTGCACACCAGAAATATTAAAACGGTGGCATATACATATAGGGGAAGGGCTCCTAATATGGACCACTGTGTGTTTCATGCTGATAACCAGCTTGTTTTTTCGCGAAGGAGTTTCATTTTGTTTAGTAATCCTTCTCTCTTAGATTAACCGTTAGGCCTAATTAGAGTGAATTAGCTTTGATAGACATTCAGCAAAAATTAAATGCAGAAAAAAATCACAAATGGTCCATATTAGGAGCCTGTGCGCCCAATATGCCTGACACTGAGATAGGTGCTCACACTCGATAACGCTTTCCTTACGAAGATAATTAACACATTCTGCAAATAAGCAACGTTTAATTTTCAGCTTCCCTAGACTTTAACCAAATGCTTGATATTTAGACATATCGTAATATCCTGGACAATCAAAGGTAATGTTGCCAGGGTTGTGAAACAAGTATACAGCGTTCATTGTCACATCCTGAAATCGTCCAAAAAGATTATACACTGATTAAAGCATGTATAGACATCTACACACCAACACGTACGGAACAGCTTCGAGCAATTAAGATTACACTAAATGTGCAAAGACAACCATGAAGAGAAACCATACAGATTTCGTCCATAGAGAACATACACTGAATAATGCATGTACAGACATCTATACACCAAAATGTACATTACAGCTTCAGACAGTTGCGATTACATCGAATGTGCAAAGAAAACCATGAAAAATACCCATACGAACCCGTCCAGATTTTCTCCATAGAGAATATACACTGGTTAATGCAAGTACAGACATCTATACACTAACATGTACAGAACAGCTTCGGGCAATTAAGATTACACTAAATGTGCAAAGACAACCATGAAGAGAAACCATACAGATTTCGTCAAAAAGAGAACATACACTGAATAATGCATGTACAGAAATCTGTACACCAACATGTACAGAACAGCTTCAGACTAGGTTACATTAGATGTGCAAAGACAACCATGAAGAGAAACCATACGAACACGTCCAGATTTTGTCCATAGAGAATATACACTGGTTAATGCATGTACGGACATCTATACACCAAAATGTACATTACAGCTTCAGACAGTTGCGATTACATCGAATCAGAATGTGCAAAGAAAACCTTGAAAAAAAACCCATACAAACTCGTCCAGATTTCCTCCATAGAGAATATACACTGATTAATGCATGTACAGACATCTAAACACCAACATGTACAGAACAGCTTCAGACAAGGTTACATTAGATGTGCAAAAAAACACATACGAAAAGCAAATAAAACGGTCAATCGGTGAATATTCTTCAAATCACTTGAATAACACTTTCCTGAACAAAGTTAACAACTCAGCCTTTTCTCCTCAAAATTGTGTGCACTTCACTCCAGGTATCTCAAACAAGAGTTTCTAAAGTTGTACCCAACTTACACTGTACCAGCTACGATATGCCAAATTTGTAACAAAACAAACCAAAAAACTACAAGCAATTCTTAATGGTATGATTTTGAACATAACCAGGTTCGATGAATTCATGATTTTTACCTGTGACTGCACTCTTTAGTGCAACAAATGCATCGGAACAAAAATAAAGAGACAAAACAATACACTGAATATATATAATTATATATAAACATACTCATCAATATTTCATTGGTTAAAAATCAACAGAAAATCAACTAATTTACAAACAAACAAATCCCCCCAAAATTGTTACAACATGTATCAAGTCACTTTAACACAGACAATGCATTGAAAACAAAGTGAGTATTAAAAAAACATCTGAGACATTTACAATTGTTTGAGCTCCCCTCTCACTACAACACATAGCAACAATCAACAGTCTGCTTGCTTTCTGTCCAGAGAGCGATGGTGCGTGCGTGCGTTTGTCGTGTTATGCCGGCCTGGACCTGGGAACCCCTGTTTCGTACCTCGAGTATTCTCAAACAAACACGGCGTATTTTCAGAAAAAGGAGTGTACTCCACACATTTGAACATCGATGTTTTAAACATACTTCGCACGCGTCCGTTGCACCGTTAAATAAGTTTACCAATACATTTAAAACAAATGCGCTTCTTAAAGCGTTTAATGACAAAAGCTGTAATCATTAATCAAATACAGTTATTTCTAATCATAAAAATAAACAGTGCCCAAGTAAATAGACAGAAATGAGATGGATGAGCTTGTCAAGAACAGTAGTCTAGGAATTCTTCTTGCCGTATTTTTTTCCAACCGATCGTACTGATCATATTTCAGACAAAAAGGCATACAATATACGGCGAAATTGTATGGGTTCCCAAGTCTGTATACCCCTCTACTGCCGCATGTTGCTTGTTTGAGTTTTTAAAGTAAATATCATTGCATTTGGTTTGATTTGTATTTGATTTGAATAAACAAAATTTGGCAATGTTATTCCAAGGATACAACCACACATGAACGCAAAAGAACAATTTGTTACAAATAATATAAAGGTTTCAATGCACTTGGTACCTTTAAAGTCGACAATGTTTTTCTAACGTAAATAATTATCACATTCCACACAACATTAGGTAACAAATAAGCAACGTTTGAAGTAGACTTCAACCAAATGGCGACGAGATATATCTTAATCCGTGCAAATATTTTGACATATCGTAATATCCTGGAGAATCAAAAGGAGAATGTTTCTAGGGTTGTAAAATAAGTATACAGCGTTCATTGTCACATCCAGATTTCGTCCAAAGAGAATATACACTGATTAAAGCATGTAAAGACACTATACACCAACATATATAGAACAGCTTCGGACAATTACGATTACATTAAATGTGCAAAGAAAAACATGAAGAGAAACCATACGAAACCATCTAGATCTCGACCATAGAAAATATACACTGATTAATGCATGTATAGACATCTACACACCAACATGCACAGAACAGCTTCATAAAATTAAGATTACATTAAATCGGTAAAGCCAACCATGAAGAGAAACCATCCAGATCTCGAGCATAGAAAATATCTGACTAATGCATGTATAGACATCTACACACCAACATGTACAGAACAGCTTCTTATCTTTAGTTAGATGTAAAGTGTTCAGTATATGTTTACACCCCCCTATATTCGAGCATGTATAGGTTTCACTGTTTGTTTGTTTGTCTGTTTGAAATTTGGTGTGTAGCTTGGAAGTGAGGTACATGCGGTCGTTGCAAAACATAGAGGTTCCGACCTGTCACGCCAACACAGCCAGCGACGGAATGAATCGGAAGTTGTTACTTTAACATTTTATGCATATGTGACAGGGATCGAGACTACTGCGTTATCCTTCACAGCTGACTCTGCAGTTGTCTGCTGTTGAAGAACGCAAGCTATTTATAGCTCGACTGTTCTTCAACGTTGCCGACATCTCTGAATTGTAGAGTTCTGTTTGTGATGGGTTCTGACTGCTGCGGTCTCCTTGAATGTTCTTGGGAACCTTCGAGTAACCATGGCAGTTTGAATAGCGCTATTAAGTTACCTCTTAAAGGCACAGTAAGCCTCCCGTAAACCATCACAGAGCTCCCCGAGCGTCTAAATACAGTACAAGCATACTTCCATTTGAACGCTCACCGAACGGGAACATCCTGGCTGCTTTCTGTCGAGCGTGAGACATTTTCCAAGAATTTATTTTCGTAGACTTGTTCCGTTAACAACAACGGCGCCTCGTTTTTGCGCTAGACCTAACTTTAAAAATCTAAATAATAAATTGACAGCTTGTTACACAAACATTCTTTAATCATAAAAGAATTCGTTTTTCATCAAGACAAGATCAGAACAATTCGAAGTTGTGAAAGTTTAAAAAAAGAAAAGCCCGGAAGCAGGGTCACGCAAGGGTCGTAGCAGACAACGGTTTATCAGTGCAAATCGCCGTTCCTCTCAACAGTCAAAAGCCACCGCTGGAGTTCTTGTGAACCACAGCCGTTGTTTCGTGCATAAAAAACGTGCTATTGTAGATAAGCTCACGTCGAGTCGCATTCAAATGACTAACTGACGACTGCATTGTGAAAAGGGAAAACTGGATCACACGGGTTCACGATGGCTCAGGGGTAAACCACGCAAAAATAAATTCTTTGAAAATTGTTCGCTCTTTACGGAGGGCACCTAGGATGTTCTCAATTGGTGAGTGTTTAAATGAAAGGGTGTTTGTACTGTGTGTAAAAGCCTGACCGTATCTGTGATGGTTTACGGGAGGCTTACTCTGCCTTTAACTTCTCAACCCTGTTTGACTGGCCGTCGCATCCAAAGGTGATTGTTGTGTTCCGGCACTTAAATTCACTGGGACGCGCGTTTGAACCAAACATTTGACGTCGGAATAATATGTTAAAAACTGCTCAACAATACGTCCTTTAAAACAACAACAACAAAACAATAACAAAAAACAACTAACGAGCCCAGAAACAAATACAATCTAACAAATCGTTACACCTGTATCGTGTCTCTTCAGCACAGACAATACATTCAAGACATGGTAACTGACACATATAACCACTTAATGTCCCAAATAGACACTAGTTCTGGGGACAGAAAAACCAAGTTAGCATAGCGTGATACAACGCTTAGCATATAACCATGTTATGTCCCAAATAGACTCTAGTTCTGGGGACAGAAAAACAAATATAGCACAGCATAGCTGATACAAACACGTCTGCCACGCTTACACCATTTTTTCTTTTTTTTCTTTTTTTACATCTTTAAGGGCGAGAGTGTTTGGTTCTGAGTTTTTTTCGCGTTAGTACATGTATTTAAATGCTTAATATATTGAGGTCCATAAATACGGAGGTGGAGAAGAGGGCAAATCTGAATTCCTTTTTGAACAGACAAATACAAAATGTTCATCAGGCTACGCACAGCTTCAAAGTTTCTGAAGCATGCGATGGCCACCCTTAAAATCGCCCTCTGACTGTACCGCGCCACAAGGCACCAAAAGCCTTGCTCCTCGCGTATTGCGTCTCACTGTTTTTAGTTTCCGCGATGAGTGCCTGAACTACTCAGGCTCTTGGAACTCCATATCATCTTCAGGTTCACTCTCGTTTCCGTGTGGTTGTGTCTCCAACGGTTCCAAGCGCTCTTCTGGCACCATCAGTGCCAGAGATCCCTCCATGATCTCTTCAAGACCCAGACTTGTAGCCTCTTGGAAGGATGTATCATCCACAGCCCTCCCTGGCTCTGCGTGCGAGTTGTAGTTGTTGTCAAAGTTCATCTCTTGCAAATTTTTAATGTTGTTGTTGTGCGTGTTTCTGTTCCTGTTTAACCTGAAGCTGCAATAATTGAACACCGTAGTGTTTTGAACCGTTTCCTGACTTGTGGTGTGCCATAGTTCTCGACTGCTGGCGTTGGCTGCTATCTGTGAGGAATCTTGCCGTACCAGACGTCCCGGAGCTACTGTATCAGGCGAGGAAACTGACTGGGAGGCAGCTGTTTCTGACGGGCCCTCAGCTGTTGTATCTGGCGGGGAAACTGAGGATGAAGTAGCTCTTGCTGCCACAGAGGTACGAAGGTGGCCATGGAATCGCTTGACGTATGTGTCCTCGGCCATAGCCGGATCTGTCTGTGTGCCGTGTGTCTCGTTTCCGTTTATCAACTGTAAAAAAAAAAAAAAAGAAGACATAGTAACTCCACTAATATAAACCGAAAAGATTTATTCCAAGAGTAAGTCTTTTGTCCATAATGAGATGTTATTTTCCTGCGATGATTCCAAAAGGGGTACACACTGAATCATTTCTCACATACAACTGTAGTATCTGTGATAAAATGAAATGATGTACGAGGTCAAATGCCTGTTTTAACTCAAAGAAAACAGCACCGCTGACTTTGATGAGAGAGAGAGAGAGAGAACTAGAGAGAGAGAGAGAGAGAGAGAGAGAATCCATGTTTGCAGGAATTCACAGATAATGAAAGCTTACACGCAATTGAGGTCTCAGCGTTTCCAAACTGGGTGTCGGTAGGAACTGAAACGAAGTGTCGCTCTTTTTGACGAAGCCAATATCAATGAAGCCTTCAAACCACTGTGGTCCATCTGTGCCCGTTGGTAGGTACAGGGCCCATTCAACCCTTTTTGGCTCCTTGCAGCAACATGGAGAAAACCCCAGTAGGTCCAGTCTCTGCCACAACAACAAGTCGCGTTAGGCGAAATTAAAATACATTTAGTCAAGCTGTCAAACTCACAAAATGAAACTGAACGCACTGCACTTTGTCACCAAGACCGTATACGTACTCGTAGCATCGTCAGTCCACCACTCGTGGCAATTTTTTTTTTTTTAAATGTTCATTAATTTATTGTCCCATCGCTGGGAAATTCGGGTCGCTTCCTCCCAGTGGAAAGCTAGCAGCAACGGAGTCGCATGGCTTTCGTCTCTGGGTCTTCACATAAAGTTGACCCGTGTCCGTCCCGGCCCGAATTCGAGCCAGCGACCTTCCGATCACAAGTCCAGTGCTCTACCAACTGAGCTACCGGGCAATGGAAATGAAATTGACAAGCCAGAAAAGCGCGGTAGTGGTTACGCTGAGCAGGATAGCACGCTTTTCTGTATCTCTTTCTGTAACTTTCTGAGCTTGTTTTTAATCCAAACATCTATATATATATATACGACTTGTGTCTGTCTGTCTGTCTGTGTGTCTGTGTGTCTGTCTGTGTCTTCGCGATGCACGGCCAAAGTTCTCGATGGATCTGCTTCAAATTTGGTGGGCATATTCAGGTACACCCCGGACACAACCTGGTCGATGAGAATTTTCAACACGTGCTCTCAGCGCGCAGCGCTGAACCGATTTTGGTTTTTCTGTTCATCTTCCCAGATCCATTCCCACTAACTCTTCCTTATCTTCTCCAGTGTTTTGCGTTTATCTCCCTTCCTTCGTGTGGCGTCAATCCATATTCCCGTTACTATTTTTAGAAGGTCACTGTCCACAACGCTCAATCCATATTCCCGTTACTATCTTTAGAAGTTTTCCTTCGTGTGGCGTCAATCGCGTTCGGTGCGCCACTCACCCGGCGAAGCCGGCGTACGGTGCGTCACTCACCCGGTATTCGGCTCTACTTCTTCCCGGCGAAGCCGGCTACCCGGCGAAGCGGGTATTCATCTAGTATATATATATATATATGTTATTGGAATCAGGAACCAACAAAGGAATAAGATGAAATTGTTTTCAAATCGATTTCGGAAAATGTGTTTTAATCATAATTTTCATATTTTTAATTTTGAGAGCTTGTTTTTAATCCGAATGTAACATATTTATATGTTTTTGGAATCAGAAAATAATGAAAAATAAGATAAAATTGTTTTTGGATTGTTTTATAAAACAATAATGTTAATTGCAATTTTCAGATTTTCAATGACCAAACTCATCAATTAAAAGCCGCCAAACTGAAATGCAATACCAAAGTCCGGCCTTTGTCAAAGATAACTTGGCCAAAATGTCAATCAATTTCATTGAAAAATAAGGGTGTGACAGTGCCGCCTCAACTTTTACAAAAAGCCGGATATGACGTCATCAAAGACATGTATCGAAAAAATGAAAAAAACGTCTGGGGATATCATTCCCAGAAACTCATGAAAATCGGTCCAGTAGTTTACTCTGAATCGTTCTAGAAAAACACAGACAGACACACACACACACACACATACACCACGACCCTCGTCTCGATTCCCCCTCTATGTTAAAACATTTAGTCAAAACTTGACTAAATGTAAAAAGGCAAAAGCCTAATACATGAATTTTCGCAATAGATCCACACACCATTCAAATGCAGAAGAGGGTGGGAACGGGGTGGGGAGGGGGAGGGCGGAAGGGGAGGGTTGCGAGTGATCATGGATATTATCCGTTAAAAAATCACAAACTTTGCAGATACGGGTGTGTGCAGAGTTTTGTGATGATGCCATTTATTTTAAACCTCTTTTTATGACTGACCATTTGTTACCCTTTTATATTCAGCAAAAAGATTGATTTTATACGGTGTAGTGTCTGCACAGGGAAACAGAACGCAAAAAAGTTGAGTGTTTGAATCCCGGCCCATCCAGGACGGTTAAGGGTGAAGATTTTTCCGATCTCCCAGGTCAACTTATTTGAAGACCTGCTAGCGCGTTGTCCCCCTCCGTGTGTACACGCAAGAACAAGACCACGTGCGCACGAAAGCGATCCTGTTATGCATGTAAATGATCGGTGGGCCATATAAACAAGATTTTACCAAGAACGCTCGATGAAATCGGCGTATATATTTATAAATGGCGGGGTAAAAACGATCATGCACGTTAAAACCCACTCGTGGAAAACAAAACCACGAGTGCACGGGGGAGTTTCAGCCCATGAACGCAGAAGAAGAACATATCACTGCATGCGACTTGTTACACTTCTGGCAGTGTTCATTCTACATTTGACGCTAAAACCGGACTCGTTTCTGTCCACAGACACTGCTGTTTACACACACAATTTGCGATCAATATCACAGCTAAGACTGTAATTGTTACATTTTATCAGTGTTGGCCATGCATCAAGATGCTTGCGGAAAATAACCCTCAAGCTTTAAAAAAACACACGTACCAGTCTTCTTTACGCGACAGTTGATAATTTGATCTAAACTTAGCCAAAAAGTTATTGCAACAAATTTTGCACGATAAGAAAAGCATTAAAACGCAATTCATTTTAGTTGAACTTTATATGCTCGAAAAGGTAATAATGTCAGCTGTTCATATAAGTTGTCCGATCGATGGTACTTTGTATAGGCATCTCGTGACAGACTGTCAAACAAGGTCACCCTTAAAATCGACATGACAAAAACCTGTGGAGATTAACTGTCCTTGGCCTGTGCTTCCTTTGCTGCGGGTAACAAAAAGCGCGACACACCGAGCACAGCGCTCCGGGTAAAAATAACCACAGGCAAGTTAGCACAGGCCAGGTCAAGTCAAGTCAATATTTATTTTTAAAAAAACCTAGGGTTACATGAATTAAAAAAAAATTGCAATAAACACGACAAAAAATATATGTAATAATGAGACACACTTCTAATTAACCGAAAATATACTCACGGAATAAAATAACTTAACATGTTTTAAAATTTAATATCTCAAAATCGGAAAAAGTTGCAGGAGAGCGGGGTGGTACGATCATATACTGTTCAAAAAAAGAAACGCATAGCTTGTAATATTTGGTTAATTTAGTTATATGGCTACAAGGATATCCACCAAACTGCAGAAAATGTTTATCTGGTCGTCGACCTTTCGTCCATTGCCACAAGTGAGCTCTGCACGTGACGCATGCGTTATCAGTGGCTACAATGTCAAAATTGCTCATTTGGCATGACCACTCGTCATGCTTCAGTGTAATCTCGTGAAACTCGGGGAATATTGAGCTCTCACCATGTCTTCCAAAACCCATAAAAGCGGATTGTTCGCCACAAAGAAATCAGACGACAATTCAGCGACGAAAGATGGCCCGATTGAGCAGAGAAGACCGCCAAATTGCATTGGGTCGTTTACAAGCATGCCAAAGTCAAAGTGCAATCGCCAGGCACTTCCACGTGTCCCAGAGCACCATCAGTAGACTGTGGGTCAGGTTTCAAGCCACTGGCTCCGTTGCTGACTTGCCACGAGCGGGAAGACCAAGGGCGACAACTGCTGCTCACGACCGCTTCATACGGTTCCGCCACCTCCGGAATCGTTTCCTGTCGGCCTCATCTTCTGTCCAGGCTCTCCCCGGGCCACACCGATTATCGGACCAGACCGTGCGGAACCGCCTGCATGAAGCTGGTTTGAGAGCTCGCAGACCTCACAGAGGAGCTGTCCTCACCCGCCGCCATCGCCAGAACCGAGTGCAGTGGGGCAACCAGCACCTTCGCTGGACCGTCCGGAATCACTGGAGACACGTGTGGTTCAGCGACGAGTCCTACTTCCTGCTCCAGCGACATGATGGTCGGAGGAGGGTCTACCGGAGAGTAAACGAACGTTACGCGCCCAACTGTGTGGATGAGGCACCCGTTCATGGTGGTGGAGGCGTCATGGTGTGGGGGGCGATCAATACCGCTGGAAGGAGCATGCACCCTGGTGCACGTCCAAGGGCGCATAACTGCCCAGCGATACGTGGAGGAAATTCTGCGCCCACACGCCCTTCCTCTTCTGGCTGACCAGGATGCCATATTCCAGCAGGACAACGCTCGCCCGCACACAGCACGACTCACCACCCAGTTCCTCACCGACCACCATGTCCAGGTGCTTCCCTGGCCATCCATGTCGCCAGACATGAACCCGATAGAACACCTCTGGGATGAATTGGACAGACGTATGCGCAGGCGAGAAGAAGCGCCGGCAAATCACCGCGATCTATTGCAGGCACTTCAGGAGGAGTGGGACACCATCCCACAGCAAGATATCCGGCATCTGATCCAGTCCATGCCCAGAAGGTGCCGGGCAGTTGTTGCTGCTCAAGGCAGTCACACCCCCTACTGACTTGACAGCCTCGGCACCCAATCGTATTGATTGACTGATTGATTTGAAGATGCAAATGAACTGTGTGTGCATTCAACTGTGTCCATACCAAATTTCAAACAAATAATCTAAATATTGGATTTTCTGTTAATTTTTTCGAAAAATAAAACAAATTTGGCAAGTAGCAACCATGCGTTTCTTTTTTTGAACAGTATAGAACCATCAATTCCTGAGAAGAGGAAAAAAACCGGAATGTTCTCGGTTGCTTAGTTTTTTCACAATTGGTCCTCAAAGACGCATGGTGTCATTTTGGAGTTTACTAGACTGACGCCTAAGCTTGCCGACGCTGCCGACAGCCAGTGCACGCTGTGTGTGCTGTAAACAGGTAGGCCTGCACTCTTTGACTCTCGGGGCACGTCTACCCGTACTTGAAACCTGCAAAAGGTCTGCTGCTGATCCACGAATATTGCATGAAAGTACTGCCTTTGGTTTGTCCGTTTGTTTGTGAGTGAGAACAAAGGTCTCACTAAAATGTTTCTTTCTCTTTGCCCAAAACTGTCCACTCTGTCTTTTTCTTTCACCATGCCACGAACGTGTGTGAACGATAGACTCGTCGCAATAGGGATGTTGAGAGGAGGGATGACTTATACTGATGTTGCTTGGAGATTCGGAGTGACCAGGCAATCAGTTGCCTTGTGGCGAAGAAGGTACCAGCAAAATAACGGTAACGTATTGAGGCTAACCTTCGCACTTTATGAAAAGTCGCGATTTTTTTTGGCCACTTGTTGGTTATTGTTGATCGAATTTCGACTTCACAATGAAATTTGTTTTGTTAATAAACGTATTGAGGCTAACCTTCACTGCTCCTGTGTAATTTAATTGCGGCTGCGATCAACCAGTGCACGCACAGCGCTGTCAAACACACAGTGCTAAGTTTGTAAACTCCAAAATGACACCATGCGTCTTTGAGCTCAAATTGCAAAAAAACGGAACAAGCCAGACTATTCCGGTTTTTTGCCCATAATGAGCAATTGAACAAGCTTTACGTTGGTACAAAATCACTCCTGTAACTTTTTCCGATTTTGAGATATTAAATTTTAAACAATGTTAAGTTATTTTATTCCGTGAGTATAAATCAAGCCTAATTCATCACTAAATGATTGTAATCATACATTTTTTTAACAGGAATGTATATGTTTCTGTGTTCGGTTTTGTTTTAATAAAAAAAAAAACGTGATCAAATAATCAGAACTCTTTCAAAATACTCGTAATAACATGTATCAAATTCAATAACTTTCGGTTTTTTGTTAATTCAAATAAATGTTTAAATTTGACTGCATTTGAATTTCTACGAAAATACAATGGTAACAACCTTTTCCTCAAATTTTTATAAAAATTACACTGAAATATATAATGAAATTCATCTCCGAGTTCTCCAGACTGGCATTTAACACATATTCTTTCGTTATGTGGTATATTTAACATTCGGCCTTTCTGTATTGGCAATTTATGATTTAATGTTCTAAAGCGTAAAAATGAGAGGGCTAGGTTATTGGTAAATGTATCTTTGAATAATCTATAATTCAAACAAGCTTCTTTTTCATTTAATTCTGAAAACCACGATTGTATAGGCCTATATTGATCTTTTAGGCATTGCAACGTTTTCAATTTAAACCATTTTTCGGAACATCGTAAATTAAACTGGTCATGCCAAAAACCACTAAGACCAAGAGCATTTAAAGTTGTTTCAACATGTTTTAAATAGGGTGCTTCATATGGATACATGTTATTTACATCTATAGAGGCGATGCAAAAAAGGATACAATACATTTGAAAACTTATTACTATTATTACAATACACCAATTTAAAACAAAATCGAAATATTCTATTTTTAACTTAGACATCTAGTGGAAATTTGCCTAATTCGCCTAATACCATACACGTTGGGGTCGAATTTTTCAATTTCAACATAATCTTTTGAAAACGAAGTTGCAATTTTGTTGCTAAATTTACCAAATTTGGGCCCCATACTTCACAACCATATAACATGATCGGTGCAACTATTCTATCAAACAATTCAATTTGAATATCTATGGACAGCGACAATTTTCTACACTTCTTTAACAAACTAAACATTGCTCAATAGGCCTTATCATATAACAATTTTTGTCTTTTATTAAACTTCTTATTACAATTAAAAAATGTTGAAAATCAAACACGACCTCAACTAATTCATCTTTATATTTAAATAATGTAAGTGTGAGTGCTGCGAGAGACGCTCAGGATGTTTACATGTGTTTTAATGCAATTCTAATTCTAAGTTTACAGCAAATATGAAGCGGGCTAGAGTTATTAGTTTTAAGTGCAATCGTTTAATTCTTAATACATGTGATGTTTTTATGTCTGTGATCGCCTGACACTGTAAGGCAATTTTCCTTGTTTTTATGGGGACAGTAAACATTTTGAGTCTTGAGTCATGAGTCTTGAGTCTAATGGCAATTTTCGGATTTTAATTACCTCTTGAAAAAACAACTATTTTCGTTTTTTAGGCGTTCACCCGCAAATTCCACTGATCGCAGTATTCAGACAACACATTAAGCGAGTTGTACCATTTCATTTAAATTACATTCATTGTCATTAACTTCATCTTCATCTGCTGAAAACATACCTTTAAAATGTTTCAACAAAAGTCAGAAGAGACTTTTGGTAATTCTTCATCTTCATCTCATCGGGTTCCATTAATAATCTTCCGATATGATTTTGGGTCATGGCTTTTTAATTTTGTTTACAAGGTCTGATTGATATCTTTTAAATTGCTTATTTACTTCCTGTTTTGTTGCGGAGCTCACGCGAAAGGGCAGTCTTCATTCTTCTATGTACAGTCTCTTTTTCTCACATGTAACATTAAACCATGGACAATTGTCGGTTTTCCTTGTATACTGCTTCTTACGAAAATTATTTATTTTAGATCACCCTAACTTCAGTGTATTACTCTTCATTATATTATTAACTTCTAAAAAACCCTCCCAGGACTGTTAATCTCCACGGCTAGTGTACTCACCACTGACGGTTATCGATAATTTTTCATGCGTGTTCCCATCTCCAGCAAATGTAAACCAGCACTCGGATCTGCCTCAAACATTGGCACCTATTGCCTCAACCATTTTAACCATGTTTTGACATTATTCAAAGAGGGTAAATACAGCGAATAAAACAGATTAGCGCCTTTAGTTTGTCAGAACAGGAGGTGGTCCATATTAGGCGCCGGTCCATATTAGGCAACCTTTCCCTATGTCCTCTAATATGGACCACCTTCAGCAAGATGAAGAAAATAAAAGCTAAAGGCTGGTTTCATTATTCCATTAAGAAGCTTGCTGAAAATAACCTATAACTAGCACTCGAGCTTTCAAAAATATATCAACTAGTCGTCTTTTTGTGGAAGTTATATAATTTCATTTATTTTCTCTCTGTTCTTGATAAGTTTCGTTAGTTTCCTGGCTTCAAAGAATGTTCTAGTCAAATCGAAACAGAAAATCTAAAGTATATCTGAATTAGTCTGACTTGCACACTAAGTTGTATCATGTTATTTTGAAGTATAGGGGGCTTTTAAAAGTGATTCGTGAAGGACTCTTCACTGGTCCATGATTATTATACGCCCAGGCTCCTCATATGGACCAGTAGTGATTTTTTTCTGTACTGAATTTTTAGCTCAATGTCTATATCCAAGCTAATTCGCTCTAATTAGGCCTAACGGTTAACTAAAGAGAGAAGGACTACCACACACAAAATGAAACTTCTTTGCAAGAAAACAAGATAGTTATCATCATGAAACAAAGTCTTGTCAAACCTTCATTTTCTTTGGTGGGTCAGATATGCACCCTATTCTTGCGTACACGACAATCTTGACTATGCATACCTTCTGTGCTGGAAACAATGGTGCACCTCCAGGTCTTCTTTTGTGCACCCAGACCGTCTGGGCATCCTCCAGGAAACCTAGTGATACCCCAAGTTGAACGCTGGCAACGTCGTCAGCAGGAACTGGCGCAAGTGTCTGGCATGCAACGAACGTTTGCTCCTTTGTAGCGTCTGGTATCACCGTCTACACACACACACACACACACACACACACACACACACACACACACACACACACACACACACACGTTCAATAAAAGAATGCTGAAAAATACACATACACATGCAGTCTGTCCACTAATTCTTGAGAATTATTGATTTGTTTCTTGATAGCAGAAAACCCATTGCAAAGATAAGTTTCTAGTATGTCAAGAATATTTTCTCTGTTTCCACTCAATTGGATTTGGAGGATGTAATCTTACTTCACTTCCTCTGAATTTAGAATTGAGCTCGTGACACGTTAAGGCGGTTTGGCTATTAGCGTTAAAACAGCACGGCGCACTAGAGATCACTAGAGGGTCACCTCAAGTCCTTTTTCATAAAACAAAAGTGGGTCAACTCCTTCTTACGTAACGCCATGTGCATGTCATTGCTGTTTCGCAAACCTGTACACAATTAAGGTTTGCCTGAGAAGAATGATGTCTGTACCTTTAGGGCCTTACCCAGCAAACACGTTTACACTGTATTCACGTTGTGTTTACGTTGGCCAACGTTGGGTTTACGTTGCATTTCAACGTAAAATTTACGTAGATTAGTGTGGACGAAATCACGTGGAAATAACGTTGAAAGACAACATTGCATTTTACCTGAAGTTAACGTGAATACAACGTGAATTTTTGGTTATGGTGTTTGTTTGGTGGAAATAACGTTGCGATTAATTTACGTAAATTCCACGTGAATACAACGTGAATTTTTGGTTCGTACAAAAATTACGTAAATTCTACGATCACACAACGTGATTTTGTAGTTGGTTGTGGTTTGGTGAAAATTACGTTGAGTTTTTACGTAAATTCCACGTGAATGCAACGTAAACTTTTGGTTGTGGTTGTGGTTTGGTGGAAATTACGTAGCGTGTTTACGTAAATTCCACGTGAATGCAACGTGAATTTTTGTTTGAAATTAGTAAATGTGTCGTTTTGGTAAAAATAACTACCTAAATGCTACGTGCTCTGTATTTGCTGTTAATTTGACAATTCCACCATTTAAATTGACAGAAATCACAAATGATTAAAGTAAACCCTTATTTTGCACCATACAATGAGTATTATTGGGGAAATTACTCTGGATTCAAACATGTATTTTTGTAATAGCTATTCATTGCCTGTACTCTTAAACATAACTTGTTATGACCTTAAAACAGTATCATTCTGGAAAGCTGCGTTCAAAGTCAGGGGCAAAATTCTCAAGAATGTTTGACAAATAATGCTTGACTTTATATTGATAACTATTCGTCTTGATGGCTTTTTTTTTTATTTTTTTTTTTAAATTTTATTATTCTTTCAGCTTACAACCTTTTCGACAAGAGAAAAAAAGCAAAAGGAAAAAAAGAAAAGAAAATAAAAAAGAAAGAAACGCGACAGGACAACAATGACATATGTACCGTTAGTCGAAAAGCATGGTATGCCATGTTATTGTTTATTGTTCGTTTGTTTGTCAACAGAGTTTTTTCTCGATATTTTTCACGAAGGCACAGTTGGGGAAAGTTCAACAAAGCGAATAGTGTAGATCTGGGTCAACGAAGAAGAGTGTTCCTGGTGGAACGTGAAGTCCGTGAAGTGTCCGTCAGCAGCGTCAGGCGTGTTATGTAGGCGTGGTCGGCTCACCATCACTGTGTGCCACTGCAGTCTAGCATGACATGGCAACACGCCTCGATGTGTTGTTTCATTCTTTCTATCTGATCGGCGTACCTGAGCGGGTCAACATCGCACCATCGTCTGAGACAGCCAAGGATAATGCTGTATTGTAGATCAGTGTCTTCAGTTTCTTCAGTAAAATAAAACCAGTTGTCCACAACACCTTCTCTCAGTCCATACTGAAACACCATCCGGTCAGTCAATGCATACAGACAGTGGTGTCCATAGCGATGATCAAGGACAACTTTTCTCACAACAGGTGTCACGGCACACTCTAAGACTGCCTCTCTTTCCTTAGGCTTGAGTGAAGACAAATAATGGGTTACAGTATCGCGCCGATCTTCCCAATACTGAAGGAACTCGTCGTTCTCTGAATCCGTGTCGCTGGTGTCACACAACGTTTTATCTGAATCAGGGTCTTGATCCATTGCAGAATCAGGCGGTTCCTGCGTGTAATTGTCGGTGTTGTTGTAATCAGGGCGCTGTGCCGTCTGACTGGGTGGGGTCTCAAACACATTGTCAACAACACCGGACTCAGCGTTTTGTTCCACACTTGTAATGCTGTCACTGTTTATGTTTACGTCGTGTGACTGACCTTTGACCTGATGTTGTCTTGTCGCCGCACGCTGCGTGTCTCGCCTGAGTTCGCTCGGTGACTTGCGTCGGTAGCGTGCAAAAGTGACTGGTTCGGGTTTCCCAATGGCGGATGCTGAGTCACTGTCCCATCTCAAGACGAGTGTCGTTGTTTTCCCCTTGCCGTGCACGTCCCATGAAGACAGGGAGCACTTCATGGCCAGAGTCTGCAGAACTGACTCTAAGGCAACTGGTAGTCCTGGAATGTCCATCATATAGGAACGAAGGAAGAACTTTTGGATGAAAAAAGGGAGAGCTCAAAATCTCGCTGCTCGCTGGTAGCCAGGGGCAGATCACTCCTGATGGCTTTTTATTACTTTGAGTTTCACTTTGAAACAATAACAGTAAATGGGCACAATAATTTAATGTTCATTACCACAATCTTAATCATCCAAAGCAAAATTAACTAACATATAATTGTGGTGAAATTTAAGACATAAGACATAAGACATAAGACTTTATTTCAATCATGTGCAGTACACTAGGGACATGTACGTTTTGGCCAGAGTACAATCAATCAATCCATGCACACCCTTCCAAATGCAAAATGCACGCTAAAACAAACATCGCTTGCAATCTCAGGCACACACACGCTCACGCACGCCCGCATACATTCCCCACACAAAACCCACAACAGCACACACGCACAAGCATGCTCCTCCTTAACAAAACGTATTTAACCATCAATTGTACATATGCGTAAAATAAACAGTATAGAAGTATCAGTAAGAATTATATATGTATCAGACATCATATTGTTTGCTCAATAAGACCCCGAAAGACTTTGTGTGCATAATTATGCTATGGCTTAGAAAATAATCTGCTTAGAGCTCGACAAAATCAGAATGTTGATCTCAACCGTGTTGGTCCATTATCCTGATCTCAACCGCACATATGGGAATTAAGTTTCTTTCACGTATTAACAACACCTGTTTCAGCAGATTGAAATTGAAAGTTCAGTTTTAGTTAACTATTGTGCGGAATAGAAACAGAAATCAAAGTTTATTCATCTTCAGTTAAAGGCACAGTAAGCCTCTCGTAAACCATCACAGAGTACTGTCAGGCTTTTACACACACTACAAACAACCTTCCATTTGAACGCTCACCAAACGGGAACATCCTAGGTGCCCTACGTAAAGAGCGAGCAATTTTTAAAGAATTAATTTTGCGGATTGTCTCAGAGACAATCGGACCGTGGTGCGTTTTGGCGCTAGACCTAACTTTTAAAATCTAAATAATAAATTGACAGCTTGTTACACAAACATTCTTAAATCATAAAAGAATTCTTTTTTCATCAAGACAAGATCAGTACAATTCGAAGTTTTGACAAATTGAAAAAAGAAAAGCCCAGAAGCAGGGTCACGCAAGGTCGTGGTTCTCGTAGCAGACGACGGTTTATACCTATCGCCAGTTCCTCTGAACAGTCAAAAGCCATCGCTAGAGTTCTTGTGAACCACAGCCGTTTGTTTCGTGCATAGTCAGAGGTACTTAATAACGTGCTATTGCAGATAAGCTCACAGCGAGTCGCATTCAAATTACTAACTGACGACTACATTGTGAAAAAGGGAAACTTGATCACACGGGTTCACGATGGCTCAGGGGTAAGATAAACCACGCAAAAATAAATTCTTTGAAAATTGCTCGCTCTTTACGGAGGGCACCTAGGATGTTCCCGTTTGGTGAGCGTTCAAATGGAAAGGTGTTTGTACTCTGTGTAAAAGCCTGACAGTATCTGTGATGGTTTACGGGGGGCTCACTGTGCCTTTAAGCTGTGGGCCGGTATGCAGGAGTCGAGGAGAGTTTCGCCCAAGAAAAACTCTTACCTCGATCTTATTTAGCTCCAACGTAAAATGTTCCAATACAGAAGTGGAGGTTAGACATCATTAGTAAGGTGTTAATTTACCCCGAAGACGAGGAGACTTACCTTGCGGAAGTCACGGATGTTTAGCCTCTGATCCCCAATGAACAGGTTCAGATCCACTTCTTGAGTGAGTCTCCGAACATGTTCTCCATACAGGCGAATTGCGATCAGATATGGATCCAGCTGTTTTCTGCAGACGGTGCAAAAGTACCCAGTAAAATGGCGGGTCAGAATGTTTATTCTATTGTCCTTGGACAAGCAAAATGTCCCCACGCTCGTGGCATCTCCAAGGGCAACGACGTCTGTGCTTTCCTCAGCTGCACGTTTGTCACTTTTGGGTTCTGTGTCGGCAGAGCATCTCAACAGTTCGGTATATATCTTTCCTTCGTCGTCTTGGTGAGCCTGATACACTTTAATTTCACATTCAGCGACACCTGGGGGCAGGAAATGAGGCAGGGAGATGCACACGGTGTCTCTGAACGAGAACATCTCTCCAGCAAAGTACTCCACCACCGGGCTGCTGATTACTTCCTCCTCACAGAGCTTCAGCTTTTCCTGCACACTGTCCAGATCTGTTGAGACAGCTCCGTAGATTGTCACTCGTTGTGAGTCTGCGACTATGGCGTTTTCAGGTAGGGACAGAACGACGTCAGAATCTGCTCCCTGAAGCTGGCCACCTCCAGAAGAGAAAGATTCCTGGAACTGCCATGACCGGCTGAAGATTGGCTGTTGTGGCTCTGTCTGGAAATCGAAGCATTTTTGATTCTGAATTTTGTTATTCGTTCAAAGGGCGGAAGGGATTAATTATTCAAAACAGTGTAAAAGTAAATTTCACCACCAACAGGGCAGATTACATTCTGATAATCATCGCTCCACGGCTATCGCCAGTTTCTCTCTGACAGCATGCTAAATTATTGCCCGAATCTATCAAAACAAGAATACAGAGTTATCTCCCATATGTTTTTCGCGAGCATGATCTAAATTTGAGATCAGTGTTTGCGAGACAAAAATGATTGCAGATTGGCCGACTTCGACAGTGATCTCCGTTCTGTTCTTCACAGTTATGATAAAGACATCGTTCTAAGGTCAAATTAAACAAGTCGAAATGTTGAGACTGCTGTCGGAAGGAGACCGTGATATATGGTTGCATCACTCTCAACTGGTTACAGAAAAACTCGTCTGCACCGGCGTGCACCGAAGTAACAGTTGATAATCACGTGACACTTTAGAGTTGTTTGCACAGTATATACATCCGCGAAAGATAGCTCGCTTGAAACTGTCTTACATATCTATTCCTTTGTAATTTAAAAATTACACAACACCATGAAAAATCACTGGTCTAGTCGCTGACGTCTTGTAAGGACTAACAGGCACTCTATCCCCGACTGGTCTAGCCGCTGACGTCTTGTAAGGACTAACAGGCACTCTATCCCCGACTGGTCTAGCCGCTGACGTCTTGGAAGGACTAACAGGCACTCTATCCCCGACTGGTCTAGCCGCTGACGTCTTGTAAGGACTAACAGGCACTCTATCCCCGACTGGTCTAGCCGCTGACGTCTTGTAAGGACTAACAGGCACTCTATCCCCGACTGGTCTAGCCGCTGACGTCTTGTTAGGACTAACAGGCACTCTATCCCCGACTGGTCTAGCCGCTGACGTCTTGTAAGAACTAACAGGCACTCGATCCCCGACTGGTCTAGCCTCTGACATTTTGGAAGGACCACACGGCACTTGGTCCTCTTCGTCGTCACTGACAATAACGGATTCTTCAGACTCTTCGCTCTGTACGAGGTGTTCATATGTGTGGTCCGACTGAGCGGCAACTGGCACAACCAAAACATGTCATTGTTGTCCCCTCCAATAGGAATTATTTGTCTCTGGTGAGAGCTGACATTGACTGAGGCAAGTCTAAGTTCTAATATTCTAGGAGAACGAGGTGAAAGTGTACGTTAACTTGTGATAACTGACAATGACAGAACCACTTACGGACAGCCGGGGTCTCTTGGCAGGACAAACTGTGACACGGTCACCGGCAGAGGAAATTCCTTGACAGGGGTCGGGGTCAGCACGTGGTGAGGTAACGTCCTGTCCGCGTTTTCTGTCAGTCCTGGCCCTAGGTTCCACTCCCTGTGTGCGCCCTGGGGACGGTGGTGTGTCCCCGACTGGTCTAGTCTCTGACGCCTTGGAAGGACTAACAGGCACTGTGTCTCCGACTGGTCTAGCCGCTGACGTCTTGGAAGGACTAACAGGCACTCTATCCCCGACTGGTCTAGCCGCTGACGTCTTGGAAGGACTAACAGGCACTCTATCCCCGACTGGTCTAGCCGCTGACGTCTTGTAAGGACTAACAGGCACTCTATCCCCGACTGGTCTATCCGCTGACGTCTTGGAAGGACTAACAGGCACTGTGTCCCGGACTGGTCTAGCCGCTGACGTCTTGTAAGGACTAACAGGCACTCTATCCCCGACTGGTCTAGCCGCTGACGTCTTGGAAGGACTAACAGGCACTCTATCCCCGACTGGTCTAGCCGCTGACGTCTTGTAAGGACAAACAGGCACTCTATCCCCGACTGGTCTAGCCGCTGACGTCTTGTAAGGACTAACAGGCACTCTATCCCCGACTGGTCTAGCCGCTGACGTCTTGTAAGGACTAACAGGCACTCTTGGTGACATTGGTACCCCTTGTTTTTGTTGCTTGTCTGGTGACATTGGTACCTGTGATCTCTGTTGTTGGTTAGGTGAAATTGGTGCCTGCCGTCTCTGATGTTGGTTAGGTAACATGATTGCCCGTGGTCTCTGTTGTTGGTTAGGTGAGATTGGTGCCTGTGGTCTCCGATGTTGGTTAGGTAACATGATTGCCCGTGGTCTCTGTTGCATTGGTGACTGTGGTCCCTGTTGTTGGTTAGGTAACATGGTTACCCGTGGTCCCTGTTGTTGGTTAGATAAGATTGGTGCCTGTGGTCTCTGTTGCATTGATGCCTGTGGTCTCTGTTGCATTGATGCCTGTGGTCTCTGTTGCATTGATGCCTGTGGTCTCCCACGGCGAAGCTAAAACCGCGATTTGTAAAAATGTAATAATATCGCATTTCACAAAGTAACACATGCCTTTTATTTTTATTATTATTTGTTGTTTAGAGCCTCTATGCTGGGTGGTGGGGGTGCTTTGGGCCGGATAGGTACAACATTACGAGTTTTAGCATGACAAAGAAAGAAGAAAACATTTCTAATAGATCCCATGACTTCGGGGTAGCGCGACTCTGTTGCTGCTAGCTTTCCACTGGGAGGAAGCGACCCGAATTTCTCAGCGATGGGACAATAAAGTAATGAAAAAAAATATTTAAAAAAATAACAGATCCCATGACTTTGGGGTAACGCGACTCTGTTGCTGCTAGCTTTCCACTGGGAGGAAGCGACTCGAATTTCCCAGCGATGGGACAATAAAGTAATGAAAAAAAATATTTTAAAAAATAACAGATTGGACAGCTCCAGTAAACCATGCCTTTGAGTCCGGCTAAGTTTTTGTCGCACTTCTTTCAGCACCATAGACGAATGCCTCTGAGTCCAGCATATTTTTTGATGAAGAATACGATGCAATCATTGTTTTATCTGTTGACGAAAATTTTAAAGGCACAGTAAGCCTACCGTAAACCATCACAGATACTGTCAGGCTTTTAAACACACTACAAACAACCTTCCATTTGAACGCTCACCAAACGGGAACATCCTAGGTGCCCTACGTAAAGAGCGAGCAATTTTTAAAGAATTACTTTTGCGGATTGTCTCAGAGACAATCGGACCGTGGTGCGTTTTGGCCCTAGACCTAACTTTTAAAATCTAAATAATAAATTGACAGCTTGTTACACAAACATTCTTAAATCATAAAAGAATTCTTTTTTCATCAAGACAAGATCAGTACAATTCGAAGTTTTGAAAGTTTGAAAAAAGAAAAGCCCGGAAGCAGGGTCACGCAAGGTCGTGGTTCTCGTAGCAGACAACGGTTTATGCCTATCGCCAGTTCCTCTGAACAGTCAAAAGCCATCGCTAGAGTTCTTGTGAACCACAGCCGTTTGTTTCGTGCATAGTCAGAGGTACATAATAACGTGCTATTGCAGATAAGCTCACATCGAGTCGCATTCAAATTACTAACTAACGACTACATTGTGAAAAAAGGAAACTAGATCACACGGGTTCACGATGGCTCAGGGGTAAGATAAACCACGCAAAAATAAATTCTTTGAAAATTGCTCGCTCTTTACGGAGGGCACCTAGGATGTTCTCAAGCGGTGAGTGTTTAAATGAAAGGGTGTTTGTACTGTGTGTAAAAGCCTGACAGTATCTGTGATGGTTTACGGGAGGCTTGTTGTGCCTTTAATGACAACTAAAATGAGAAAACTCTTTCATTATATTTAAAGCTTCAGAGCTGCAATGCAATCCCATAGTCCGGACTGTGTCAAAGATTGCTTGACCAAAATGTCAACCAATTTAGTTGACAAATGAGGGCGTGACAGTGCGGCCTCAACTTTCACATAAAGCCGGATATTACGTCCTCAAAGACATTTATTCAAATAAAGAAAACAAATCCGTCTGGGGATATCGTACTCAGGAACTCTCATGAACAGTTTAATGAAGATCGGTCAAGTAGTTTTCTCTGAATCGCTCTACACACACACACATACACACATACCACGACGCTTGTCTTGTTTCCCCGTCTATTTTTCCCCGTTCCTTCTCTCTCCTTCTTCTTCCCTTTCCAGCTCTATTCTTCTTCTCTCAACCAACTTTATGTATCCAATAATTTATTTATTTAGTTATGACTGTTTTTCCGTCTTGAGAATGCATGTGCCTGTAGTTGGTATGAGTGAGTGCGTCGCGTTCTCGCTGTGCGTCTGTCTGCGAGTGTATGAGTCCGAGTGTCTTGGTCCTTGTCGACTTGTGTTTTGTATAATTTTCACTATGTATTGTATATTTTGTAAGCGCCTAGGGCTATATTTAGATTAGGCGCACAAATGTTCATAATAATAATAATAATAATAATAATAATAATAATAATAATGTTAAAACATTAATCAAAACCTGACTAAATGTAGAAAGAAGCAAAAATCATCATGAGATACCCGGGTGCCTGGGTGCCTTTCAGGAAAACATGTCCGATTTTCCGACACAAGCGTCTCAACTGCTCTGGAGGGTCGCTGTGCTCGCCAACTGGTTTGTTTTGGAATCAAGCAGGGATCTTCGAATTTGAAGACAGTCTCGCTGGTTTCAGAAGGAGCCTGAAAAAATGCCTGTCGATTACAAAAAGTAAAACACAAAGAGGCGCATCAAAGCACGCATACACCTCTTCTCCAAACATTATGCATGTCGCACGGTATGTAACTCCTCGTATTTGCCTTACATTCTTGTCATACGAAAACACGTGCATTGTGTTCGTTAAAAAAAATTCGTGGACAGCGCTCCAATACCCAGTGTCAAACAGTTGTTCTGGTTGTGTGGGTCGGCTGTCAGCATAGAGACATGAATTTGATTGGTCGATAGTTATAGGCAAAGCACATGGTCTTTGCACTTGTGAAATCAAACAGTGAACGCTTCCCCAAAATAAAACTTTTTTTACATCTATTTTTGTTTCTATAACTTTTTTCCCCATGGTTCATTCATCATCTGACATAACTTTTTAGCGAAATCTAACCATAAGATTATTGAAAAAAAAGCAAAAATGTAGACGACCACCTTTAACGTGCGAACTAATGAACTCCAGTTAAATAAGGGAATCCTTGTGTTTATGCCAGTGTTTCGACTCTTTTCTCTTGCATCTACAGGTAGGTCTACCTCATGTGTGGACATTTCGGCTAGTTTCGATGTTTTGTGATTGTGGACGATGTCTCTGTCTCCAGAGCATTTTTCTCTCTCTAAAAGGTCATACTTTAAAGCTGGATTCTATTCTCGTGATGAAAGAAAATGGGACAGAAAGCTAAAGAACATCGCAACATTCAGTCTTTCATTTGTTCTCTCACTGTAAATAAAAGTAAGTAAACAATTCTTCTTCTTCTTCTTCGGCGTTCCAGGATTTTTGGCCTCAGGTCAGACTCCAAGTTTTGTAGCTTGAATAAAGCTGGTGGTCAGGATCAGGGAGTCTTTGGTGCCCCAGAGTTGCTCCTGCAGTGTGGCACCGGGGCCAGTGATGTTCTGGCTTCCTGGTGGAGCGGGCAGGTCTGCAGGATGTGCTCCGGGGTCTGTGGGCCTGTTTCCCACGGGCAGTTCGGTGTGTGCGACAGACCAAGGCGGTGCATGTGGGCACGCAGTCGACAGTGTCCAGTCCGTAGGCGGAAGAGGATGGTCTGCTGATGGCGCTGTAGGTTGGGCATGAGGTGCACGAAGCAAAAGTGGGTGACAACCAATGGGAGATCTGCCCGAGTCGGTCCGCTCCCTCCCGGTCGGGGTGCACGAAGCTTTTTTCCCAGGGTTGCGTACCGAATAGGAGGCTCCCGTTTGGACCAGCTAGCTAGCAGCCCCACTCAAAGGGTGTTGGCACCCAAAAAAATGGCGACCGCCTTTTTCGAAATGACGTTTTCGGAGAATTTACAAAAACAACGCCCAAACGAAAAGGTAGAATGGTGCCTTCCGTTCGATTTCAAGTCATGCTTTTCACATTTCCAAGCAAGATAACCGCTGAGAGTGCAGAAACGCCGCTGTTCGATTTTGAAATCTCGAATCGCAGACGACCTTCGCTTTCACAGTACAATCATAGCAGGTGAGGCAGTGTTACTCATTTCGATCAGCTCGTTTTCGTATTTTTTGTGCATTACGATCATGTAAAATTATTGGAATCAAAGCAGGAATGACTAAGGCATGCAAATGCGTTGATTTTGTCGAAAGCTGTACAGTAGTTAGCTAGATTCTTTCTGTTGAGTTTGTTTGTATGACTGAATTTCGTCTTCAAAATCTTACCACTTCTGTGATTTTCATTGTTTGTTTAGCTCATCGGCAGGAAAATCGTCAGGCAAAATATCAATCTGTTGAATGATAACGTTAAGATAAGGGATGTTCAAACATGTATCTGTTTGTAAACACAAACGCAAGGCCAGATCTATCTGCTTCATTGACTGCCAGATTTTCATTGAATCTTCAAACTGACTCGTTTGCAGACTCTCAAATTAGATCCAGTGTTTGTATTCTTAGATTCATGATTGACCATTCAGGCTGTTTACGATGATGACGTTGTGTTTGTTTATGCTGATGCAATCTGCAGATCAAAGGGGACTGACCACAGGCTGACCCAGTGATCAATACAACTTGTGTTTACCACTCAACATTTCCTTCCACCTATAACTCAAGGGCAAAAATAAAGGTACATGCTTGTGGATTCATTAGCCTATGCAATTCATGTCTCTGAAGATCAAGATAGTTGTGAGCTTTAACTGATTATGCTTATTAATATCAGCACCATCCTCACCCTATAACACTCTCATGTCCAACTAGCACTGTAACCAACCTTCAACCCTGCCCCCACCCCCCCCCCCCCTATCCTTGCCCCCTCTCTGCATAATTATGTTCAATTTTTCAGAATGACCTTGTTATCACTCCAGCGTCTGACCATGGAGTCTACAGGCCATAGTCTCAGATGTGATGGGATCAAGAGGATGCCACAATGATCAAGGTAACTTTGCAAATACTCAAACAGATCTAAATGCAGAAGGTGATCCACAAACATGTTTGCTTAAACATTACAAGGTTACACCCAGAACAACAGCTGGCCTTAGTTGCTTACTAACTGCAAGCAACAAAGACCCTCTCCCCCTCCCCTCTTCCACCTGCAACATATATTTTCATATCCATATCCAACTTTTCCATTGCCTCTTATGTTGTATAACTGTTGATATTTAACAGTAACAAGTTTCTGTTTTCAATCAATGGCTCTGCATTTACCCTGTACACAAACACACACACACACACACACACAAATGAGACAATGACAAAAGGTGACGTTTTCATGTCAGTATGTCCCAAATGACATCACCGGTACATTTTTCATTCTATCTAATCTGTTTTCGTTCTATTTTTTCTAATAACATGCGTTAACAACTGATTGCCAACTGGAATGGAAGAGCACAAAAATTGTAACTTGATATGTAGTTTCTCTGGAGGGAAAACATCTTCCACTTTCATGTCAGTGTGTCCCGTGCAACATACATTTGCCAAACAGCTATGCGTAAGTAGATTATTTGTTAGTGGTATAGAACATACTGATCAACAATCAAAGTCAGTTTTCACATTCATGTTCTACCTATTTCTTATATGTTTATTCTTTTGGCAATGGTGAAATGTCAGCAATCGTGTGTCATTCGGGACAGTAGACATGACACCTGACCTTTTGTCACTGTCTCAAATATATTCACAATCTCTCTCTCCCTGTTTTAAATTCAGTCATTTGAATCACTAACACTTAACTGGGGTTCAGTTACTGAATCTGTGATAGTGTTATTTGGAGTAAGATTATTGACTTTTTTGCTGCGCCTGTTCTTCTTACTGTTTTTCCTATCCACATAATTCGTTTTGTCCATTAAAATGCCTGTTTTTGTTTTAATCACTACAGTATGTGTCCATATAGTTTACGCCTGAGATGTGATGGGACCAAAATGTTTCCCGAATAAAACAGGTAACTTTTTGTTTACCTGATCTGTGTCATGCAGAAGTTGGTTCACATTATACATTGCAGTGTTGTTGTCTTCCAAATACATTAAACATTGTACCAGTCATTACATTTAAATGACAATGCTGACTAATATCAAACCTCCCCCGGTTCCCCAACTAGCCTTCTCACATCCCCCCCCCCCCCACCCACCCCACCCCGTCCACCCCCCCCCCCAACTCATTAGATCACGAACACCACACTAATAAAATCATATATACTGTTGCTGCTGCTAAAAGTTGTTGTGACTTGTTCTTCCTCTGTGTATATGTTTTGTGTTTCCACAGAATGCAGTTCTTCCATGCGCCTCAACGTCTATAGATCTATGGAGTCTACAACATTGTCTGAGATGTGATTTGAGCCACAGCATGTCAGAATGATCAAGGTAACTTTTTAAACACATATAGCTGATCAAACTGAAGAATTCAAACACACAGTTTCAGTGGGTTTTTTAATGCATAAAACATTGCAACAGTCAGGGGCTTTCTCCCAATAAAGATTGTGAGGTTTTCTTTGCAAGTTGTTTCGCTATGCAGAGTGTGATGTTTTTGTTTGTTTGCTGTACTAAATGAAGATGCACAGATAAAAGAAAGTCTTGCATGTAGAGGAAGGAATATGCTTTTGGTTTTTGACAAGACAAATTTTACTCATTAGAGCTTAAGTATAAATTCCTTACATTTTGAACCAAAATGTCAGACATCACAGATCTCTCAAATTAAAAAAAAAATGAGGGCATCATTCTGACTTGAACATATACCACACATTTGATAGCCTGGTTATGTTCTGTGTATAGTGAAAACATTTCGCTCAATGAATTTGACATGTTGACAGCAGTGTCTGTCATGAAATGAATAGCTCATCCTTCAATCTCCACCAAAAGAAGTCAGACGTATGTGCCCATGTTAAAATAAAGTTTTATTTTTCACATGTAAAAACGTAGACAAACATGTGGTGTCTGATATACTGGGTAACATGATGAGGAACGTACCTTTAAAGGCCCAGTCCTTATTGTGAAAGCAGTTCTGCTCAGCTGGAATTTGGTGAATTTGTTTTTTTTTTACAAGTTTTTTGTTAATGAAGTGAATTCGCAAAAAAAATAAAGGATAACAATTTGTTGTGCACACAAAGCATTCACTGATTCAGGCTGTTGAATTTTGTCATGTGTCTTGGGAAAGGGGAAGTCTTATTCTACGTAAAAGCATCGCCAGGTTTGGGTTGAGCCAAATCGTTTGCATGGAAAGGACTGTGCCTTTTAAGGACGCATGGATTTTTCATCTATTCAATTGCAGGATAACAACACAACACCGAATAGTTTCTAAGCTATTATTTCTTTTCCTTTCTCGAGTCCCACGAAGTTCCCAATGCTAGGGCATACTTTTGTATAGAAGCTGTTCGTGGAAATGTCATGTAAGGTTTTACACTGGCGAACATGAATTTTTCAGACTGGCTAAAATGAAAGAAGTATGCATTCTTGTGTTTTGTTTCTGCAAGCGGTATCATTTTCCTAATGTTATCTGATTTTGATCTCTTACAGTTTTTACCGCTAGGATATGTACAATGGGCTAATTAAACATATACGCCAGCCCACATTGCAGAACAGGATATGAACAAGGTATGTAGCGCTGTTTGCATCATTCGTTTAAATTCAAAAATCAGACTAATTTGCCTTCTTTGGCATTATGCATAAGAAAATTCATCTTTATTTTTTGCAATGCTGACTGTAATTCTGTGTGTGTGTGTGTGTGTGTGTGTGTGTGTGTGTGTGTGTGTGTGTGTGTGTGTGTGTGTGTGTGTGTGTGTGTGTGTGTGTGTGTGTTTTACTGATATATTGTAATTTATTAATCGGCTGAAGACGACACAGTTTCCAACTCCCCAGTGAGACTTCTTGAGTCAGTTGCATGCAAGAAAGTAAGGGTATTTCGTATACTTCATACTTGGTGTACATTAATTTCAGCTTCGGCATGACTAGTCCCGAAAGATGCTATTTTGTAGGTGAAATGGTCTGACTTTGGTTGTCTTTCGAAAAAGAATCCAAATTCGGGGATGGACTCAACAGTTCGAGGTTTAAAATGGAGCGGTAGACTAACGAACCCGATTTAATTCTTCAAGATTGATATTTTTGGGGTTATTTGAAGGACGTAGTATACCATAAACAACCTTAGACAATCAGTGACTTGAGTACAGCCATTACAGGCAGGAGGAGGGCATCCCCATAGAGGATTGCGTTCCTGTCATCGGTTAATTTTGCGCAAGTGTGACTCTACCATGAAGGGGTCATTTTTCCAGTCAATCGTGTTCGGCGAATATCTTCATGGTTGTTGTGCATGAATTTCACTTTGTTCATCACCATTCCACGAAGTTTCCTGTTTGTAGGTTTCATGGTCCGATTTTTGACTCACATGCGAAGCAAAAGTGAGTCTATGTACTCACCCGAGTCGTCCGTCCGTCCGGCCGGCCGTCCGTCCGTCCGTCCGTCCGTCCGGCCGGCCGTCCGTCCGGAAAACTTTAACGTTGGATATTTCTTGGACACTATTCAGTCTATCAGTACCAAATTTGGCAAGATGGTGTATGATGACAAGGCCCCAAAAAACATACATAGCATCTTCACCTTGCTTCAAGGTCAAGGTCGCAGGGGCCATAAATGTTGTCTAAAAAACAGGTATTTTTCACATTTTTCCCATTTTCTCTGAAGTTTTTGAGATTGAATACCTCACCTATATATGATATATAGGGCAAAGTAAGCCCCATCTTTTGATACCAGTTTGGTTTACCTGGCTTCAAGGTCAAGGTCACAGGAGCTCTTCAAAGTTGGATTGTATACATATTTTGAAGTGACCTTGACCCTGAACTATGGAAGATAACTGTTTCAAACTTAAAAATTATGTGGGGCACATGTTATGCTTTCATCATGAGACACATTTGGTCACATATGATCAAGGTCAAGGTCACTTTGACCCTTATGAAATGTGACCAAAATAAGGTAGTGAACCACTAAAAGTGACCATATCTCATGGTAGAAAGGGCCAATAAGCACCATTGTACTTCCTATGTCTTGAATTAACAGCTTTGTGTTGCATGACCTTGGATGACCTTGACCTTGGGTCAAGGTCACATGTATTTTGGTAGGAAAAATGTGTAAAGCAGTTCTTAGTGTATGATGTCATTGCTAGGTTTAGTTATTTGATGTCAAGCATGTGAGTCGTATGGGCTTTGCCCTTCTTGTTTAGCTTCTTTCAAAAGTGTTCCAAAGTACCCCTCCATTTAACCTGTAAACTCACAAACAATGACGATGAGACAGAATGCTAAAGCACAGATCCTTTTATTTAACAATCTATATCGTCCTCCATTTTTTTTTTAAATGTTGCTGTGTTGACAAACGTTCTCCGAGCAAACGTCTATCTAATGTTTTTGTCATCACATTGAAAGAATTTCTTCTGAGTAGAATGAAGCTGAATTAAAATGTAAAGAAAAAAAAGACCCATTGCTCAAAACATTAAGAAACAGGATGATTTTGGTTCGGTCGTAGACCTAAAAGCATTACCGAGGGATTCATTCGAGGCCAGTGTATCAGTGCACATTGAAAATCTGTGAAACCTCAGATATAACTTTATAAAACAAACAGAATTTTGATAAAAATAACCAAAATTCACAGGATTTGTGTGTGTTTTTTTTGCATCTCCCTCTTCACCCAACCCCAACCCTAATTGATGTGCCCTAAAAGCGCTCAAAAACAGAGACACGTTAGTTTTTCGCCTCAGTGCTTATCCACATTTACAAATATTGTATCATTTATTTTTGGTCACTGCCCGTCCCTTTTCTGATAATTATAGTCAAGTTTTCTTTTATTTCCCTTGGATTCCCGATGGCTCCACGGTAAACACCATGATCAGCGCATGCGCACTAAGGCCACTGAAGTCACTTTCCCGAATCTATTTATAACCTCCGACACAGTAGGGTAAATGACCGAGACGGCTTCGTGCACCGCGACCAAGTGGGAGGGAAAGACCCAAGTCGGTTCGCCCCCAAGAAGGTGACAACTCTCACCAAGTTACCACCCAATGGTTGTCACCCGCTTCGATCTTCGTGCACCTCAGCCCAGATCATCAGATGGCAGGCTGTGTTGGGCATTCCAGGTGGTTTGGTAGTGTCTTTTCACCAGGGTTTTGGCTTCACTGTAAGAGACTGTTGGTCTTGTCTGCTCCAGATGGCTGCCAGTCTTGGCCAGTCTGTCCGCTTCCTCGTTCCCTGAGAGGCCACAGTGAGCAGGGATCCACTGGACAGCGACGTTTGTGCTCCGGGAGAGAGTACAGAGAAGACGCTGGGTGTCTCGTTCCAGCTGCTCTTTGGGCGACTGCAGGCTTTGGACGGCGGATCTGCAGTCGGTCAGGAAGACGGCGTGAGAGGGTGGGTGTTCGCTGACCAGGCCAACTGCTTCTCTGAGAGCGGTGAGTTCTGCCCGGTAGTTGGATGACAGCTCTCGGCAGGCAGGGATCTTAAAAGGGTGTGTCCGTCTGGGTAGCGTACCAGGATCCCGCTTCCTCCGTTTTTGATGGCACCATCTGAGGATCCGTCAGTGTAGATGTGAGTCCATACTGAGGCGTTGTAGTCCTGGTGCATCATCTCCAGTGTGAGGTTCTTGTGGACTGTGTCCTGCTGCTCTCTCTTGCTGGTCACTCCTGGCATGTCAGTAACAAAGAGCACCTTGCTGAGCTGGCTGTTCCACTCTTCAGCGTCTTGGAGGGGCTCTTGTTCTTCAGGGGTGCTGGTTTGGGTTCTCTCTAGCTGCTTGGCCAGATGGTTGAAACTGCTTCTTTTCAGCCTGTTCTTCGTCGGCTGTTGGGTGTGCTGGTGTGCTGGGTGAGAGGGGATTCATTGCAGCTTCTCGTACTGCACGATGACCTTCTCTTCTCGTCGGTGATCCAGGGAAGGGAGTCTGGTGGTGGCTTCAAGGGCGTGTATGGGCGTAGTTTTCAGTCCCCCTGTGATGATGCGCATGCTTGCGTTCTGCACTTTGTTGAGCCGGCTGGTGTTGCTCTTCGCAGTTGTGTCCCTGGCTGCTGCTCCATACTCCATCACAGGGCGGACGTGTCCCGTATACACCTGTCTGAGGATGTTGCTGCTGGCTCCCCACTTTGTGCCAGCCAGTTTCTTCATGATGGAGAGTCTTAGCCCTCTTCTCTGTCTCTTTGATGTGTGAGTTCCAGGTGAGTTTCTTGTCTAGCTTGATACCTATGTAGGTAGGGGTGTCTTCCTGTGGTATTGCCTGGTTGTTGATGGTCAGTTGGAGGGTCTCTTTGGAATTGGAGAGGGAGAAGCAGGTGGCTACGGTCTTGAGGCTGTTCACGGTGATGTTGAGGGCCTCCGACTTTGGCGGTTGCGGTGGACTCGGCAGCGCTCCACATCGTAAGGTCATCAGCGTGTAGGGCTCTGGAGATGTGTCTGGACAGACTGTTGGTGATGTTGATGAAGACGACGAAGAGGGTGGGGGATATTACTCCTCCCTGGGGGACTCCTTCCCTGATCTTCACAGCGTAGCTCAGGTTGCCGTCAAGCTTGACTCTCGCGGTTCTGTGGCACAGGAAGCTCTTGATCCAGTTGAACATTCGTCCAGCGATTCCTGCCATCAATAGCTTCAGGAGGTGGCCTTCCTTCCACACCTTGTCGAAGGCTTTGGAGAGGTCAATGAAGGTGGCAATGACTTTCTTCTTCTCCTGGAAGGCATTCTCTATTGATTGGGTGAGGTAGATCAGCTGGTCTTCAGTACTCCTGTTCTTCCTGAAGGCGGACTGTTCATTGGTGATCAGGTTGTTGGTTTCCAGGTGCCACATCAGCCTCTTGTTGATCATGCGCTCGAGGGTCTTGCCGAGGCAGCTGAGTAGACTGATCGGTCTGTAGCTTGTCTTTTGCTTGTCTTTTGCTTGCGGTTCCTGTCCTTCTTCAGGATGGGTATGATGGTGGCCTCTTTCCATGCTGAGGGGAAGACGCCGGATCTCCACGACTGGTTCAAGAGCTCAAGAAGCTTAGTTCTGGCAGCAGGCCCGAGGTGCTTGATCATCTCATTGCAGACTCCATCCTTTCTGGTTCTGTGGCACAGGAAGCTCTTGATCCAGTTGAACATTCGTCCAGTGATTCCTGCCATCAATAGCTTCAGGAGGAGGCCTTCCTTCCACACCTTGTCGAAGGCCTTGGAGAGGTCAATGAAGGTGGCAATGACTTTCTTCTTCTCCTGAAAGGCGTTCTCTATTGATTGGGTGAGGTAGATCAGCTGGTCTTTAGTACTCCTGTTCTTCCTGAAGGCGGACTGTTCATTGGTGATCAGGTTGTTGGTTTCCAGGTGCCACATCAGCCTCTTGTTGATCATGCGCTCGAGGGTCTTGCCGAGGCAGCTGAGTAGACTGATCGGTCTGTAGCTTGTCTTTTGCTTGCGGTTCCTGTCCTTCTTCCGGATGGGTATGATGGTGGCCTCTTTCCATGCTGAGGGGAAGTCGCCGGATCTCCACGACTGGTTCAAGAGCTCAAGGAGCTTAGTTCTGGCAGCAGGCCCGAGGTGCTTGATCATCTCGTTGCAGACTCCATCCTTTCCGGGCGCTTTCTTGCACTTGAGTCTTTTGATCGCATCGACGAGCTCTGCCATGGTAAGATCTGAGATCATTGGTGGGGCTGCGTTTCTCTGCTGTCGGAGTCTGGTTTCAAGTTGTTCTGCAACTTCCTTCTTTCTTTGGGGTGGGACTCTGATGGTGCTCTCGGTCTCTCACACATGCACTCGTACACACACACAGACACACAGACACACACACACACAAGGAGATTTGCTGCTCTTTTTCCAGTGTGGAAGGTTCCGCTGTCTTCTAGTACTGTAGGTCCCCGCGTGGCCATGCTGTCTTCGTTTAGAAATTTAGTGAGACGCCAGAGTTTCCCTGTGTCTGAATCGAGGCCAATGGTGGAGGTGATTTCCTGCCAGCTTTGTTGCAGTTCTTGTGTCTTGGTCTTGTTGAAATCCTCCTTCAGTTGGTTGTGCATGGTCGTTGTTTCTGCGGATGGGGACTGCTCCATGCTTTCTCTGGCTTCTGAGAGTCGCTGGTGCAGGCAGGCCAGCCTCTGACTCCAGTAAGGTTTGTAGTCCTTCCTGAAGCCACGGGGGATGGACTTTCTGGCAGCCGCTAGGATGGTCTGTGTCAGCTCTTTTACGTTGTGGTTGATGTCCTCTGTGAAGGTGGTGTTGCGAAGGCTTTCTGCATGGAGCTGGTACTTGGTCCATTTGGCTTTCTTGAAGTTCCAGCTGGCTTTCTTTCTGTGGTATTCCAAGATGGTCTTCATGTCAGCAATGGAGAGGGTGATGGGTAAATGGTCACTTCCTCCCAGTTGGTCGTTGACAGTTTTGGTGGTCCTTTTTTCAACCTCTTCTGTGGCTATGGCAAGGTCAGGGGTTGAGCTTTTCTTCCAAGCTCTGGAGTAGTAGGATGGCTTGTCATCTGGCTGGTTGATAAGGATGAGCTGGTTGTCGGTCATCCAGTCCTGTATGTCTTCTCCTCTTGCGTCAGTACTGTCGTAGCCCCATGCTGGGGAGTGGCCGTTGAAGTCGCCAACGATGAGATGTTTCTCGTTTGGGAGCTGGATGGTGTGGAGGTCCAGCTTGGTGGTAGGTGGGCTATAGACGTTGGTGATGGAGAGTTCTTCTCCCTGCAGGAAGGTCTTGATGGTGATGTACTCAAGGTCGCCGTCTGCCGTCTGTGCCGTCATAGCTGCCGGGATGTTGTGTCTGACTAGGGTGAGAACTCCACCCTTGTGTCCGGTCGGCCGGTCCCGTCGGAAGGTGTCATAACCTCTGACGAAGAATCTGCGGTCTTCTTTCAGGTGGGTCTCCTGGATGCAGATAATGTCGATGTTGTTGTCTCTCAGAAAAGCCTGTAGCTCTGGTTTCTTTCTCTGGACGCCTTCTGCATTCCACTGCACAACCCTGATGGCTGTCGCTGGATGTTGAGTTCGACCAGTCGCTCTACTCTGTCTTCCCCTGGTTCCCGAGTCAACAGAGGCGCCAGTCGCTGAGGTAGACCCCCTTGAGGCTGAGGGTCCGGCACCGCTCCCGCCTGGCAAAGGTCCACGGGAACGACACCATATCAAAATATCTGTCTGAATCTGAGGCATAATCCATAGTGGTGGCGTGCGAGCTCGTCTCCCATGAACTTAGTTTAGGTTCCCACACTGTGTCGGAAACACAGTCAGCATCGCTCCGACTTCGTTGGGGGGTGGTTTGAATTCGGAGTGTCCTTCTCCTAGACTGGTTGCCTGCCATGGCTGATGAGTCCGGTCTGCCCATGGTTTGAATTCAGAGTGTCCCTCTCCTAGACCGGTTGCCTGCCATGGCTGATGAGTTCGGTCTGTCCATGGTTTTATTTACATGAGTATCCTTCTCATGCCCCTTATGACTCGAGGAGAGTTAGCTAATATTAGTCTTGACCTCTCTCCGTTGACCTGTCCAGCATGCGAGACGCTACCAGAAGTGTTGACACTCCTGCTGGCATAGCTCTCGTCAAGGAATCAGCCGTGTGTGGAGAGTAAACGATTCAAAACTGATTACTACATCCTATACACAGAGAGAAACACAATTTTTCATCCCATGCAGCGCCAAGACCGAAACCAAAGTAGGTTTACAGTTCCCAAGCTTTGTTTACAGTTCATAGTCAAAAGTGTGTCTTGTGTTTGCCTTCTTTGAAAACCATTATGTATGCCAGCACCTTTTTTGTGACGCTGTGGCAGAATCTCAGTCTGAATTGATGCCGAATATCTTAAAAACATTGATGCTCGGACAAAAGTCTAACGGTATGAGCATTGATCTGACTGACTGGCTGACTCATTAGTCTCAACGTCCTCTGAGGACCAATTGGCCTGTCTTGGGACAGGTAGAATTAATATGCTACATGCAGGGACAAAACACTGGACAAACAAACAAAGAACACATATGATCGCGTTATAGTTCTATTAGTCTGTTGTTGCGGTATTTCAAAATGGAGATGGAAGTAAAGATTTGTTGGGGGTTGTTGCCTTAGTGTACGCGGAATGTGATTGGACTGGAGCGGTTTTGTAGGCTTATTTGCTTTTTGAGTCACTTGAGAAAAAGTGACTCTATGTAATCGGTCAGTGTTAGTCTGTCCGGCCGGCCGGCCGGCCGGCCGTCCGGCCGGCCGGCCGGCCGTCCGTAGACACCACCTTAACGTTGGACTTTTCTCGGAAACTATCAAAGCGATCGGGCTCATATTTTGTTTAGTCGTGACCTCCAATGACCTCTACACTTTAACGATGGTTTCGTTGACCTTTGACCTTTTTCAAGGTCACAGGTCAGCGTCAAAGGAAAAATTAGACATTTTATATCTTTGACAAACTTTTCTCGGAAACTATCAAAGCGATCGGGCTCATATTTTGTTTAGTCGTGACCTCCAATGACCTCTACACTTTAACGATGGTTTCGTTGACCTTTGACCTTTTTCAAGGTCACAGGTCAGCGTCAAAGGAAAAATTAGACATTTTATATCTTTGACAAAGTTCATCGGATGTGATTGAAACTTTGTAGGATTATTCTTTACATCAAAGTATTTACATCTGTAGCCTTTTACGAACGTTATCAGAAAAACAAGGGAGATAACTAGCCTTTTCTGTTCGGCAACACACAACTTAACGTTGGGCTTTTCTCGGAAACTATAAAAGTGACCGGGCTCAAATTTTATGTGAACGTGACTCATTGTGTTGTGAATAGCAATTTCTTCCTGTCCATCTGATGCCTCATATAATATTCAGAACTGCGAAAGTGACTCGATCGAGCGTTTGCTCTTCTTGTTATTTATGTAGAATATTTTTAGACTTTTGTTTAATGCCTAAATAACTGAATAAACAACTGACTTAATAAGTAAATAAATACATAACTCGAAAAAAATAACAATATTATTTTAATCTTCCTCTAGACAAAGGAAAATATTGAAATAACTAGCTAACGAAATATATCAGAATGGGGAACTTTGGTTCAGGTAGGTGGGCAGTATGTGTTTTAGCCTTGATTAAATCGAGCTATGATTTGAGTTTTAGGCGCTTTGGTTGTGGGGTGGGGGGGTCGGTGGGAGAGAGTATTGAGGGGTGGCGGGACGGGCACACCTGGGAAGGAGGAAAGGGAAGGAGGTTTTCAAAACAGATGTCCTATTTCAGCCGTATATATTGAGAGACACAGGCTTCCATTGTCAGGCTTCCATTGAAGCGTGCAATGTATATCTAAGAATTCATGGGGTTTCCGTTTGTGTTCGTTGACAAGGGTGTGTAGGTTGTGGAGTGATTGGCAGCGGTCAAAGAGGTGTAAAAAATATTAACTTTCCACATTCACAGAGACGAGGAAAGAGCTTGTGAGCGCATCCATCCGTGCGAATTCTGCGAAGTATTTTAAGGAGGGGGGTGGGGAGTGTAGGCTGTTTTGTTTTGTTTGTCGGGGCAGAATAAGCCAACCATGGGCATCGCCTTCTGTTTTTAGTTCTGTTTCCCAGTGACGCCAGGCAACTTTGGCCATTTTGTGTCGTGCTTCCGTCTTTGTTAATTTTAGGTCATGAGTTGCTGTTTGATCTGTGACGGCCTCTTTTGCTGCTCTGTCAGCCATATCATTGCCTCTGATCCCTGTGTGTGAGGGGAAGTACATAAGGGTCAGTTCTGTTCCAGAGGCAATGACTTGGTGACAGAGGAACAATATTTCCGTCTGAAGCTCTTCCCGGTTTCTGGAACCATTTTGTAGAGCAGTCAGAGCTGATTTTGAGTAGGAGAGAATCACGACTCTTGTTGGGGGTTGAGGGAGGTCATTGACATAATGGCATGCTTATAAGATGGCGTACATTTCTGCAGTGAAAATGGACACATCCTTGTTGAGTTTGATTTATTTTGGTAATTTTGAGGTCAGGAATGATAAAAGCACAGTCAGCTTGGCCATCATTTTGTTTTGAGCTGTCAGTAAATATTTGTAGGTTATCTCTGTAACTGTTTGACATTATTTATTTTACTATTGATGGGACAAGTACAGGGTTATCTTTCTTTGTTATACCCAGATCATGATCAGGGATGATAATGGGGGATTCCATGAACTAAAAGGGGAAGGGGTGAGTGGGAATGTGGGCCATCCTACCTGGGTTTATCTCATTTTCTTGAAATATCGGTTGAACATACTCTGCTAATGGGGTCGTTGCTTTGTATATATATATATATATATATATATATATATATATATATATATCCCATGACCTCCCTTCTTTGTCTCTGTTACTTCAGTATGGGTATATATGTTGTATTTTTATAGCTCAATAAATACATCATGGACTCCAAAAAATATATGATAGTGCAGATTCCGATTTGGGCAAAGGACTACTTTCCTCCCGACCTTTGACCTCGCGCCGAACAATGTGACACATTTGTATGAAGTTCTAAAATCGCATTGCACGGCTCAGAAAACCATATCAGTTGCACGCAAAAATGAATCTCAGAACTGATCTGATGTATGAGATGCAATAAGCAAAAGTTTCTTTCATTATGAAAGCAATGCAGGTCGAAAAAAACGAACATTCAACTTACAAGATAACCAGATGCTAGCGAACCAAAACAAAAACACGAGTACCCTCCCCTTGCATCGTTAGCAGACGACTTTTGAGAATCTGTCGGTAGTGTGTTTTGCCGGTGTGCGCCTTCAGCTATCAAACATCGGCTGTTTCACGTGTTTTGCGAGCAAGTCTACTCTTTTGCCTGGCTCTGCAGTAAGTCCACATATTTTTCCGTAATCCAGTCATATTCCTTCAAAATGCAATCAATCGGCGGTGACAGACGTGTCGGTCGCGTTTTCCTCTCACCCATACCAGTTTAAGTTCATCCATGCAAACACACTCGCAAAACAGTTTATCACGTAGATACATTTCAAATAGGGAGCAAATGGTTAAATCTAAACCTACATATTTGTTCCCTAAGATTTGCTTCTCTGTCAATAAGCCTAATTACACACGTTCGAGAAAAACAACGTGGAATCAATTCTGAATCGAGTAAGCCAAATGGGTCCCAAACCCGTTTCGCCCGTTCTGCCGACCTGAAACGCAAAACAAAAGAATTGTGCGCTTCAACTAAATTAATTTCTATTCGACTTCATTACTTTCTTGCAACTTATGAACCTTTACTTAAAGCTTTTAAATGGTCTGAAAGTAGTGTTACCGCGTACTTATCGATGCACTCATTCGTTTTATTTTTTCAGCGACGGTCACTTAGTTTAAGGTTGCAAAAGGGCTAAGTCTCGCTGGCAACAGTTTTACCCTGCACAGATCGCAACAGTGCCGCTAGTAGTCTACACTTTGTGTTTGATGGTAGAATGGGATATACAGATTACAACACTCGTGGTTTTTTATATGGCTTGTATTTCAGTCAAGACCCAGCGGGAATATCAATCGAGAGACACTCGCCAGAGGCTCGTGTCTCCCGATGATATTCATCCGCTGGGTCTTGACTGAAATACAAGCCATATAAAAAACCACTCGTGTTGTAACCTATACATATATATATATATATATATATATATATATATATATATTTAAGGTTTTGGTAAGGGGCCGAGGTTATTGTGTCAAACTCAGCAGTGAGCTCTTCGTTCACAGCATTATCAACGGTACTGGCTCTTGATATATACTGGGCCGAATTGAGTCTTCTTTCTTCATCGATGGGCAGTCAGCCAGCCTATTGATACACTAGTTTGTTAATACAGTATTTTGGGAGATCAAATATGATTTTGAGTGCAGCCATTTCGGCTCTTTCCAATAATTGTAGATTCGATTTTCATGCAGCAAAAAATGCTTCTGGACCATAGGTCAAACGGGATCTTATAATGGCTTTCTTAATGTGAAGCAGGCTGTCTTTATTTGAGGCCCAGGTCTCTCGTTTTAACACTTTGAGGAGACTAAGTGCTTTCTTGGTTTTGCCGACAAGGTTTGTGATCTGTGGCCCCCATGTTAGGTTGGGGTTGAAGGAGACGCCAAGGAATTTGACTTGTGTTTTTACAAGATACAAGAAGTTTATTGTCCTCATCAATACAAGGAAATTTGGCATGTGTGTGGCTCCAGGGGTGTATTGTTGATGGTAATTGTGGATTTTTTGTGTACCTTCTTTCTTGTGACAACCATAAATGTTGTCTTTTTGGCGGCGATTTCAAAGCCGTTTGTGTAGAAATACTTGACTATTTTGTCTACTGCGTTTTGGTATCTCTTCAGGTTGGTTCTGTGTTGAGTTTCTCTTGGTTTGTGATTTGACCACAGAGCCAGGTCGTCCGCATACAGTGAAATCACTGTTCCATCCGTCCTAGCTGGCTTTGTGAATGTCACGCATCATGATGCTGAACAATGTCGAGGCAATTACACTGCCCTGAGGGACTCCTATGTTGACATTTCATTGATGAGCCAGTGCTGGTGGTGGGAAGGAAGATGGAGATTGAGCAAGTTCGTATCTGTGGGATATTCTTAGGATTGGATAACTAAATGGATTGATGCATGTCATGTTATGACAAAGTTTTTGTCAATTAGTCAAGTGAACGTTTTCTTTAACATTATTTTATGAAGCAAGAACACCACATATTTTTGTGTGATTTATATACAGTGGACCCCATCCCCTACCCTTTTAAGACCTCGAAAAATGTGCGAAAATCAGGTCTTAAACAAGAAGGGCAAAGCCCACACGACTCACATGCTGAACAGACCTTGATCTTTCTTTCAGAATAATTTTACAATAAAACTGAGAAAAACAATATTTATTCAGTAAAGAAAATAATTACAGAAAACTAATGCCATTGTGAGTTGCACATTCAGTAATTGCATCCAAGTTATGGTGCATACTGTGTCAAAAGGTTCTCCATCCTAAAATACATTTAAGAATATATACATTTCAACTTTGAAGGACCCTGTGACCTTGACCTTGAAGTGAGGTCAAGTTGCCAAACATGTTTCTGAAGATCTAATGTATTTCCCTCACACATATGTAGTTTTGGAAGAGTTATTTTCAATAGTTCAAGGTCAAGGTCACTTCAAAATATAGACATTTCAACTTTGAAGGACCCTGTGACCTTGACCTTGAAGTGAGGTCAAGTTGCCAAACATGTTTCTGAAGATCTTGTAACCATACACCATCAGGCCACAATTGGTGTTGATAGACTTAATAGTGTCCAAGAAATATACAATGTTAAAGGTTTCACAGACGGACGGGGGGGACGGACGCCCGGACGCCCGGAAGGACAGGCGGACGATGTCGGTGAGTATATAGACTCACTTTTGTAAGTATAATGTATTTCCCTCACACATATGTAGATTTGGAAGAGTTACCTTCCATAGTTCAAGGTCAAGGTCACTTCAAACTATGTATACAATCCAACTTTAAAGGACCCTTGCGACCTTGACCTTGAAGCAAGGTCAACCAAACTGGTGTCCAAAGATAGGGCTTACATTGCCCTGTATAGCATACATAGCTAAGGTTGCCATTCTTGATAACTTCAGAAAAAAATGCGAAAATGTGAAAAATGGTCGTTTTTAAGACAACAATTACGGCCCCTGTGACCTTGAACTTGAAGTGAGGTCAAGTTGCCGCACATGTTTTTTGAGATCTTGTAACCATACACCATCAGGCCACATCAGGTGTTGATAGACTTAATAGTGTCCAAGAAATATCCAACGTTAAAGTTTTCCGGACGGACCAGGGACGTAGCACCCGGTAGGGCATGTAGGGCGACCGCCCGACCACTTTTTCCGTAAAAAAAAAAAAAGAGAGAGAGAGAGAGAGAGAGAGAGAGAGAGAGAGAGAGAGAGAGAGAGAGAGAGAGAGAGAGAGAGATCTACCAACAGAACACCCCACGTAGTATTCACGCGATGGCATAAGGTCGGTTTTTTGGTTGGTTTTTTTGTGTGTTAGTCTTGGTCAACTGCTGGAATAGGATGACGTCTTATTTTGACGAGAACGTCACACGTGACGAGTTCCGTCAGGCCATAAAAGTATTGGCGCCAATTTAGTGAAAATTGCTTCTTCGTCCGTCTGCTCCCATGAGAAACAATGGAGGTAAGAAATGTTTTGTATATTCTGTGTGTGAAGCTGGGGTCAGACTGAGGGGTGAGTGATTGTGTGTCAACCGTAAGTACGCCATAACAATTGAGTAACACAGTAACTTGTGGGGTTAACAGTGTCACATGAAACAACATGTAGAGAGAGAATTGAACAATGGACACAAGTGTGCATCCTGGTTGTGATGGATCGAAAACGCGCTAAAAATATTCTGACAAATCCCTCTATTTTTCAGTCATCACTCAGGCTGCCAATGTTGATGGCTGGACGGATCAATAAATTGCTTGTTTAGAAGTAAACCAGTTTGTCAATCCTTGCTTTTTAACACACTAGACAATAATGAAGACGAAAGCAGACCTGTTTACCAGTACGATTTGGGCGTATTTTGTACGCCAAATTTTTATCAGTACGCATAATACGCGACACACGCACAAAATACGCATAAGAAAAAGTCTAGAATACGTTTTCCGGTGTTGGTGTGCTGATTACAGGATGGTACAACTGATACCGGTTTCGGTCTAAGGGAGATAACTATGACAGCGAATCTTCAGCTGTGGAAACCTCGTTCAGTTGTTGGCACGTGCGATCGTCTGGACAATCGTGGGCCAGTGCTGATTACGGGATGGTACAACTGATACCGGTTTCGGTCTAAGGGAGATAACCATGACAGCGAATCTTCAGCTGTAGAAACCTCGTTCAGTTGTTGGCACGTGCGATTGTCTGGACAATCGTGGCAAAATGAAGCGGAGAAATGTGCCAGTTTCGGATGACTGTACCAAGTCTAAACAGCAGAAACGGCAGATTTTCTTGGAGAAATTATACAAGAAAGAGCCAGGAATTGTTGAGTCTTCTTTGGAAAAAAAGTCATGCACACTGCAAGTATTGTAAATCGGATTTCTCCGTTGCCCACTGATGCCGGGAATGGGAAAAAGTCATGCACACTGCAAGTATTGTAAATCGGATTTCTCCGTTGCCCACTGATGCCGGGAAATATGACATCGAACGACACTGCAGTTCCAAAACTCACATGGACAATGTTGCTGCAAAGAAATCCGCTGACAGCTGCCAAGGAATTATGAAGTTCATTCCCGCAAAGCAAATCCTGCCAGAAGAAAAGCCTGTAGTCCGTGCTGAAGCAATGTTTTCAGAGATGATTGTAAAAATGAACTTGCCACTGTCAACCACTTTTGTGAGAGTAACACAAGTATGAAGACAACAAGATTAACTTTTGAGCAAAGCCAAAGGGGAGAAGACTGAACAGATGCAGCTGTCAGTGGCAAGTTCATCTTTTCATTATCAATCTGTTTGGAAGACACTGGTTATAATGCTACAAACTGACAGGTAAATACAATTGTTTTATCCCTGTTGTATTGGAAGGAGTTAAATTCTGAAGGTGTTCACAAGACATGCAATTCTTACACAAACACGTTTGCACCCACGCGTACATTTTCCCTAGCGCATATATGGCTTTGCTTGCAAAGTACACCAACTTTTTGAAAAATACACTCAACTTTTTTGGAAAGTACTCTTGCCTCGGGTTTAGGGTAAACAGGTCTGCGAAAGTCATTTGAAGTAAGTGCTCATCACATTCAACGTATCGGAATTTAGATATAAATGTAAGTCGATTGATAATCACTGATACATTCACCAGCCCGTTGTTTGGTGGAGGATGGAAAGATGATTAGGCCAAAAAAAAAAATTGTCTGTTTAGGGTAACCCGACCGACCCTATCGATTTGGCGCCGACCCAAAAACTTTTTTTTGATTTCAAAAAAAAAAAAAAAGAGGTAAAAATGCTTAAAAGAGACATTTGGCGTTTCTTTCTCTCCCTTTCTCTCTGTTTTATTTATACGTTAGTTTTGAAACATGTGTTCATCAAATATAAGAAGTGAATGTTCAGCCAACATAGCATTTACAAAAAAAAAAAAAAAAAATAAATAAATTTACCTACCTACCGACCCTACTTTTTTTGGTCATGTTACCCCAAACAGACAATTTTTTTTTTTTGGCCTTAGATGGAACTGAGCTCAGAAGGCACGAAATCGCATCATGTTTTCTTTCTTTTTTAGACCATTACAAGGGGACGGGAAGGGGGGGGGGGGGGGGCGGTAGTGTAAGCCCCATATTTCCTTAGCTGTCTCAGCATTTTGTCTTCCATTTTTTTCCGCCCTACCACTTTTATTAGGCGTGCAACGTCCCTGCGGACGGACGGCGGGACGGACGGACGGACGACTCGGGTGAGTACATAGACTCACTTTTGCTTCGCATGTGAGTCAAAAAGTAGGAAGTCTTCAAATGGGCTAAACTTTACAGAGGTTATGAACAAACCAAACTGGATTGAACGGTAAAAATAACATGAATATAAAGCTGCGCTCATGAATTGCAGTTATCAGTGTTCAATGTGTTTTGTTAATAAAATCTAACTTTTAACAAGAGGCGAAGCCTTCAAGGCTCACGTAAGAAATCGACAAACAGTAACACAAACTCAATCACTCCGTCACACATACACACACACACACACACACACACACACACACACACACACACACACACACACACACACACAGTAAGCATATAGGTGAAACTGTGCAAGAAAGCGAGACACTAGATCTGCCAACTAGTCTCGGCCCGCTCACAATAACAATGACCGAGACTTTCAGTAATTCCTTCGCGTGACGTCTAACCCTCTTACGTCATAATGTGACGTCTTCAAATGTTAAAGTTTCTATCACACACGTCAAACACTTTTGACCGAGACGTAATCTTCTTATGCGAGCTTTATCCATAGACTCGGAAATGTTAAAGTTTCTATCACACACGCACGCACGCACAGACAGACAAAAGTTAGCATCGCATTGGCTATTAGTACTAAACTATTAGTACTTCTTCAGCTAACATATGGCACTCAAGCAATTTATTTAGGTCCAGTTCTTTTATCAATACCTTACGAGCACCATTGGTCATTGTGCAAGTAAATTGTGCCGTTTCTAAATTTTGTGAAAATTCCTGAGCTAAAGTTACTTAAATTTTTCACGTATGACTGACAAAATGTTGTATGCTTCTACTGCTCGGACTCATTTCCAAGTCTTTTTTATGATCAAAGTGTCAACAAATCTTCAATTTCGTCCCAAAACACTTTTAGGGAATCTCCTCTCTGTATATTGACAAACCCTGCTCATACATTCGTTCAACAAATCGAATGATCTGTTTCAATATATGGACACATTAACAAGATACAAGTTTACCAAAACTCGAGGCAGAAATCTAGCCAAAACTTAAGCATACTAGAAATCCAATATCGTTAGGTGAAACGCTACCATTCCCCTCATACATGTACCTTCCAATGTGTGGTATGCCAGTATTGTATGAGTGATTTAATTGTTAACGTGTTGAATAAAGGTTGTATGTTGTCAATCCCTCTATTCTTTCTGCCCCTTGTCTATATATTTCTATCCACTTGCCTCGACATCTTGAGAGCTCGTGCGGGATAAGCGTAGCACCCTGTGGTGAGAAAAATGTACGTTCTGCAGGGTGATGTGACTAAATCCCAGAACGTCAAGTCGACCAGCACCAGTTTTTGTCTGTTTGAACTGTGATGTTTGTAGATTGTCTGTTTTTGGTGGGAGTGGGGTCTGTGAGCTGCACACACGGGCTCAGAATAGCAACACTACCACAAGGTCCTGGACTACGTAGTGGAGTGTGAGCTAAACTAGATCACCGTGTGACGTTAGCGTTCGAGATATTGTAGTAGTGAAGAGACTGCTTGTAATGAACGTTTGGAAACATTATGTTTGCACCGGTTTCTGAAGTTTAGGATCCTGTAACTGGCAGTCGCATACATGTGTCACCAAATCGCGACGTCTTTAGTTTCCATCTCTGTAACCAGTACCACTCTTACCACATTCGCGGGTGTGACACGTGGACGGGGGATTGTCTTGTCTGTGGATGCAAGGCAATCCGGACATTTTCCACCTACTCTTACTTTTTCCATGATAGATTGCAGCATTCCTAGCAACGGGGTTTGGTACTTCTAGGGAGGGGGGTCTGCTTTCAAGACAACGTCAAGGGCAAAAAACTTATTCGAAGGAGAGGCAGAAGACGTCCGCCTACTCGGTCTGCCATTTGGGTGGTCAGGAAGTGACCTGGCACAGTTCCTGACTAGTGAGTTGTGGGATCATAGGGAACTCGAAGAGGCTAGGTTAGAAAGAGAAGAGGCTTCGTTGCAAAGAAAGAGACAGGGCCGGCTGGCTGGGGAGAAAAAAGAACGTGCGTAACACTTAGATCAACAGATACGGGAGAGTTGCGTGAAAGGGGGGGGGGGGGGGGGAGGTCCAGTATGAGAGGACCAGAACGCAACAGTCGCAGTCGAGGACACAGAGGTAAGTTTTTGAGCGTTTTCAACTGCGATGACCTATTTTCAACCCAAAAAAACCGACTTGAAGACCTACTTGAATCAGTGTGAAGCTGTGATGGGGTTGAAAGAGTGGCCACGTGACCAACTGTGAGAAGCTCTGAGTACTACCTTCCAGGGCAAACCGGCTGAAGTCTGCAGCAGACTGGGACCTCAGAGTTTTGGTTTTGACAAGATGGATGCTGCACTCATTCACCGATTCCAGTGGAGATTTATGGCAATAGTATGTAGATTATATCAGGGGTGAGTTTTGGCGCTCGCCCGCTCGCCCCCGGCGACTTCAAATCGCGTCGGGCGGGTTCGAAATTCCTCTAAAATCGCCCGCCTGGCGAGTTCAAATTTCGCTGAAGCACAAAGTTGTTAGGCAACGTAGTCAATCGGAACGGCCGGCGAACAAATATCTCTGCGGGCGATCTCAAAATCTGTCACTTCTCTACTGCCCACTCATCCCCCCCCTTCCCCCACTTTCAGAAGGACTCAGGACTACCACCAATCAAGGCCAGACACATTGGCTGGACAGCTACCCCCCTCCGCCTCACTTGACCGTGTCATCACCCCTCCAGTGCCACGAGCCGCTGGCGATTGCATAAGCAGTCAAAATAGTTAAACCCCCGTTCGTCCCCCCTCTTTGCGCTATTCACTTCACCCCCTCTCTTATAATATCTTATCCTGCGCTCACCAATCCTTCAGAGACTTTCACATGTTGTAAAACAGTTTCCTCTCAGATAAAAACTCGGTCATTGACCCCGAGTAAGAAGGTCAGTGTCTCGACAGGCAGCTGTGTTCAGGTTGCAAGTACCGGTCATTGACCCAGGTCTCAAGGCCAACCAGCTTTTACAATACATCTGCCTTTGATCTGACCGCCCATCCAGAGCAAACATATTCCCCCTAGCCCTCTGTATTTTTCCTTTGATGTGCCTGATATGTACCACTGATCCAGTTTCTGGGAAATGTATAATTATGTCATTGACTGCAGGGATACTCATTGAGACCATTTTCCAAAATATGTTAACACCAGCTTTGCTGACCAACTTAGTACAAGTAGTGACAGTACTACTGCTGTCAATTATTTCCCTTCAACTAAGGAAGTAAAAAAAAACCAACCCGATCCACTATATGTGATAAAGAAGAAAAGACAGACCAACAACAATAGGACAAGGGATGCAACTCTGCTGAATCAAAAGCATAAAGATCACCTGTGAACAATTCTAGGATCAGGAAATCTGAACATCTGTTTGTTTTCATTAGGAAATAGAAATGAAATATAATGCTTTTGATTATTTATGACTTGTTAAGCTGTGGTAAATTTGGCTGGTATGCAACTTTTATACTTCTGCTTGATCTAACAGTAATATTAATAACACAGACATAAAGAAAAAGAAACAAAACAAGAAAGCAACTTAGAATTTTTTTTGTAGTCAGCTTTTTATACTTGGTTTTACACAACAAAAAACATAATTTAAATTAAACAAAAATGCTGATTTACTCTTTTGTAGTGTGTGTTTATGTGGTAAGTAGAGTTCCATAGTAAATTACTTTGTAAATTGTGTGGTAGGGGGGTAACTTTTAGTGAGGTTTAGTGTGTGATTGTGTGACAGGGTGTGAATGTGGTTTTGATTTCTTGTTTCTTTGTGGCGGCTTTTATTTTAAATTCTTTATAAAAACAAGGTTAATTATCATTATATTAAAACATAGCACTTTAGTCATCAAGTTTTGTGTGTGTTTGTGGTAGTTATTAGTAGTGCAAATCCACATGTATGCATTATAAGTATGAATGTACGTCTTTTGTGTATGTGGTTAGCACGCGACAAGCCGCTGGGGCGGTTGTAAGAAATCCCGGCGGGTTGGGGGCCGGTTGGGATTTTGGGGGGCCGGTTCAATTTTTGACTTACCGGCCCCCCTGGCAAAAAAAGTTAAGGTACACCCCTGTTATATAACCCTTTGCCAATTTCACACGCGAATGTCGTTACTTACATATGTTGGCCATCTTAAAACCGGTTTTGTTATTGTTTGATGGTTAAATTGCCTATGTTGACGGTTGGTTATTGTAATGGTTAGTCTTGAAATAACGGGGTTTTATGGGAATATCTTATGAAAAACATGTTGTTCAGTACGCTTACATAGATTATCGAAGAAAATGTTTAATTACACTCAGCACTTTTCTTTCTGAGAACATGGGACAGTTAGTAATATTTCTCACTGTACATTTTGGGATTTGAAATGTACATTTGATTGTTGAATGGGGCTTGCAGCAGAGTTGACATTGTTTGGTCCTGAAGGTGTGAGCATTTTGTTTTAGCGCTGGTATTTGACTGTGATTGTGAGCACCGACACTCGACCCAGGGGAAGCATTCTGAGATAGTCTCAACCCAAAGGAAGAACTATTGGAAGCTCCAACCTCGCAGAAGCACTGCAGTGGGTTCCCAAGCACCCTATTTGACTGTTCCGTCATTTCAAGCGTGTCAACCCAGTGGAGGAACTGTTGGAGGCTGTAGCCGCGCAGAAGCACCGCAGAAGGTCCATAGACACCTGTTTGTTGTTACACGCGTCCCGAACCCAGTTGAAGCTCTGTTGGGGTTCTCGGACACCTGTCCAAAGTCCTCTTTATTTTCTATTACACTAATGTGATGCTTGTCTACCCATATTCTTGTTAGCGAATGTTACCTTGTATTTAACTTCGTCATTTGTGTTTGAGTATTATTTGTTGTAAATTTTGAGTGTATGTTAAATGAGACGAGAAAATGTACTAAGAGTAAAGTAAGTATGTCATGTTAGAATTTGCCGATTGCAACACGCGCAAGAGAACGCGAACACACACACACACACACACACACACACCATACCAGTGCCTTTGGAGCTTGTTGCTGGCTCGATGACATCGGTACCCCCAGCGTCAGCGCTGCGACTGCCACGGCGTCCTCAAAGGCCCTGTGAGCCTCATAGGGCCAGTCATCGCCCAGCAATTTCTCCACACAGCCACTAAGCGTCAGCTCTGCGTCACGTGACGAGCCTACTGGCAGTAGTGACGGGAGGTGAACTGGATTGTGGGATATCTTCCCAACCGGATTGTGGGATAGCTCCCTCAGCTTCAGGATCTCAGCGTCCTCCCTGTCCCAGAAGACGAATCTCGAATGAACACCCTTTGTACGTAGGAAATTTAACCATTGCTGAAAACCTTCAGTCACTTTCTCTTGCTGGTTTTGGAAAGTGTCTGGATTTCGCACTCGCAGTCTTGCTCGCCCAAAGTCCTGGGGGAAACTAGCGTCTCTGTTTGATCTGTGTGCATCTGGAACGGCCTCCACGCCGAGCATAATGCGGTGGTAGGTTCCCAAGATGTCTGCTGTCAGTGAGAAGGCCACCGCGCCGATCTCTCCAACCAGCTTTCTCTCGTTTCTCACCGTACTGACAGCAATGAAACTGTCGCCCACATATTGATCTACTAATATAGCGTTCTTGAGTGCCAGTTTGGCGCGAGCAAAGCGTGCGAGCTCGACATGATCTACAGCTGTGACTGTCCTGATGTCCGCATCCTTCAGGTTGACGAGCAGGGCCTCCTTGCACTGTGGGGACATGGCAGCGTACATGGCGGTCTGCACGCAATGCTCCAGACGGATCTCACCCACATGCTTGATCTCCACCACACTGGACTCCCCCTTGAAGTCAGCATACCCCACCAGCATTCCTGCTTCCTTAGAGCTCCGGTCAGGTTTGAGTGGTAAACACAAAAACTCTTGGCTGTGTGGACTCTCTATGTGAGCGTCAATGAAATCGGCAAATGGCTGGCATTCGCTTTTGTGCTCAGTCCAATTATCAGCAAGATGGTCATTTGCTTTATACATCTTTCTGTCATCTACAGATCTACGAGCGTGCGCCACAGCAAAGCAAGGGTTTCTTTTCAATAGATCCTGGAATTCCTTGTCGAGCTGCTTCACTGACAATCCTTTGTTTTGCCTGTTACTGTCCCAGTTGTCGTCTAGTTTCCTTGCTTGGGAGAACAAGTCCTCCACTTTGGTGTCCTCTATCTTGCATCCCAGAAGAGAGGCTACCACTAACTCAAGATACACCCCCACAAAGTCTGGATCTGCCTGGTAAGCGATGTTTACTCCTTGGCAAGGTACCTGGTCTCCGGCAGAACATTCATACTGACGAAATATCGGCTCCCTTACTTTCCACCAATGATAGCTTTCTTTCGCTAAGTCAGTCACATTGAGCTTTGAGTATCTGCATTTCTTTGACTCTATCGCTCGTCCTGCAAACGGTTTCAACGGGCTGCTTTGGGGAAGTTCTTTGTCCAGCCAGACATGAAGGTGGTCCTTTGCGCGAGACATGGCGACAAACATCATTCTGACCAGTAAGTCTTTCGAGATCTTTTGATGGTATGTCTCTCCAACACCATAGACCACCACTCTGCTTCGCTCCGTTCCCTTTAGGCTGCCGACTGTGCCAACTTCATACGTGTTTTTGTCCTTGTTCTTGTTTTCACTTAGCTTTTTAATCCTCTCAACTTTCCGCCCCTGATTCAACAAGGTGTTCTCCAGTCCCTGTGTCAGTTCGTCAATGTTCCATTTGTCCATTGTCACGGGTGTGATCGCATAGGCTTCACTTGGAGGGGACAGCAGCAGCCTGCGTCCTGCGGTGTCACCCGCCTTGTCTGTTGTCAACCATTCAAACGAGGCGTCTGTGGTGCGCGCTGCAATCTGGTCATGGTGAAGAGCAGCAGGGAAATTTTCGTTGCTGTATTTGTTTAAAAACTCGACTAACTGGGGGCCACTGCGATGGTTACGTCTTAGCGTCATTTTGTAAGGCTCAATATCACGTGATTGCCAGAGATTAGAAAACCAAGTGGCGCCCTCTCGAATGGCCTGTCGGGGGTCGCCAGCAACGACAAAATGACGGCACGTGAGCAAGAGAGTGTCCACCAGTTCAGCGAGAAGAGGGGTCACATCCTGACCCTCGTCCACTATCACCCAGTCCCACGTGCGCCCCGGGATGTCTTTCTTCTTCAGCTTTAGGGACTCCACGTTTTCCTTGAAGACAGGGTCATAATCGGTCTGGTCTGCATTTGGGATGCTCGCTGTCCCGCTGCTTTGATAAGCAAATGAATGAAAAGTTAAAACAAGGCATTTCTTGTCCGTACTTTCTGAAGCCCGGTTCCTTTCAGGAAACAGATTCACGCTACCATAGCTCATGAGTCGCGCTTTGAGCTCCTGCACTGCGTACTGGTTAAATGCCAGAACTAGCACGCGAGCAGAATCATCCCGAAAAATGTGTTCTACTAGTTTACACAAAGTCAGAGTTTTTCCTGACCCAGGACCTGCGTTAATTATTATCTTCTCGTCAGCCCAACGTTGAATAACGGCTTGCTGATCGCAGTCTAATTTCATCTCTGTTGGTTTTTGGGTCACATTCTGCGTATCTGGCGTTGAAGTGTCTTCTGTACATGTCTGAGATGTGGATGGCTCAGCATCTGTTTGCGTCTCTTTCTGAATATCAAGATGTGGCTGTAGCTGTTGAAGCGTTTGCGTTGATATCGTTTGTTGTTGACTCCTTGGACACGGGTGGTGCTGGCTGCCTTGGGGTGACGACACGGGTTGAACTCCAGGTCTTGTGCCTCTCAGGGGCAGGGCATGGGCCTCCTTTACCTGCACATTGGAGCAGTTACTCTGTGAACATCATGCAGTAGCCAGTGAAACAAACCAAAGAGAGAGGGAATGAAAAAAAGTAAGACTGAAAAACATGATAAAAAAATATGACTATCAAACAAGCTTAACGAAAATCACGACAAGCACAACAATGCATCTGTCTCTGTCTCCGGGGTGTTACCGAGCTGTAAAGTTAGAGGACCCCTCCCCCTCCTTTAAAGTCGCTACCTGTCAGGTAACTTCACCAACACTGTCCATGTCACTCTTTTCATACGTTATTCAAACCGTCAATTCTGAATAAATCTTGTTCAAATATTGTGCATTGCGGACAAAAACGAGATATTGCTCTCGAAAGATTTCAACCGATGCTCGATCATTCCGGCTTTGTGGCTAAAGGGAGCTATAGCGTCTTCTTTCGTGCATTACAGTGTCGAGAATTTGTAACCTGATAGCAACTCGACCCGAATTTCCCAGCGATGGGACAATAAAGTAATGAAAAAAAAAATCTAATAGATCCCTTTACTTTGGAGATGACAAGTTTAAATATCGGGCGCATTTACGTGATTTGTAAAACATTTTACATATCGCAGGGCGCGCCCCGTGATATGTAAAACATTTATTACATTTTTACAAATCACGGGTTAACAGCGTGACTGAATGTAAAAAGAGAGGGCCAGAAAGAGAGAGGGAGAGAGCCCGAGAGAGATACAGATAGATGGACGGACAGATTGATAAACAGAGGTATGGAATTCATTCATACATGCACGTACGTCTGTTCTAATGAGAAAACCGACAAGTCGTACGTGTTAAGAAAATAATACCTTCCGTTTGAGCAGAGTAGACTCCTGCAGCTGAGGATCAACTTCTCTCGCCTTGGTTGTCGCATCTTGCTTCAGCTTCTGTATATTTGTCTCATTTTCAATTATGTTCCAATCTACGTGATCCTTATAGTATGCCTCACTTTGGACAGCTCCAGTAAACCATGCCTTTGAGTCCGGCATAGTTTTTGTCGCACTTCTTTCAGCACCAAAGACGAATGCCTCTGAGTCCAGCATATTTTTTGATTCACTTTGGACAGCTCCAGTAAACCATGCCTTTGAGTCCGGCATAGTTTTTGTCGCACTTCTTTCAGCACCATAGACGAATGCCTCTGAGTCCAGCATAGTTTTTGATTCACTTTGGACAGCTCCAGTAAACCATGCCTTTGAGTCCGGCATAGTTTTTGTCGCACTTCTTTCAGCGCCATAGACGAATGCCTCTGAGTCCAGCATATTTTTTGATGAAGAATACGATGCAATCATTGTTTTATCTGTTGACGAAAATTTTAAAGGCACAGTAAGCCTACCGTAAACCATCACAGATACTGTCAGGCTTTTACACACACTACAAACAACCTTCCATTTGAACTCTCACCGAACGGGAACATCCTAAGTGCCCTACGTAAAGAGCGAGCAATTTTTAAAGAATTAATTTTGCGGATTGTCTCAGAGACTATCGGACCGTGGTGCGTTTTGGCGCTAGACCTAACTTTTAAAATCTATATCTATAATAAATTGACAGCTTGTTACACAAACATTCTTAAATCATAAAAGAAATCGTTTTTTCATCAAGACAAGATCAGTACAATTCGAAGTTTTGAAAGTTTAAAAAAAGAAAAGCCCGGAAGCAGGGTCACGCAAGGTCGTGGTTCTCGTAGCAGACGACGGTTTATGCCTATCGCCAGTTCCTCTGAACAGTCAAAAGCCATCGCTAGAGTTCTTGTGAACCACAGCCGTTTGTTTCGTGAATTGTTAGAGGTACATAATAACGTGCTATTGCAGATAAGCTCACATCGAGTCGCATTCAAATTACTAACTGACGACTACATTGTGAAAAAAGGAAACTGGATCACACGGGTTCACGATGGCTCAGGGGTAAGATAAACCACGCAAAAATAAATTCTTTGAAAATTGCTCGCTCTTTACGGAGGGCACCTAGGATGTTCTCAAGCGGTGAGTGTTTAAATGAAAGGGTGTTTGTACTGTGTGTAAAAGCCTGACAGTATCTGTGATGGTTTACGGGAGGCTTACTGTGCCTTTAATGACAACTAAAATGAGAAAACTCTTTCATTATATTTTAAGCTTCCGAGCTGGAATGCAATCCCATCGTCCGGACTTTGTCAAAGATTGCTTGACCATAATGCCAACCAATTCGGTTGAAAAATGGGAGCGTGACAGTGTCGCCACAACTTTCACAAAAAGCCGGATATGACGTCCTCAAAGACATTTATTCAAATAAAGAAAACAATTCCGTCTGGGGATATCTTATTCAGGAACTCTCATGTACAGTTTAATGAAGATCGGTCCAGTAGTTTTCTGGGAATCGCGCTTCACACACACACACACACACACATACACGACGCTTGTCTTGTTTCCCCGTCTATTTTTCCCCGTTCCTTCTCTCTCCTTCTTCCCTTTCCAGCTCTATTCTTCTTCTCTCAACTAACTTAATGTATCCAATAATTTATTTATTTAGTTATGACTGTTTTTCCGTCTAGAATGCATGTGCCTGTAGTTGGTATGAGTGAGTGCGTCGCGTTCTTGCTGTGCGTCTGTCTGCGAGTGTATGAGTCCGAGTGTCTTGGTCCTTGTCGATTTGTGTTTCGTATAATTTTCACTATGTATTGTATATTTTGTAAGCGCCTAGGGCTATATTTAGATTAGGCGCACAAATGCTCATAATAATAATAATAATAATAATAATAATAATGTTAAAACATTAATCAAAACCTGACTAAATGTAGAAAGAAGCAAAAATCATCATGAGATACCTGGGTGCCTTTCAGGAAAACATGTCCGATTTTCCGACGCAAGCGTCTCAACTGCTCTGGAGGGTCGCTGTGCCCGCCAACTGGTCTGTTTTGGAATCAAGCAGGGATCTTCGAATTTGAAGACAGTCTCGCTGGTTTCAGAAGGAGCCTGAAAAAATGCCTGTCGATTACAAAAAGTAAAACACAAAGAGGCGCATCAAAGCACGCATACACCTCTTCTCCAAACATTATGCATGTCGCACGGTATGTAACTCCTCGTATTTGCCTTACATTCTTGTCATACGAAAACACGTGCATTGTGTTCGTTAAATAGTTGTTCTGGTTGTGTGGGTGTGGCTGTCAGCATAGAGACATGAATTTGATTGGTCGATAGTTATAGGCAAAGCACATGGTCTTTGCACTTGTGAAAACAAACAGTGAACGCTTCCCCAAAATAAAAACATTTTTTACATCTATTTTTTGTTTCTATAACTTTTTTCCCCATGGTTCATTCATCATCTGACATAACTTTTTAGCGAAATCTAACCATAAGATTATTGAAAAGAAAAACCAAAAATGTAGACGACCACCTTTAACGTGCGAACTAATGAACTCCAGTTAAATACGGGAATCCTTGTGTTTATGCCAGTGTTTCGACTCTTTTCTCTTGCATTTACAGGTAGCTCTACCTCATGTGTGGACATTTCGGCTAGTTTCGATGTTTTGTGATTGTGGACGATGTCTCTGTCTCCAGAGCATTTTTTTCTCTCTAAAAGGCAGGGGCGGATCAGTTGCTTTGTAAAGGGGGAGGGGGCCGGCACTTTGAATCAAAAGTGAATGTGATGGGCGCAAAGCGCCCGAATTTGCTAGAGGGTCCGGGGGCATGCCCCCCCGGAAAAAATTTGGCCCAAAGAAGCAAAATGGTGCCATCTGGTGCCATTTAAACTTAGAAATGGTCATAGAATCAGCTTTCCAATTTTTTTTTCGGGGGGGGGGGGGGGGGGGGGGGGGGGGGGGGGCACGTGCCCCCTGTGCCCCCCCCCCCCTCGTCCGCCCCTGAAAAGGTCATACTGAATTCTATTCTCGTGATGAAAGAAAATGGGACAGAAAGCTAAAGAACATCGCAACATCCAGTCTTTCATTTGTTCTCTCACTGTAAATAAAAGTAAGTAAACGATTCAAAACTGATTACTACATCCTATACACAGAGAGAAACACATTTTTTCATCCCATGCGGCGCCAAGACCGAAACCAAAGTAGGTTTACAGTTCCCAAGCTTTGTTTACAGTTCATAGTCAAAAGTGTGTCTTATGTTTGCCTTCTTTGAAAACCATTTTATCTTACATACGTGAGAGAGACACCCGTGAGATAATAATCGTTCAAATCACACGTGTGTATATCATGTAAATAAGGTCATGTCAAGCAAGTCTGGCAGGGACCTGTTTTTCCACGGCTTATGATGCCAAAGTCACCAAGACAATTGTCATTATAGAAACAAAAATTGCGCTCGCTAATTACCCGCGATGAATCTTTAGAACTAACACGTCACGCCACACTTTCAGAGTGACGTTTCATTGCTTTCACGTAATAGATTGCAGGAGGCTTTAGAAGAGATGGAGGTTCCAAAACAAGCGTCTTCAATTTAGCTGCCTCGACTGCAGGACATTGTCAGTAAAATACACGTAAGTACAGTATGTAGGATAAACAGAATACTACATGGCTTGCTGTGTCTTACCAGATTTACACTTGTTGCTTTTTCAAATAGTGAACAGCTCGCTTTCGCTCGCAGTTCAATATTTAAACAAAACAACTGGTGTAAATCTGGTACGACACAGCAAGCCATGTAGTATTCTCTATATGTATGCCAGCACCTTTTTTGTGACGCTGTGGCAGAATCTCAGTCTGAATTGATGCCGAATATCTTTTTTTTTTTTTTTTTCCCCTTACACTTGTACCTTGTCCCGGTGTGCTCTCACGCCGCCCCGTCCCTGCACTCACTGCTCCATCCACATCTGAATTTCGTTCCGCTGCCAGACTTGCCGATTTTACAGACGCTCCAGGGAGGGATGTCGGGTCGTTGCGGTAGGCTACCCTCGGAAGATGTCACTTCGACGGTGTTCAGTAGTGGGTCTGTCCCGAGCTAACGGACGCAGCCCACTACCTACTATGCCCCCTACTAACGACATTGACTGCTAAGTCGCGGAGCCAGACTGAGTGAGGGTCCCCTCCAGAGAGCAGACAGCCACCACGTCCCTCCGTCGACCCCCCAGAACGTCACACGTTGAAGACTGACAGCAGAAGTACTTTTCAGGGAAGGATGGAACAGGAACACTGAGACCAAGGTCACCATGAGAGCTCCGGGCATGAAGGGCCACAAGAGCAAGGACAATTTATAATTTTTGGATGATTAATGAGATGAGGATGATTGTAATGATGCTATGGATTTCCAATTTTGGTTTGAGACTACGTGACAGGGCAGCACTCTACGCTTACTGTCATAATATATCCTGGTGTCAACCAGGCCCGAGAACTGCAGCACCTGCGGTGTTGGTCAGGTAAACAGAACCTGAGCACCCTCAAAGTCGCATTCGTTAAGTGAATGACACTCGGCTGTGTGATTCCAGCCTTCCCATAGGAACCATAGCACTTCCACTCTGGGTAGGAGCCGACCGTCGCCCGAAAAACCCACATGACCCGATGGGATTCGAACCCACGACCTCCCGGCCCACAGTCCGATGCGCTAACCACTGCGCTACGGGGGCCGGTGATGCCGAATATCTTAAATACATTGATGCTCGGACAAAAGTCTAACGGTATGAGCATTGATGAGACTGACTGACTGACGAATTAGTCTTAACGTCCTGTTAGGACCAATTGGCCTATCTTGGGACAGGTAGAGTTAATATGCTACATGCAGGGACAAAACACTGGACAAACAAACAAAGAACACATATGATCGCGTTATACATTGCATGCTTCAATGGAAGCCTGACAATGGAAGCCTGTGTCTCTCAATATATAAGGCTGAAATAGGACATCTGTTTTGAAAACCTCCTTCCCTTTCCTCCTTCCCAGGTGTGCCCGTCTGAATTGATGCCGTCACTGGGAAACATAACTAAAATATGCATGTAGCATATTAACTCTACCTGTCCCTTTCATTTAGTCTGTTGTTGCGGTATCAGTTTCAAAATGGGGATGGAAGTAAAGATGTTGGGGGTTGTTGCCTTGGTGTACGCGGAGTATGTTAGAGTGGAGCGTTTTTGTAGGCTTATTTGCTTTTAATTTATGTAGAATATTTTGAGACGTTTGTATAATGCCAGAATAACTAAATGCATAACTGACTTAATAAGTAAATGAATACATAATTGGAAAACTAATGCAATAATAATTATTTGAGTCTTGATCTAGACAAAGGAAAATATAAATAACTAGCTAACTAGATATTTCAGACTAGGGATCTTTGGTTCAGGTAGGTGGGCAGTATGTGCTTTGGCCTTGTTTAAATCGAGCTATGATTTGAGTTTTAGGCGCTTTGGTTGTGGGGTGGGGGGGTCGGTGGGAGAGAGTATTGAGGGGTGGCGGGACGGGCACACCTGGGAAGGAGGAAAGAGAAGGAGGTTTTCAAAACAGATGTCCTATTTCAGCCTTATATATTGAGAGACACAGGCTTCCATTGTCAGGCTTCCATTGAAGCGTGCAATGTATATCTAAGAATTCATGGGGTTTCCGTTTGTGTTTGTTGACAAGGGTGTGTAGGTTGTGGAGTAATTGGTATCGGTCAAAGAGGTGTAAAAAATATTAACTGTCCACATTCACAGAGACGGGGAAAGTACTTGTGAGCGCATCCATCCGTGCGGATTCTGCGAAGTATTTTAAGGAGGGTGGTGGGGAGTGTAGTCCCGGCTGTGTTGTTTTGTTTGTCGGGGCAGAATAAGCCAACCATGGGCATCGCCTTCTGTTATTAGTTCTGTTTCCCAGTGACGCCAGGCAACTTTGGCCATTTTGTGTTTTGCTTCCGTCTTTGTTAATTTTAGGTCATGAAATGCTGCTTGATGATCTGTGACAGCCTCTTTTTTGTGCTCTGTCGGCCATTCTTTGCTTCTGATCCCTGTGTGTGAGGGGATATACATAAGGGTCAGTTCTGTTCCAGAGGCAATGATTTGGTGACAGAGGAACAATATTTCCGTCTGAAGCGGAACCATTTTGGAGAGCAGTCAGAGCTGATTTTGAGTCGGAGAGAATCACGACTCTTGTTGGGCGTTGAGGGAGGTCATTGGCATATAGTGGCATGCTCTCAAGATGGCGTACATTTCTGCAGTGAAAATGGACACATCCTTGTTGAGTTTGATTTTTTGAAAATTATGTTGAGGTCAGGAATGACAAAAACACGGCCAGCTTGGCCATCAATTTGTTTTGAGCCGTCAGTAAATATTTGCAGGCGATCTCTGTAACATTATTTCTCTTAGTATTGATGAGACAAGTACAGGGTTATCTTTCTTTGTCACCCAGATCATGATCAGGGATGATAATGGGGGATTCCATGAACCAAAAGGGGAAGGGGTGAATGGGAATGTGGGCCATCATCCTACCTGGGTTTACCTCACTTTCTTGAAATATTGGTTGAACATACTCTGCTAGTGGGGTCGTTGCTTTGTATTTTAAGGTTTTGGTAAGGGGTCGAGGTTATTGTGTCAAACTCAGCAGTGAGCTCTTCGTTCACACCATTATCAACGATACTGGCTCTTGATACATACTGGGCCGAATTGAGTCTTCTTTCTTCATCGATGGGCAGCCAGCCAGCCTTTTGATACACTAGTTTGTTAATACAGTATTTTGGGAGATCAAATATGATTTTGAGTGCAGCCATTTCGGCTCTTTCCAATAATTGTAGATTCGATTTTCATGCAGCAAAAAAATGCTTCTGGACCATAGGTCAAACGGGATCTTATAATGGCTTTCTTAATGTGAAGCAGGCTGTCTTTATTATAGGCCCAGGTCTCTCGTTTTAACCCTTTGAGGAGACTAAGTGCTTTCTTGGCTTTGCCGACAAGGTTTTTGATGTGTGGCCCCCATGTTAGGTTGGGGTTGAAGGTGACGCCAAGGAATTTGACTTGTTTTTTAGGCTCCAGGGGTGTATTGTTGACGGTAATTGTGAATTTTTTGTGTACCTTCTTTCTTGTGACAACCATAAATGTTGACTTTTTGGCGGCGATTTCAAAGCCGTTTGTGTACAAATACTTGACTATTTTGTCTACTGCGTTTTGGTATCTCTTCAGGTTGGTTCTGTGTTGAGTTTCTCTTGGTTTGTGATTTGACCACAGAGCCAGGTCGTCCGCATACAGTGCAATCACTGTTCCAACCGTCCTGGCTTTGTGAATGTCACGCATCATGATGCTGAACAATGTCGAGGCAATTACACTGCCCTGAGGGACTCCTATGTTGACATTTCATTGATGAGCCAGTGATGGTGGTGGGAAGGAAGATGGGGATGGGGCAAGTTTGTATCTGTGGGATATACTTAGAATAGGATAACTAAATGGATTGATGCATGTCATATTATGACCAAGTTTTTGTCAATTAGTAGGGAGTGAACGTTCTCTTTAACATTATTTTATGAAGCTTCTTCTTCTTCGTTCACATTTTATGAAGCAAGAACACCACAAATTTTTGTGTGATTTATATACCGTGGACCCCATCCCCTACCCTTTTAAGACCTCGAAAAATGCGCGAAAATCAGGTCTTAAAAAAGTAGGAAGTCTTCAAATGGGCTAAACTTTACAGAGGTTATGAACAAACCAAACTGGATTGAACGGTAAAAATAACATGAATATAAAGCTGCGCTCATTAATTACAGTTAACAGTGTTCAATGTTTTTTTGTTACTTTTAAAACACAGTATCGTACTGGCACAGTGTTCCTATATTGACAAACCCTGCTCATACATTCGTTCAACAAATCGTATGATCTGTTTCAGTATATGGACACTTACTTTTTCCATGATAGATTGCGGCATTCCTAGCAGCGGAGTTTGGTACTTCTAAGGGAGGGGGTCTGCTTTCAAGACAACGTCAAGGGCAAAAAACTTATTCGAAGGAGAGGCAGACGACGTTCGCCTACTCGGTCTGCCATTTGGGTGGTCAGGAAGTGACCTGGCACAGTTCCTGACTAGTGAGTTGCGGGATCATAGGGATCTCGAAGAGGCTAGGTTAGAAAGAGAAGAGGCTTCGTTGCAAAGAAAGAGACAGGGCCGGCTGGCTAGGGAGAAAAAAGAACGTGCGTAACACTTAGATCAACAGATACGGGAGAGTTGCGTGAAAGGGGAGGAGGTACAGGGTGACACAAAAAAAACAGATCTATCCCACCAAAAGTTTAATATTTTCTGAAATAATCAGCCGATTCTTTTATTTTTTCAGGTGAGCCAAGCTGAAATGATGTTCTAACAGCCCACCAAGTTTGAGCTTCAAGATGTCATGGACAACGGAGCATAAGACATTTATAGTCGAGGCCTATTTTCGGTCGAATTCTATCCAGACTGGTCAGCCGCAGATGTGACCCAGAGTGGTCCCCCTATTCACCGGACTTGAACCCCCCAGATTTTTATCTGTGGGGGTACCTCAAGGACAGGGTATATGGCAACAACCCCCAGACCATCCCTGATCTTAAGGCAGCAATAACAGCAGCTGTAAGAGCGATCCCACATCTGCGGCTGACCAGTCTGGATAGAATTCGACCGAAAATAGGCCTCGACTATAAATGTCTTATGCTCCGTTGTCCATGACATCTTGAAGCTCAAACTTGGTGGGCTGTTAGAACATCATTTCAGCTTGGCTCACCTGAAAAAATAAAAGAATCGGCTGATTATTTCAGAAAATATTAAACTTTTGGTGGGCTCTGTTTTTTTTGTGTCACCCTGTATTTTGAGTATGTTAAAGGCTGCCATATTCGTAGCGTTCATTAATTAATTCATATTGTTTACATGTGCCAATAATGTTATAAAACTGTACCTAAGGGGATATAATAACGATTGGCTGTAGCTTTCGAACACAGAACAAATTATTTCAGTATTGCAAAGTGGTGTTGATAGTGTCGAATGTAAACAGAACAGTCTCAAACGCCATCTTTGGTTTACGAAACGTCACAAAGTGACGTCAACGGTCTAAAAATAGCCCAAGTCCTGGAGAACTGTTGCTAAACAATGCAATAAAGAATTAATTATTTCTCGTAATTGGTAAGGACTTCAAACCTAAAACTTTGCAGGAAGCTTAATTTATACATCCCCGCAACGATGGGAAAAGCCCTGGAAGTAATTAAACTAATTAAATAGGACTATGTCAGCCTTTAAATGAGACGAGAAAATATACTAAGAGTAAAGTAAGTATGTCATGTTAGAATTTGCCGACTGCAACACGCGCAAGAGAACGCGCGCACACACACACACACACACACACACACACACACACACACACACACACACACACACACACACACACACACACACACCATACCAGTGCCTTTGGAGCTTGTTGCTGGCTCGATGACATCGGTACCCCCAGCGTCAGCGCGGCGACTGCCACGGCGTCCTCAAAGGCCCTGTGAGCTTCATAAGGCCAGTCATCGCCCAGCAATTTCTCCACACAGCCACACAGCGTCAGCTCTGCGTCACGTGACAATCCTGCTGGCATTAGCGAGGGGAGGTGAACTGGATTGTGGGATAGCTCCCTCAGCTTCAGGATCTTAGCGTCCTCCTCGTCCCAGAAGACGAGTCTACATTGGACACCGTTGTCACGCATGAAATGAAACCATTGCTGAAAATCTTCAGAGACTTTCTCTTGGTGTTTTTTGAAGATGTCTGCATTTCTGACAAGTAATCTGGCTTGCTGAAAGACCAAAGAAAACTTGCTATCTCTTGGGAGTGTGTGTCCTTCCGGAGACTCTTCCACGCCGACCATAATGCGGTGATATGTTCCCAAGATGTCTCCCGCCAGTGAGAAGGCCACCGCCCCGATCTCTCCTACCTCGTTGCTTTCGTTTCTCACTGTACTGACGGCAACACATTTTTTGTTATCAGAATGACGCATCCTCGTATGACTCTGACAGTTTTTTAGTGCGAGTTTTGCACGTGCAAGGTGAACAAGTTCAACAGGATCCACAGCTGTGACTGTCTTGATGTCCGCATCTTTCAGGTTGACGAGCAGGGTTTCCTTGCACTGTGGGGACATTGCAGCGTACATGGCTGTCTGCACGCGATGCTCCTTGCGGATCTCACTCACATGCTTGATCTCCACCACACTGGTCTTGCCCACAAAGTCAGCAATCCCCACCAGGTTTCCTACTTCCTTAGAACTCCGGTCTGGAGTGATCACCAGGCAAAGGTACTTTTGGTACTGTGGGCATTGGATATGACTGTGCAAGAAGTCAGTGAAGGGTTGGCAAACTTCCTGATGCCTCTCCCACTGACCAGCGATTTGATCTTTGTCTTCATATATCTTCCCATCCAGTATGGATCTGCGAGCCTGAGCGAAGGCAAAACACGGGTTTACTTTCTGAACATCTAGGAAGTTCTTCTGTAGCTGGGAAATGCACACTCCTTTTGGTTTGTTCTTTTTTGGTCCTTTTACCTCGTCGTTCAAGTTACTAACTTGAGACAGCAAGTCATTTACTTTGGCATCCGATATATTGCACCCTAAGACGTAGGCAATAACCGATTCCACATACAAACCCACAAAGCCAGGATCACCGTGCAGACCAATGTTTACTCCCTGCTTTGGGGCCCTGTCCTGGTCAAGGCACGGTCGGGACAGTGGTTCTTTTACAACCCACCACCTGTAGTTCTCTCCTGCCAAATCTGTCACCTTTAGTTTTGAGTACTTCTGTGGTCTTGTTTCTGTCTTTTTCTCTTCAAATGGTTTCAGAGGGCTTTTGTCAGGAAGTTTTTTGTCCAGAATTACATGCAAGTGGTCCCTTGCTCGTGAAATGGCGACAAAAATCAATCTGTGAAGTACCTCGTCTTGAATAGTTGGCTGGTAGCTTCTGGACACTCCATAGACAACCACCCGACTCCGCTCTGTTCCCTTCAAGCTGTAAACAGTGCCAGCTGTGTAAACACCTGTAGCAGGCACCCTACCGTCATTGAGATTGTCAATCTTTTGCAATTCACAACCTTGTTCCGACAGTGTTTTAGCGATACTCTGTGTGACTTGCCCGTTTGTCCATTTCTCCAAGGACGCAGGTGTAATTGCGTAGGCTTTGTCGGGAGGAGACTGCAGAAGCCGACGTCCAATGATCTCACCCATGTTACTTTTAACTTTTGTGGCCATTTCCACGGTCGCCTGTTTTTTTCGCAATGAAATCTGATCGTAATGGAGATCATATGACTCAAAGTTTTCCCTGCTATAGTCGTTAAGAAACTTGACCAGCTCAGGCCCGCTGCGGTGGTTGAATCTCAACTTCGCCTTGTGCGGCTCCATGTCAAGCAATCGCCAGAGGTCAGAAAACCAAGTGGCGCCCTCTCTTATAGCCTGCCGGGGGTCGCCAGCAACGACAAAATGGCGGCAAGTAAGGCGGAGCGTGTCCACCAGTTCAGCAAGAATAGCAGTTACGTCCTGGCCCTCGTCCACTATCACCCAGTCCCACGTGCGCGCCGGGTTGTCTCTCGCCTTACGCTTCAGCGACTCTACGTTTTCCTTAAAGGTGATGTCAAAATACTTCTTGTCTTTCTTGAAAACCTTTCCAGAGTCGGAGCTTTGCTGTGCAAACGAGTGAAAGGTTGAAACAAGACATCCTTCGTCTGTGCTTCTGTACGCTGTGTCGTTGTCCTCTAACAACAACACTCCGTAAATCATGAGACAAGCTCTTAGCTCACTCACTGCATAGCGGTTGTAAGCCAGGACAAGTACGCGGGATTCTGGGCGCTCCTGACGTATACGTTCAATCAGCTTACAGAGAGTGAAGGTCTTTCCTGACCCGGGTCCTGCATTGATTATCATCATTTCATCCTCCCATCGCTCCATGACGGCTTGTTGATCCTTGTCTAACTCCTCTGCCGGTTCATGGGGCGTGGTCCGTTCTTCCTGTGTCTCAGCATACTTCCAACTGGATGCATCGTCGGAAGCCGTTGCCTTCTCTTGGCCAACGTCTTGCTCTTCACTCACACGCAAATTGGTCCCCATTATGTTCTGCGCCGGTCCTTCACGCAGCGGGGCCGGGGCTTGCTGACCGCAATGCCGTGATGGGTGGGATTCTGTCGATTCAAACAGCTGTTTAAATTTCACTGTGTTTAAAAACATTACACTGAAATATGTAATGCAATTCATGGGGTATTGACCGAGTTAAAAAAAAAAAAACCACTAAACTAAAACAAACCGCAAACACCTATTACACTCGCCTTCCAAATACTAATATTTACTACTTTGGTCTTTACTGTTTTGAAATTTTAGCAGAAGGCAGACAAAGAGCAATACGATCAATGAAATCATTGTGATTATGTATAGTGCAGAAACACTGTGAAAATCAAATAAGCAAATAAAAGAAAACAAGAAGAACAAATGCTTGTATGAAGCTACGGCTCCACCACCATAATTTGTCAACTAAATGAGTATTACCTCCTTATTGAACCCACTATGACTTTGAATTTGACGAGGGTCAACCAGTCTTGGATCATATCTCGAAGTCATTTGACCATGGAAGTATGAAAAGTTTAAAAGGTCCAAAATGCAAAAAATGGTAGAAAAAAGAATGTTGTGCATGTTTTCATCCAAACACGACCCCGCTGGGCCCTTGAAGTTCTATTAGGGTCAAACAAGCTTACCTCATTCTCGAGGTAATTTAACCCTGAAAGTGTGCGAGGTTTCAAAGATCCAGCTTCAACATTGTCTGAAACAAGGGATATTTTCCCAAATCCTAAAATCGACCCTGCCATAACCTTGAAAGTTGAGGAAAGTAACCCAGAATTGCGGAATATCTGGAAGTCACCAAACATTAAAAGTGTGCAAAGTTTCAATAAGATCTGAGAAAACTTCAATGTAAATGTTTTTGTCTACGTCTACCAAGACTCTCCGGATTACTCAGGTGAACCAAAATGTTGCTAAGCAAACACGAGCTGTGCTGTGAATAAACATTTACATAATCCAACGACTGAATCAGAAACTTTCCTTGATCTAAGACAAATCTGTCTTTTAATAACATTTTTTGTTTTTGAATGAAGTTAGAAGGGTTAATAGTTTATCAGAGGTAGATTCATTTCTGGCCGAAGGTTTCATTCGGGGAAACATTTTGTTGTATAAAAATGTATAACTGACGATAAATGAAAATGATTTGCATTAAATAAAACTATTGTGTGCATGTTAAGGTGTATCATACTAAATTCCAAGGCGGTATTCTTCACAATAAAGGAAATACTGTCCCTTTTTGAGAACTGTTGAGTTCAGACAGTTTTCAGTACCTGCAGACACTAAGATCCTAACTATGTCTGGAATGAGCTGTCTGGACAAAAAGGTAAATGGCCCAATATGTTTGAATGTTTAATGCACGTACGTGGATTGGTCACATGCATTCACGAACAGGCGTGATATTTTGCAAATAAATGACCGAGGTGAATCATACATTTGAACAGTCATTTGAGGTGTAACAGTTGCCAAGTTCTAATGATTCAGATGAAAGAACGTCACTGTCTGCTTCTAAACGTACTGGAGTTTTTAACTCTGTGTTGCAAAAGGAGTAAGAAAAAATTTTACCCATGAAGAAGACAAAGAAAAAAGTAAAAAAAGAAAGAGTAAAAAAAGGGCAAAAAATAAGGTTTGAAGCAGCCTGCATGCAACTGAGGTTTAAAAAAAAAACCACAAAAACACAACAACAACAACTGTGTTGCAATATTTTGGTTCTAAGACTTAAACATTTCTATCACTATCTTTTAATGTATATGTACGAACACTACCACCATTTTTACCTGACTGCGATTGTTGTGAAGACGCCGCTTCCCTCTGACTCGGCGATATTCGACATGAAGGCGAAGCAGTTGAGCTACACGGCAAGGGAGGAGCAGAATCTGAACCCAGTGTTCCTTGAAGCGTGCCCTCCATCCCCGAGCCTTCTGACGTGCTGTCTTCGATTTGGGACATCTCGGCAACAGCAACCAAAGGACGTTCAGCTGTTCTCTGCTTCGTCAAATCATTCTTAGTCCCCCATGCCTTCAGTTCAGACAAGTAGTCTTTGATGTGCACAAACGGTCTCTTTGGATCCGACTGCATTTTCGCCATGGTGATTTCCAGCAGTTCCACCATAGCGGCCGAGCTGCGACAGGTTTCACTGCATGTGTGGTAGCGCTTCTTGATGAAGACCAGGAGCTTGGCACTCTCTCCAGTCAGCAAGCCAGAGCAGATGGAATAAAACTGACAAGATGGAAAGTAATATAAATAGTATCAATATATACAAAGAAAATAACAATTCAGTGTGCAGACAAGATTTATCTTCAACACATACACATACTTGTATACGTAAAGGGTATGTATGGCGAGATGTGTCTTTTCTAAGCAAAGGAATGTGGAAGTGCTAGGGCTGCTACGCTGAAAAGTAGTACAGTGGTACAGACAGTGAACAAAAACCTTGGGACCAGACAAAGGCTACCCTTCATTACAGGTGGTCTATCATGACAAGGTATAGTTTAAGTCAAGGTGTCTTTTCATTGAAGGGGTCCTTAGGCTACATCGTTAGTAACACTGTACCTGTATTATTGAAACTTCTCAATCACTAAGAAGTAGTCCTCATAAATGGTGATGGTAACCTCATATCATGAGCTATCGAGGATTCAAACGGGTTGCTAGGTGCATGGTTATCGTTCGGTTGATGCGAGATTATTGCAGGTAGACACCCCTTCTATATTACAGATGGGACGAAATAGAGGTTGGAACAAGAAAATTGGTTGATTAAAATCAACATGGCCGAAGCAGTGTTTTCATAAATGAAGCGGTACTGTACGGGCACATGTTGTACTGATTTGGGTTACATGTGTTGCAGAGTATTTGAAAATACTTAGGTATAAAAACATGCGAAGACGAGTGATAAGTCCGTGTTGTGAATATAGTCAAGTGAATAAAAAAAACGCTCGCGCTGTACCCGAGTACTCTTCAGACTGGCTCGCTCCCCCGGCCCAGTATGAAAGTTTTTGTCTTGTGCACGTTTAAGACCAAGTGGTTGCTCTGTGTGAATTACAGGCATTCCCTTTGCTATATAAATACATTGCATGCGAGCCGAGGATCTGCGTGGTGACTGGCCTTTCTCTTTTATTTGATCACAGTGAAAAATATACTTTCTTTTCTTTCTTTCTTTATTTGGTGTTTAACGTCGTTTTCAACCATTCAAGGTTATATCGCGACGGGAAAAATATACTGCCGACCCTCTTCATAACTGGTGAACTGGTGGCCCACGAAGTTCTTTTACTGTCCTGGCTCGCGGATTCTTGCATTTATCACGCCCCAGGTAGTTTTACCAAATTCTTTAATGTAAAGTGAAGGTAAAAGACTGAAACATATGTAAACAAAGGAAACCATAAGAAAAAATACAAATTAATATGAAAAGAATCAAAACACAAAATCGCGACCTCTAAACCACCGCAGTCGCGACCGAGCAACCAATGCTTGGTAGAAAATGGGGTACACAAAAAATCAAATTATTCAAACACACAACACGCTGGCTGGCTGTTCTATTTTGCAAATCGTCTTGCATGCGATACGCATGCTTTTTACAACGCTATATTTCTCGTCACTGTGTGACGCGTTCGGCTGTTCTATTATTACAGTGTGGCTGGCTGTTGCTCCCTCCCACCGCCAAGTCGTTTTTGTGGTTTATTTCGCATTTAGGTCCCAGGTAACATTATGAAGTTTTAATACGATCAATCGGACCTATTATCAAGTTAGTGTATCAACTTTTGAACGAACTGCGCCCAGTAGTTTCCCAGCAATAAGCTGTTAAGTCGAGACAGACGGACAGACAGACACACAATTAAAGTCTGCTGAGCCCAAGTACTAGCGTACTCGGGGATAAATTGACTGCTTATGTATCACACTAGTTTTGCTGCTACAGCTGTCCCTCTCATGACGGACACCCTTGGGCAAACCTGTCCGTACATTGCAGGTGGCCGGTCACGGGAGGGGTACCCCCTCCCCCCCCCCCCCCATCACACACACTCAAACACACTGACGGACTGAGTGAGCCTTTGCTACTCGTGATCAAGCTCTACTAAAACAATAACGTCAAACTACTACAACTTATAACTGTAAAGGAAAAAAACCTGTCCTGGAAAAATGACGTTAAATCAACGGCAAAAAGGTGGATGCAGCGCCTATAGGCTGTTGATCTACTGGCCGATGTGAATGCGTGATATATTGTGCAAAAAATTCCATCTCACACGGCATACGCGCTTTGAACTTTGGATAAGGCGCTATATAAATACCCGTTATTATTATTATTTAAGTTATTGAGACATCCCAGTGCACAAAGGGATTTATAGAGCAAATCGAGAAAATTCATTATTGAACGAAGCGCATAGCGCTGAGTTCAATAATTATTTTCGAGATTTGCTCTATAAATCCCTTAGTGCACTGGGATTGTTTCAATAACGATATTGTCAATACCGCCATAGATAAAAGAAGATTCCAAACGCACATTTTGCCACGCGCATTTGAATAGGCATAACTGTGTGGTCAGGTCGTGTACAGTGAAGATCTACTTTTGTGTGGGGTGTCTCAAGTGTGTCGTGCTTTCGTCACACGCATTTTAATTTCTGTTGGTAAATTCCAGTGTAGCGTTAATCTGAACAGTGATGATCTTTCAGTGAGACCTCATTTGAACTCGGAGAAAGGAATGTGCTCTTCATGGGAACACCACGTCCATCATTAAGAAGTGCCAGCAGCGGCTGCACTTCCTGAGACAGTTGCGCAAGTTCCGTATGTCACAGCAAATCATGGCGCAGTTCTATCGCGCAGTCGTTGAGAGCACCTTGTGTTTTTCTATGACGGTCTGGTATGGCAGCACCACTGAGAAAGAGAAACAGCTACTGGAGAGCATTGTGCGGACAGCCTCCAAAATCGCGGGCTGTGACTTCCCTTCCGTTGCCTCTATTTTTGAGTTGCGCTCAGGTCGAAAAGCAGGAAAGATTGTTCGCGACCCCTCCCACCCGGCAAACCACTTCTTCGAGCCTCTTCCATCTGGTAGGCGCTACAGAGCTTTGAAAGCCAGAACTAGTCGCTTTCGCTCTAGCTTCATTCCCCATGCTGTACTGACAACTCCTGTAGTGAAGACGTTGTAATATACTGTAGTTATAGGATTGGGGGGGGGGGGGGGGGGGGGGGGGTTCTTTTGTTACTTAGTCCTTTCACTGCATTCCATTACTGGTCTCATAACTTGTGATAGTGGAAATATGTGCAATGTGGAATGGTCCTTAATTTTTAGGTGCTGGAGTAGTTCTGTGCATAGACCAAATAGCCTGGACCGCCAACTAGCTCTCTCTCCGCTCTTTCTCTCTATTACGAGGTAGCGGCCACCCCCATTTAGGAACGAAGAGAGGTACAGAAAAGCGTGCTATCTTTCTCAGCGCAACTACTACCCCGCTCTTCTTGGCCTTTCAGAAATCAGGGGGATGTCATATCCGGTGTCGATTGTAATCATGGACGAAGTTGCCGAGGTAAGTTCTGAAAATGCTAAAATAAACTCAGCTAAAGTGCATATGGAACATTTTTATCGATGAGTTTTGTTAAGTTTAGTTTGGAGTCTTGGAAAATCCAGTTCATTGTCACCTCCCATTGTCACAAATAACTGGAGCGTGCTTTCTTTTCACTGTCTTTCAAACCGGACGCTAAGCGCCCCTGTGAAAATCGAGCGTCGTAACCTCGAAGGGTCACGTGACGAGTTGGCGGTCCAGGCTATTTGGTCTATGTTCTGTGTTGGTAGTAGTTTTGTGCAATGCGACTCTAGGTTCAGGTGCTTGAGTAGATCTGTGATAGTCTGTTAATACTGTTGTTTTAAACTGTCTAACTGGCTAGATTATGATTGTATAATTTTATGTGATGATCTGACTAAATGATAATAATTACGTGTACTACTTACTTTTAAATGGATTATAAATTTTAGGTATTGTTCTAGTATTCACTAATGTTGTATTGATATTACTGGCACCCCTTTTAAACTGATATGGTTTTTACCTTTACAAGGCGACGATGTGAATTTGTGATGTAGATATGTGGCTGGTTATGTGTGAGTATGTAAATAATTGTGTGTGTGTGTGTGTGTGTGTGTGTGAGTTGTGTCTGTGTGTGCATGACAGTGTAATGTACATATGTATGCTTGCATGGTGACGTGTGTCTGCATATGTGTCTGGTTGGTTTTTATTTTATTTTTACCGTGCCGTGCCAAGATGAAATCCTTTTGCAAAATTGGTGAATAAATATCTTGTATCTTGTATCTTGTATTATTTGCGATTCGAAACCTCCAGTCGAGCTTCGACGGATTGACTGTGCGGAGTGACTCCCCTTGAATTGACTCAAAGCGGTACTCGACGGTTCGCACATTTTAAAACAAATGTGGCATATTTCTCGTATTGTATCTTCACTCATCGGGGAGTCTGATACTAAATATGAACGGTAAGAATGCTCTGAACCCTACACGTATTATATCCCCATCGTTTTTTCGTTCACATTTGCCCAACATGTTAATTTGCTGAGCAGGGTTAATGTCGTCTGCTAGGCCGCTACCTGGGCAATCGAACCACTGCAGTCTGCACTGAGTCTGCATGCATGATATATGGTAAGAACGTTCTGAACCTTACACGTTTTCGATTACGATTGTTCTTGCCTTGAAATACTAATTCGGAAACCATTCATTTACTGAACTGATGTAGTCGTATTTCTGTGTAGTCTGCCACAGAGCCGATCGAGTCAGTCTTCCAAACTGGTCTAGCTGGTACGTTATCGGAATAACACTTGTGTTTTCTGTTAGCCGCTGGGAATTGTATACTAACTCATCATTTGGTAATGTGGATGATAAGCTACATGCCACTAACACGGCATATGAGAAGAATCTATGCAAGTCAGCGAAAATTAAATAAAACACAGCGGCTTCTATTTTTAGATCACTGGCACTGGCACAGGCACATGCAATCTGTCAGAAAAAAACCCACCTCTGCTTTAATTGAGAAGCAGGGAATTTATGGTCATTTGGTATTGTGGAGAATATAAGCTACATGTCATTAATTAATTCTGAGGATGAGAGCACAGTCTCGCTTAAGCAAAGGGCGGAAGAATACGCTCTGTGGAAAAGTTAGCGCACTCCAAGAGTGCGCTAACAGTTTTAGCGCATCGCCATTAGCCAATCAACTGGTTCACATCAGTCATGTGACACCAGTACTTACTGACAATTATTATTATTGTTATTATAACTTTTGACACCGACAAACTGAAGAATGAACAGATCTATGAGGTAACCGTCTCAATGGTCCAGGCTCAGGAAACAAATAATATTTATGGCCTGGGGCGATTGTAGCTTCCCTTCTTCGTGTCTGATAGACAAGGACAATAAATAGTAGAGCATAGTGCAATTTCATGTTGGCATCTTCTCCACTAAAAGCTATAACCCAAAGACTGAAGACCAAAGTGCTTTACCACACTTCTGACCCAAATCACCCCCCTCCTGCTAGGTACACGTGCACTCAAGTTAACCTCTGCTTTGACCTGTGTGCCAGGAGTCGGATGAGAGAGAGAGCGAGAGAGAGAGAGAGCGAGAGCGAGAGACACACACACACATACACATAGACAGACAGACATAGAAAGACAGAAGCGGAGAGACTCAGAGGGAGACACAGACAAAGACATACATACATACAGAGAGAGAGAGAGAGAGAGAGAGAGAGAGAGAGAGAGAGAGAGAGAGAGAGAGAGAGAGAAGAAAAAAAAAATGTAACTGATCTCGTGAGAACGGTAACTGTGACAAAACCAGACATGTCATGTCTCCGAATGCATTGCTATAGATGACCGCTCCTGCGGCCATCAATAATACTCACCTTCGTGAATGCAATCTGCCCAACGTCATGCTGGGAGTCAGGGTTAGCAGCAGGCTGGTGGCTGGGGGCTGAGAGGGAGTGACCGTGTGACGTTGTGTCATTGCTGTGTTCTGTGGCTGCATTCCTCATCGCTGCTGCACAACTTGTTTCAGAGTATCTCGACGAACCGGCCGCTTGTGGATTGGTGTTACCATTTGCCTTTCCCTTCGATGTCGACAAACTGGAGTCTTGTAGCTTGTGCTTACCTTTCGCTTTTCCGTTCAATGTCTTGCGTTTCAAATTCGGCTTTCCCTTAGATGTCTTCTGTGTATTTGTCGCCTTTCCCTTCGATGTCTTGTGATTAGCTTCCGGCTTTACCTTTGGTGTCCTGCGTTTCAAATCCGGCTTTCCTTTTGGTGTCTTGTGTGTATCTTTCGCCTTTCCTTTTGGTGTCTTGTGTGTATCTTTCGCCTTTCCTTTTGATGTCTTGTGTGTATCTTTCGCCTTTCCTTTTGATGTCTTGTGTGTATCTTTCGCCTTTCCCTTCAATGTCTTGGGTTTCCTATCCGGCTTTCCCTTCGATGTTATGTGTGTATCTTTCACCTTTCCCTTCGTTATCTTGTGTGTATCTTTCGCCCTTTTCTTCGATGCTGACAATTTGTCCTCGTGTGGGGTTTCAATGTGTTTGCGACCGCTTTCTTTCACAGGGGGCTGTTGAACGTTCTTTAAAAAAAAGAAAAAAACGGTTTAAATTGATTGGCGAAAGGTGAAGTGGTTCTAGATGAAGTGGTTCGCTCACAAACACAAGAAGGGCAAATGACCTCCAAAGAATCACGTTTTGTGAGTGAGGAAAGAGAGACAGAGATGCATGGATGGATGATTTATTCATTAAGGCCACAGCCCCATATGAAGGGGTGTGAAACGAAACGAAAAAATATATACGAACACATACATAAAGAACATCTAACACGATGGATCATACAACATCACATAATCAATATTACAGCAGTACAGATAGAATTCATACTCTAATCTAACATCAAATTCGGTCTCCGAAATGATTTATACAAATAGAGAGAGAGAGAGAGAGAGAGAGAGAGCGAGAGACGCACAGACAGACAGACAGACAGAAACAGAGACAGAGACAGAGAGACAGAGACAGAAATAGAGAAAGAGAGACAGAGGCAGAAAGGACCAAATAGTGGGGTTACTTGAACATTCGCATGCCTTCTTAATCTGATCAATTTGCGAAACTGTCCAAAATAGATTCATACGCAGGAAACCGTTTCTTGACTTCTTTCCAAACACGTTTACCTATATGATAACTGAACATGATAGAATCACATACATCAAGCCTGGGTCTTTTGGTAGGCGGACATTCTGTGACACGGTCATAGCCAGAAGGATGACCTTGACAGGGGTCGGGGTCAGCACGTTTGGAGGTCACATCCTGTCCGCGTTTTCTGTTAATCTGGGTCCTGTGGTCCGCTCCCTGTGTGCGCCCTGAGGACAGTGGTGTGTCCCCGACTGGTCTAGTCTCTGACACCGTGTAAGGACCAACCGGCACTGTGTCCCCGACTGGTCTAGTCTCTGACACGGTGTAAGGACCAACCGGCACTGTGTCCCCGACTGGTCTAGTCTCTGACACTGTGTAAGGACCAACCGGCACTGTGTCCTCTTCGTCATCAGTAATAATAATGGCACCCTCTTCAGACTGAGCTGGACTGGCTGGGTTCATCTGCACACACATTGTATTTCTTCTGTTAAAGGCATATGTACTCGATGACTATACACGCTAATTGCTTTACCAACAGCTGGAGACATGCTAAATTAAGTTCCCTGCAAAATATTGTGGTCTAGGACCCCTTCAATGTTGAGATATGTTAATTTTCATTTTGATCTGGATCGTCCTATTTATAGATTTGGCAACACATGTAACGTTGATGCAAGGGAGATAACACCGCGGCTTTGTTGACATCCTCACTTTTTCAGAGGCTAGAACAAGCTGTAATGCATGTATTATGGTCCGCGCATGGTGACATATCGTCATTATATGGTCTTATGGTGCGTTTGACATCGATTATGGGCAAACTACACTTTGTAAACACGGGAGCGCGTACATATGCCTTTAAGGTCAATATGTGTAAACGAAAATAGTCTAATGTACATTTTTTTATGTTGACTTGATTGATGACAGCTAGTATTCTATGATCATAGTGCAAACTTATGTTAAGTAATATGGCCAATTTTTACCTTGCTAAAGGAACAGTTGATGATTGGAAACATTGCCACAATTTGCTAGAGGTAGAACATAGTACTTAAAATACTAAAATACTTGATTTATAATATTGCAGTCGGGCCACATGAATTGTTTTCGAGGGCGAACCCTCGGCGACACTACCAAGCGTGTGATGGCAAAGATTGGGACCAACAGCATCTGGTCAAGCTTCAGCTTGAAGGGAAGGAAAGGGAAGTTAAGCTTCCTTAGCCTTCCCTGCGCTCGACTGGTCGTCAGTAAGTAAAAATGCCTTTTTTTTAAATAAAATTCCTCATAGACTGACTCTAGCTGTATTAAGGTAAGAAAACCCCATGGATTACGCCCAAAATTGCGTTTGTGTATTCTCACATAAAACTTGAAGCAGTGTTCAGTTTGGTATTCTCACATAAAACTTGAAGCAGTGTTCAGTTTGGTATTCTCACATAAAACTTGAAGCAGTGTTCAGTTTGGTATTCTCACATAAAACTTGAAGCAGTGTTCATAGAAATTCAAGGAGAGCATCTCTTCCACAATCTGAATCGGTATGCCAAGTTTCTGAATATGTTATTTCTGTTACAGAAACATGCCAGAGGAACCACCTCACGATAACTCTGAGAGATATTGAGCTGGAGCTCTCTGAGTATCTTAAACATGCTCCAAAGCGAGTTGGTGGATCAAAATATCAGGTTTGCAAACATTTGTCTATATGTCCTGCATTTGAGTACAGTGGAACATCACCCCCCACCCCCTCCTCCCCTCTTTATTTTTTTTATATCTCTGTAAACAAAATAATTCTGAGACTCCTCCTTGATTTGCTTAGGGGGTGGTAAAGAAAACGGGGGGGGGGGGAGGAGTTGGTTCAGCTCTGCTAAGGACTGTTCATAATAGCAGTAACAGATGCTATTTGTGTTTGGACAAACATTTAATTATTGTACACTGATCAAAGACAGTTTCTCTTCCAGACTGTTCCAGGTCAAATGATGCAAATATAAATGAAATACCCCCAAACTGTTCTGAAACGATCAATGTTTGTTTGAAATACGTCTTTTCTTACGGAAGGAATACACACTGGCACACAGTCTTTTGTTGTCTTGCCTTGCGGCCTAAATCTGACATAACAAGGCTCGAAAGAAGGGACATAATGCTCTATTGCATATATTAAAAAGAAATAGTGTCAACACATTATACAAGGTCAAGACATAATAGGCAGTGGAAAGTTACTAAAACGTGACCTTAGTTGAAAAGATGTGTATTTCTTTCTACTTACTCTGGTGTCACTAATATTAATGTGCTGTCTTTGCTTTGTCTAGCGACCAGCATCAAAGAGGACCATCGAGGACTGCCTGGGAGAAGAGGACCACCAGGACGAATAAAATTGATTAAATAAGCTGCGTGCAAATTTAATTCCTCATTCAACGTTGCATTTTTTTTGTTATGAAATAAAATTGTTCATCGTATTTTAAGTTTATGGTGTTACATATAATAGTCCTATGATCTGTGACTGAGTGTGATCTGTGACTGAGTGTGACTGTTTGTGTGTGTGTGGCGAAATTGACCAAAACCTACATTCACTCAACGTTGCATTCACGTCAAAATCAAACCAAACCACAACCACAACCAAAAATTCACGTTGTGTTCGAACAACGTTGGTGTACTCACGTGCTTACTAAATTCAGTGATTAGATTGATTTTATAAGCCTATGATGAAGTTAGAATTCTGCTGCTCTGATTAGTGAAATATTCAAAAATGCGATCATGCTATGTTGGCACTGTCATGGCTTTATAGACTTATAATATATCTGCGTAATTGATTTCAACTCTTAGAAATCAAAAGTATAACAAATTGTATTGTGTCTCTTCTTGTCGTTGAATAATCACAACAACTGTAAAACAAATTTGCTTTGATACAAGCTCCCGTTTTTCTCTCAGAATTTTGCTCATTCTTGTTTTGTTTACATGGTCCAGACACAAAAAACTACAAAACGATTCATAAAAGTTCCGTTCCATGCAATCCGTCTCCTCTCAATCTAAGATCCCCCCCCCTCCCGGTCCCCAATCCCCGTAGACCCTCCCCCCAAAGTTTTCCGCTAGCCTCTTCGACTTGTCCCAACGAAGCGTACAGGAGCGGGGCAATTAGGAGCCTTTGTAATTTTATGACCCGTCTGAAAGAAGTGATTGACTGAACACTGTCAAGTGCTCTTAAAGAAGCGATCAGTCTGACACGTTTCTGAACATTTTGTTTTTATTTGGTATTGCTTCATTTTTCTTTTTTTCATTTACAATGTATAATCTGTGAAAAAAGGCCAAAACTAAATAACTTTTAGTTTCCGATGACAAGGTGTAGTGTATTTAACAAAAAAAGTTCGATTGTAGTGATTGCTTCCATTTTCTGTGCACCTCCCACCTCTACACATACACTTGATAGTCTTCAACTTCGACCTACAGCGATCGGTGAATAATTGAGACAGTACTAGCTCCGAGGAGCTTTCCATGTTACCGAAAGACTTTGATTTAGATAACAATATTGGAAAAGATGTGAGCCTTTTTATCCTCAAGGAGAGAGACGGACACCGGGCCAAAAAGGGGCTTTGGAGCGTGTCAAAGTTTAATGCATCCTGATCAGCATAATTATGAAACGTTTATCGCTTATTGTAGTTGTTGTGTATAAATCATAGTAGTGGGAATAAGGTGACGCGCTAGTGTGAGTTTGTGTGTGTGTGCAGGGCCGGACTACCGGGGGGGTTATGGGGGTTGCGCAACCCCCTAGCCTAAACATGTACCTCACTTATTTAAAACATTTTTTATTATTGTTTATTTTATGCCGTTTCATGCAAGGAGCGACCATTTTCCTATCTCAGAATATGACCCATCAATTAGCTTCAGGGGGCTTCGCCCCCTGACCCCCACTGGCAACCCCCCTCCTCTTCGCCTAGTCTGGCCCTGGTGTGTGTGTGTGTGTGTGTGTGTGTGTGTGTGTGTGTGTGTTTGTGTGTGTGTGTGTGTGTGTGTGTGTGTGTGTGTGTGTGTGTGATTCGTATATATAGCAGTAACGGATATTATTTGTTGAACAATTACAAACATTTAATTCTTGTACACAAATAAAAGACAGTTTCCCTTCCAGACTGTTCCAGGTCAAATGTGTTAATGATGCAAATACAACAAAAATACCCCCAAACTGTTCTGAAACGATCAATTTTCGTTTGAAATACTTCATTTCTTATGTAAGGAATACACACTGGCACACAGTCTTTTGTTGTCTTGGCTTGCGGCCTAAATCTGACACAACAAGGCTCGAAGAAGGGACGTAATGCTTTATTTCATATATTAACAAGTCGCGTAAGGCGAAAATACAATATTTAGTCAAGTAGCTGTCGAACTCACAGAATGAAACTGAACGCAATGCAACGCAGCAAGACCGTATACTCGTAGCATCGTCAGACCACCGCTCACGGCAAAGGCAGTGAAATTGACAAGAAGAGCGGGGTAGTACTTGCGCTGAGAAGGATAGCACGCTTTTCTGTACCTCTCTTCGTTTTAACTTTCTGAGCGTGTTTTTAATCCAAACATATGATATATATATATGTTTTTGGAATCAGGAACCGACAAGGAATAAGATGAAAGTGTTTTTAAATTGATTTGGAAAATTTAGTTTTGGTAATAATCTTTATAAATTATATTTAATTTTCAGAGCTTGTTTTTAATCCAAATATAACATATTTATATGTTTTTGGAATCAGCAAATGATGGAGAATAAGATAAACGTAAATTGGATCGTTTTATAAAAAATTTTTTTTTTTTACAATTTTCAGATTTTTAATGACCAAAGTCATCAATTAATTTTTAAGCCACCAAGCTGAAAATACATTACCGAAGTCCAGGCTTCGTCGAACATTACTTGACCAAAATTTCAACCAATTTGGTTGAAAAATGAGGGCGTGACAGTGCCGCCTCAACTTTCACGAAAAGCCGGATATGACGTCATCAAAGACATTTATCAAAAAAATGAAAAAAACGTATGGGGATATCATACCCAGGAACTCTCATGTAAAATTTCATAAAGATCGGTCCAGTAGTTTAGTCTGCATCGCTCTACACACACACACACACACGCACAGACACACACACATACACCACACCCTCGTCTCGATTCCCCCCTCTACGTTAAAACATTTAGTCAAAACTTGACTAAATGTAAAAAGAAATAGTGTCAACACCCAGTTGGCAGTAGGCCAGAGACATAGTAGGCAGTGGAAAGTTACTAAAAAGTGAACTGAGTTGAAAAAATGTTTATTTCTACTCGACATATAATATCAATGTGCTGTCTTTGCTTTGTTTAGCGACCAGCATCAAAGTGGCGCATAAAGGACTGCCTGGGAGAAGAAGACCACCAGGACAAAGAATGAAATCGATTGAATATGCTGTGCTGTTGCCCTGCTAAGCTGCGTGCATTTTTAATTTCTCCGCAACATAATATGCATTTTTTTGTTATGAAATAAAATTGTTGATCGTATCTTGAGTTTATGGTGTTACATGTAATAGTCCTTATGATCTGTGACTGAGTGTGAAAGTTGGTGTGTGTGTGTGTGTGTGTGTGTGTGTGTGTGTGTGTGTGTGTGTGTGTGTGTGTGTGTGTGTGTGTGGATAAATTTACCAAAACCTACATTCACTCTCAACGTTGCATTCACGTCGAAATCAAACCAAACCACAACCACAACCAAAAATTCACGTTGTGTCGACGTGTAATTCACGTCAATGTTATCACGAAAAATGCACCAAAACTCAACGTTTACGTTGTGTCAACGTAGAATTCACGTAATTCTTGACCTAAAATTTGACCTAAAATGTACGTTCCATTCACGTGGACATTACGTAAAAATGCAACGCAATTTCAACCAAACCACAACCACAACCAAAAATTCACGTTGTGACAACGTAGAATTCACGTAATGTTTTTACGAACAATCCACCTCCACCAATAATTCACGTTGCATTCACGTTGGTGTCACGTAAAATACAACGTTGTTTTCCAACGTTATTCCCGCGTGATTTCGTATATACAAATCTACGTAAAAAAACGTTGAAACGCAACGTAAACCCAACGTATCCCAACGTGAATATAACGTGAATACAACGTAAAATTGTTTGCTGGGTATGGCTTTGCTTGGAAAGTACACCAACTTTTTGAAAAATACACTCAACTTTTTGAAAAAGTACTCTTGCCTCAGGTTTATGGTAAACAGGTCTGGGGAGTACTTTTTTTTCGTGAGGGGAGCAACGTTTTCATACGAAATATTTACTCGGAGTACACCTGTCATGTAGAGTAATTTGGTCATGCTTGACCGGCACACAAAAGCACTAAAACGAGCACACGTTAATGCCATGCAAGTACAAACACACCAGTCCATACTTTGGAATGCATGCACGAGGAACCAGCATTGCAAAACTACCACCCCCCACTCCGCACACGCATACAGACACACACACAGAGACAGGTGCACAAGTTCATGCACGCACGGACACGTACACACAAACCCGAATATGCACGCATGTGAAAGGCAAGTACTTTTGAATATATTTTCGTGTGTGCATAAGCAGCCAGCGAAGTACTCCCGCTTCCTTCCGTCACCCCGCTCCTCACACACACACACACACACCACACACTCACACACACACACACACACACACACACACACACACATATTCTCACTCACTCGCACAGTCACACACACACACACACACACACACACACACACACACACACACACACACAGACACACACATAGATAAAAAGGGCTACCATGCACAGTTTTGTTGTTGTTGTAGAAACGTCTCAAACAATTCACATCCAAACATCACATTTATATCAATAGGCCTACCATATCTATACTTACTAATACACATTTT